>NC_070599.1:12455210-12763534 GCF_027409825.1 Scomber japonicus | reverse complement strand
CAGCTATACTAACAGACACAGCAAGGAGAGAGAAAAGCGAGTTGCACCACGCAGTTCCAAGCTCCAGAAGAAAAAGCAAACAATAGCTACCTGGGAGAAAAGAAAGTGCCAAGTGCCAGGTTTGTGGGGCGGACTTTGTTTCATCGAAGCCTGGAGAAGTGTGGGTGCAATGCTTGAGCTGTAAAGTGGGCCCATGAGGAACGCACAGAGGGAGTGAAAATCTACACCTCACAATTGTTATCTCAGTAAACCTACAGTAGGTTTTAATGTCCCTGGAATAAATCCCAATCACATTAAAATGGCACATATTTGAAGGTATTTTTGGATTCTTTAAGCCACTGAGAGGTTGCAGTCTTACCTTGAAAAAAAAATGTAATTAACCAGCTCAAAAAAGCAGCGTCATCTCTGGACAAGATATTGTTTATGCACTTTTTAATGTATTTTTGTACTGTTGAATGCTGACAGGTAGTATTTTCAAACCATTGCTTTATATGTGAGTTTTTTTTGTCAATAAAAACTGCAAATATAAATGGACTGTGTGGCTATAGCATAAACTGTAAATCTTATGTTTCATACATTATCTAAACACAACCTCAATTATAACATCAGACAGCATCCACTTTCAGTTTAATTCCTCTTGGCTTGTTTTCTCTATTGAAAAACTTTATATGGTTTATGATAGTAGACACATGTAGGTCATTTGCCTGAAAATATGACATATGTATGTAAAAGAATCTCAGTAAAAAAGTGAAAAGTTAAAAAATGGTACAATTATAGCAACTCTCCACTTCTTCTTTCAGATTTTTTTCCTCATCTTCAAACTTGTAGTCTTCATCCCCAACCGATATCGCCTCGAGTGATTTATCAGATTTTATGCAGCTCCCTCTGGCCTCACAAAAAGCTCTCCACTATTTTTTTCCACATGTACAGTAGTAGTCTGCTTCCCAAGACCTGCAAACAGACTTTGATGGGAGAAATCAGGGGAATACCCCTTCAAAGCATGTTCTTGTGCTCTAGGTTTTTCTAGTCACTGATATAGATCCGATTAGCAGTTGTATGCACATTCAAGCAAAAGAAACTACCCAAATAAGTAGCTAGAGCACGATCCATCTGTTTTCCACTACTTTCATCCTTTCTGTAATCCTTAGTCAAAAGATCAAACTGCTTTCTTACCTTTGTAGACAGGAGCTTAAGCACTGTCACTGGATGGATTTGGACTAGACCTGAGCTGTCTGTAAAGTCGGTGAGTTTTTTCTTTTTCTTTTTTTTACTTGGTCAAAGCAAAAGTGTTCATAAGTTAAATGCAGGTATTTGTGGGAATTAAAGGCTCTTTAAAAAAATGACTGAAGTTAAAGCAGGTGTACACACATGCTGAAACGCACAGACACACAAACAAACACACACACACACACACCTCAGAGGAAACTGAGCCAAATAATAATGAAACAAGAGGGAGCCCATAAAAGATTGCAAAACTAACCTAGAAATGCAGACTGCCACAAAAACTATTTGGCGCTTGGAGTGATCAAAAAGTGCCAAAGGAAAGAATTCCAGCCCTTAGACAGTAAATGAAAGTATGTAACAACTGGGATTTCTACTAATTAAGGACCTCTATAGCGCACACATTTGTCATTATTTTCTTTGTGGATTTCTTCTTAACCCCCAAGATAGCGCCAACAAAGTCACAAGCTTAATTAAAGATTTAAGATTACGTTTTTTTTCTGTTAACGGAAACTTACAGATTCAGAACATGTTTTATCTTTGCACAAATAGACTATGTATGTATTGTAAGGACTCATTTTTTTTGGCTGCTTGAAACCCTGCATGGGGAATATAGATACGAAGATGAGGACATTCATATCGGAGGTTCTGAATAGTTGGTAGATGCATTAACTTGTTTCAAATCCTGAAACCCAACATGACGTTTTCTTCTTTTAAAATGCTTAAAATTCACAGAGTGGGATTTGGAGGAGTTCTTGCTCTAGATAAATTCAATTATTATTAAGTATATCAAACTGAACCCAAGACTGGACCTAGAAAGCATTCAGGTCTGGTTGTAGGAAAACTGCCAAAGGATACTTGGCAATCCGAGGAGTTCTCTTCTGGTTTTTGTTTTGTTTTGTACTGAGACAGTTTATCTCAATAGCAGACAATTTCTTGTCCCATAGTGACTACATTGTGCAATTTGATAATATCCCATAGCTATTTCTCAAAAGCAAACAATTCCTCTAGTTCCCTTGTGTAGGAAACCATGCAGATGGATATGAATAAATTATCAGTTTTTTCACTGGGTTATAGAGGAGAAACATATGTTTAAAATGTTGACAGTGCTAGACTTGAAGAGGGAGAAATGAGACACAGCTCAGTGGAAACTGCTATTCATACCTGCGAGCATGACACGAAACTGGCATGGAGGGACGATAATTCATTGAGCCATGGGATCGTCTATTTATATATTATGGTTCAGACTGAAATGCTGTACAGTGCCTCAGTCATTCATGTTTTAGACAGAGTAGCCTTGATACTAAATTGAAGCAACAAGGAGACGGAACAGAGAAGGTTGACATCATTTGGGACTGTGGTGACCTGATAACACCTTGACACCATAGCAACTTTTGAGTTGTTAAAGAGACTTACTTGCCTTTATCTTCTCTATGATGTTCCTATCAGAAAAAAAAATCACCTATATACATACACATGCAAAAAAAGCACATGGTTTGAGTAAATGAGGAAAAAAAGCACAAGGCAACATGTGCAAGTGATCACAATGACACAAAAACAGCCACATGTGCTCATTTCAGCAAGAGACAATACCCTCTGTCTGTTCTTCACATTTGGGCCGCTTACATAACCACCCATTGTGAATTATGCAATGCCCCCCCATTATTAATTTTTAAATGCGTCTCTCTTTGAAGCAACTATAATTGGGCATTTATATGTTTTGTGCCTTGTCTCTGAGGTATCGTCTCTCTCTGACGTGAGTTCAGTGGCAGCAAAACAAAAGTCTCCCAAGCAGAGCGCACATTTTTCCTTTATTGCCATGTGGCTCAAGAGTACAGGCTGTATCTCTCCGATACAAACGAAAAGCAGAGGAAGTTTCATCTCGTCGTAGGGAATAAAAATGTGACACGCTGATTCTTTTTGGTGCTCAGAAAGTTTAACAAAAATCTAAGAGTAGAGAAAGCAGAAGAAAGTGTGTCGACTCCGTGACGGCTATCATGAAGATTTGACAGTTGTTGTGTGTCTTGATAGTAATAAATCTAGTCTTTAGCATCACATTACTGCCAAATTAGCCTTCATGTATTAAAATGTTCCCCCGGGAAAACAATGCAGGATCATTTGCAAAGCCATCATCAAGACATTAAAGCTTCTTATTCAATGTTGCATCCTTATTTAAAGTAGTGGAAATCCTGTGACAGACAAAAAAGCATTATAAAGTATCATGGTTATCATTTATACATTAAAAAAAAGAGGAAACACAGCGATCTTTGCCAACCCATTGGTCTACATAAGATTTCAAGAAATGGGGCTTTATATACACTATAAAAAGTAAAGTAGCAAGTAGTGTTTGAAAAGATGTGCAACATACAGTACACCGAAGGCGAAATGTCATGGGAGACTCCAAGGCTTCATAATAGCAAAGCATGTTCAAAGTCTAAAGTGAAAAACCTCCACTCTCAACAACATATTCTTTGGCTGACAGTCTCAAAAGAATCTTCCAAAAAAAACAGTTTGGAGGGATGATTGCTGGATCAGACTTTTGTCAAACACCTTCATGATGAACAGGTTGGATTTTTAAGCAATGCTCACAAAGTTCAAACTTTGAGAAATTTCGATTCATAACTTCAGCAGTCAACAGGAGGCTTGAATGTCTGACCTCTGTATTTGTTAACACACACACACACACACAAAAAAAAACCCGAACAAAAGGGGGTCTTTCAAAACACCCGCCGGCTATGGCTAATAAGGACTTTTGATTATACAATCCAATCTCACGGTGTGCAACGACGTGCCTGGTTCCCCCACAGGGATCATGAAAGTTTCATCAGAAACAGCATGATCAGCAAAAAGAGTGCTTAAATACATTTTTCATCACCATTCACCATTCATAGTAATCATTTGAAATCAGAAGCCTTCAAATTCACAAATGTACCCAAACATAAATTCAGTGGCTCTGAATGGCTGCACGGCATTCTGGGGGGTTGCATTGTGAATGCTCAGTGATTAACTGTACTTCCCAAAATGCAGTCTGCGTGTAAGTAACAGTAGTAACATTTAAAGGAGGAAGCCAAGCTCTCTCCTCACACAGACTCTGAGGGTAGACTCCTCCATCATACCATTGATCAGAAATGTGCCTGTTATTGTGAGATGCCCTTAGGCCTAATTAAATATTAAACCTTTTATTGGCTCCCGCGAAGGTATTTGTAAATACATTTCATGCCAGGGAAAGCATCAAAGATTCCAAATTCCCCTCCTGACACAAAGTTGCGGTTATTGCCACTCACCTCCCCCTCCCCCCCCCTATCCCCACCCCCACACAAACCATTTAAGCGCATTTAGAATGATGAAAGAGGAAGGAAATTGCTGCCGATGGCTTCCAGGGGAATGGATAGTATATACATCTCAGTCAATCTATGAGAAATTATATGTTCTCGACTTCAATGAGGTTATAAAACAATGCTATGTATAGGGTTGCTTCGCACTTTACTTTTATTTTAATTCTGATTATTAGATAAAAGATACTGCTGGCTTAGTAGCTGCACAAATTGCACTTGAATAATGCACATTGTTTTACTGCCTCATGTCTGGAAGTAATCACAGCAGTGAGCAGAATGACTGGAGAACCGCCCTGTTTTGCGAGAAGCTGACTTGGGAGAGAACCACTAGTCATAAACAACAGGTGACAGTACATTCGGCATGTCTGTCCTGCCGCCTTAATTGATGGTCTTGCCTGACTTGAGCAGATAAATCAGGAAGTCCATCATCAATAGAACCGCCAGCTATCAAGTCATAACCCCAGCCAAAATAAATGGAGGGGAGCGTGGTATAAAACATATATTGGCCTTCACTTGCTTGGTATATCCATAATTCACAGGCATAAATTACACTGCCTCAGCCTCATTGCTGAGTCTGGCTGTCCCTTTTACGGGCCAAGGAGCTGAAGTGAGTCAGCTGGAGCATTGTCAGAAAAATACAGTATGAACTTCAAGTCACCCAACAGTAGATGGAGCTCCTTGCATTGGCTTCATCTGCAGCGTGAGCCACACTTTCACCGGAAACATTACATCAGTGATTTATTTTTTTCTCCCTCCAGCTCCGTATCATCACCATTACATGCCATTTATGTCATTAAGGTTGGTGTGTGTGTGTGATTGTGCTTGTGTGTTCTGCTTTAGGTTTCTGAACAGGAAGATACAAATGGGCTCACAAAATATCAAAAGAAAGCATTGGAAAGGGATCATACTTTCAAACAGATAAAACACAACTACAGATATGGGTCAAATCATAAGTTGCATGCCAATTAGTTGTATTTGTCAAACCCAATTCATATTGTATTTGTCCATTAGATCCCCCTGGGTTAGTAAGTTTCAACTTTTGACTGCTGTCCCTCTTTGTCAGTGTAGTATTTCTGTGTCCGGGGCATATGTTGTCATGATTTTCCTGACTGTTTCCCATGACCTGTTATATAATTCCATGTTTTTTTTTTTTTTTTTAATGATGCACCCACTATTTGGACATAGATCATTTCCACTCAAGTTGCTTTGAAAGCTCACATACTAACTGTACCTCTTTTCTAGGTTGACATGATGTTAATTGGCATTCATCCAAATATGACCCACCTTTCTAGCTCTGTACTATAACTTCTAACAGAGTTAGAATCCTTTTTCATTCCGTCATTTTGTCTTTTCTCACACATAGCACATCTATCTTTTATCAACCGGTAATCCTAAACCTCACCATCAAGCACAGAAATTGATCCACACTATACTGCACTAGTGATGGAGAGCTGGTGCTTCGATGTTTGTTAGCCTGAGGAACACCATGGGAGATGAACACGATAGGAGATGACATTTAAGAAAAAAAAAAGAAAAAAGAAAGAAGTAGAAGAAGAGGCAGTGTGGAAAGCTTTTGGCTTGGGCGCCGAGGCGTGGACGGCACTTCTCAGCACTGATTACTGCCACAGCTGAGGAAACCTGTGGGTGTGAGGGGAACCCGTTGGCATTTTGAGCTTTCTTTAACAAAGCCTGGATAGAATGGGCTTGCAGTTTGTCACATGCTTGGGAGATGTTGCCACACAAACAACACCCTAACAACTGGAGTTGCTACAGTTGTGCAAGAGACAAGTCCAATGTGGATACTTACACATATACGCACATGCCTCTGAACACATGCATATATCCAAATATGCCTGTCCTCAATATGCTCACATACAAACACAGTAGAATTTCTATTCATTCACACATTTGTGCACTCAAGCATTTCCACACACACTCGCACAGCAGTAGAGCCAGCCCAGATTGCTGTGGCTGAAGATATGTGGTAGAATCATCAATCACAAGAGCCTCCCTCTGGTCAAATCAAGTTTGTCCTGGTGTGAACAGAACGCAATGCCAGCCGAGCAAAGACAGGCCCTCACTGGCTGGCAGGCATGAGGGGCAAACCGGGGCTTTTCATGACATCCAGGGGCACATCAATCTCGTGTCAGATGGATGGACGGACGATGATTAGGACAAGGCTGTGGCTTCATAAGACCAACTGGGAAGTAGCTTCTGATGGTGACGGATTCCACCCTGCAGTGAAATGAGAAACAGCTGCAGGGATTGGGGGCTCATTGTTCAACCCACATCTGTTCTCTGCAAACTCCACAACCGAGGGAAGACTGGCTTTTTGCCTCAACATCTTCGTCGACAGAGTTATGGTGCTTAATGATTACAGTGTCCTTGGCCAGTTATCAAAGTTAAGAAAAATGCTTCTTGTTCAAAGTTAGACGGCAGAATCACGAACCTGGAGCCTTGAAGTACAGCTATTAAGTGCCAAATAGTCTGCGTTGAATAATTGAAAAGATAACAAAGAGTTTCCAATTGCCTTTCGAATGTTCGATGAATTCAATCTACAGCTATTCACGAAGCCCTTGAGCAACAAAGTTGCTCTATGTTTTGCTCATAGAAATAAAGACTAGTGTATCTCATACACAGCAGATACTGCTGCTTTCCACAGGAGGTGTAAATAAGTTGAAGTACTCCCATGCTGTTTCCATGTTACCAATTCCTCCCTGCATTCTGTTATTTGTCAAGGTCAACTATTTCATCGGCTTGGAAAAGAAATTTGGGCTATAACCATGTTTGAGCAGCGGGATTCTGGGAAATGAGAAAGCTGAAGTGCAGCCCACAAGTGTAATTGGTCTCCTGGCATCTTCACACGGGGCTTGATTAACATGCCTTTGAAGCATTCCAGGCACATTTGCCCACAGAACAAAGACACAGCAGATAATGATGATCAGAAATTTCAGAATTTCTACCAGTTATTGACAGACAAGTTATTCGAATGTCTCGGACATCTGTCTTTGATGTGAATTGATAGATACTATGCTCAGTCCCTTTAACGTGTAGTTATCTTCAAAATGCCAGACCGGATTAAAAAGAAAATGGTAGCATTTGGGGTGAGCAAGAGTAACATTAATATTAAGGTTCTGTCAAGCAAGGACAGAGTGTCTCTACTTAAATCAGTCAGTGATTGACTGGATTCTCTGAGTACATGCCAATGAGTGTTGATTAATAGTACTACAGTAATTATGCCATTCTACAGTATGACATACTTGATCATTTATTTATTCCCTTTACTAGTGCATTCTTAACAGGGTTACTGGAGATAAGAGTGTACTACAGCATACACTCAGTAAAAGAAAAAAAGACTGTATTATTGATCATTTGTTCAAACACTTAAAATGCCATAAAAATTTGATTTTTGTGACAACTGACCTCTTGTGGCACAAGTTACTCTCAGAGGTGTAAGTGTGGCACCCTAAGATAGAGAAGGATGGAGTGGATGGTCTGACATATGAAGGGTCTGACTTTAACAATGGAGGCCGAGCTAAGCATCCCTTCTCCTACCAACATTGGTTGCTTTTAACCACAACTACAATCATTCCCCAACCTTAACCAATACAAATGTACCAGTCATTGCACAGATAGACCAATATATTTAGCTGACTCATCCACCTGTAGCATTTGTACTATGAAACAAACCAAAGTGGAATACTTAGCCATTGATTTACTCTATCTGGAGGCCAAGATATACTCCATGAATGAGTACTATTTAATCATTTTGTCATCAATGGATAGTTACAGTCAGCTGTTCATTGTGTTTTCCTTGCAGATTAGTTCTTGAATCTTCTATTAAATGTCATCCCATACCTTGGGTGATAGATGCCCTACGCTAAATTGTGGTGATCAGAGCAGCAATAATTATCTGATCATAAGCTTGATGATGTTGTATTCTTAGAAATGAAATAGACTCACCCTGTAGAATAGTTCAATGCAGTAAAAATCTACCTTAAGCTACAATTCTCTGTGATCACAGATTGTTCAATCAATCAATATAATGAGCAAATTTCTGTGGATTAAAAACACTAATCTGTATTATTATCACAGTTACAGCTCCAAATAAATAAATTACCTTGGGTAGTGTTTTTGCCTTTACAAAACCATATTTTGTTTTTTGGATTTACTGTCACTGGAGCACCTGCAAGATTTGCCTCTGTCGTGCCTGTTGTTTCAGAGGGAAGTAATTTGTATTCGCGTTCATGTTCGTGTTCAAACAAGACAAGAATATAAAAATTCTGCTCTGAGGTAGATTTTCAGTTTTGAGTAACTATATTAGAAAGTAGGCTATTCAAGCATTGCTTTTGAATTGAAACAGCAAATTGAATAGTGGAGGATTTGAAGAGCCACACTGGCAATTCAAGTCGATCACATCAAATTCAAAGACACTCTAAAAGTGAACTCAACTTGCGTTCAAACTCATATACTTCAACATTTCCTGTACTTTTCCAAAACAGACTCTTCTCCTTAATGCACTGTTGATGTCATACCACATTTCCGGCACAACAAAGGCAGCTTTTTTGGAGTTAATTATTTTTTAATTTGTAGATGGGGGGGAGCTTTTTACCCATTGTGGCATAAAAAGTAAAGATCAATCATTGCTACCTCTCATGGTCTCCTCCCGCATTTGCTATGTAGGTCTATACAATATTCAAAAAGGCATGAACTGGTGATAAACCTTCTGATAAGTTAGCAACTAAACACTCAAGCAGGTGGAACTTGATCACATCATTAAAGCTGATCTACTGTATGTTAAAGTTTTATAATCTTCACCTTCTTTTCAAAACACTTCGAATCAGATCAAGGCAGAAAACGAGGTTAACTCCTCTTTGAGCATCATCCAGTTTAAGCCAGTTCTGTTTTGATCCAAACTCTCTCACAGTATATATCCTTGGGAGTACATGTGCTCTTCCTCTGCATGCATATTCAAACAGAATAGAGAAGAAAGAGGGTAAACAATTAAAGAGACACTGTGTGTGTACTTCTGAATTTGGAGCACTACGCTGTTGATAGAAAGGAATTAATGTAATATCATATGATATTCCAGTGCACACTACAGTCACATACATAATGCAGAAAACACATGAGCACATTCTGGGATCCACCTGGGATGTAAAGCATTCTTAAAAAAAATGTCATCCTCCTTCATCCTTATGGGATACATTTATGGTAAAGGATTATGATCACAATTACGTCAGAGTAAATGAAGCTTTTATTTCTTGGCACAGTCAGCCCAAGTGCTTCATCTTGCATTACTTCCACATTGCTTTCAATATTTTTCTAAATTAAAGTGCGGCTAAGTTGATTATGTCGTGACAAACTGCCGCTCCTGGCTGCAGGTCATTAGCTTCACTGTCTGGGACGTCACATGTGGGGTGTAAAAGTTTTTGTTGTTCAAAGTTCAATACATGACTTAATTTGTTGCCTTGCAGAGAGAATTAATTAGATAATGTCATCACCGCAGAGCAATCTGCTGAGTAAATGGAAATTAAATAATCTGATATAAAAATCCTCTCAGGCTTATGTTTATACAATACCTTTGTAACATTATCTGTATGGGGGGAAAATCTGCAGCTGCACTGACTTGCCCTCGCTCCTAAATTTAGCAGGGCTGTGATTATTCTGACACAACTGATGATTCTTATTCTCAGCAGGTGCATTCCAGGTGACATCCAATAAAAAAATAAAAATCAACATGTTAATTAAAAACAGCCATGATCATCAACACCTGTGTGAGTTATGTCAAGTCAGCAGGCAACAGATGATATAAGCTAATACATGGAAGAAGAAAGAATGGCCCTATTAAGCAGCTGAATATGAACTTTTGCTTGATATTTAGTGGAGTTGTTTCTATTAATACAATAATAATATCTGTCTGTTAGATAGATGTGCTTTTATGCAAAGTGTCCTGCTCTACAGCATGTTTTGATGGCCATATGGGCATATAGAGCGAGGGTTCTGCCAAACATGTGTCCAAAAAAAAAAAAAAAAAGAAAAAAAGAAAAAAAAGAGGACTGAATGAATCATCACATTCTGTTCTTTGTTGGTACAAATGATGGCAGCGCTTTTGAAGTCACTTAGGAGTTTGTAATTCCCAAATGGAGGACTGTTTGAGTTGATGTTTAACTGTTCAAACACAGTCTGAACAACTGAGATGAAGAGAGAGCAAATATCACCAAACCTCAAATAAAAAAAAGGAAGCATCCTACAGCTATTGATGTCTTTGAAACACATTATTAATTTAAAAAAACATAAAAGTTTTAACACAACTGGAATGCAGTTAAGATATTTTAAATTAAAATAGAAAGTCAGTGGAGACGTTAACGCTACTTCCAAATATGATTGCACTTCCAGTCACCCTGACTTAGATAAAATGCCTTCACATTAGTAAGGGACAGCTCTTTTTTGCCCTATGCACATTGTCATTTACCCCCCTCAATATTACTCGTTGAGGTCACTACTTTGCTTTTTGTTTCACGGTCAATAATGTATCAAAATATCAAACAATATTTTAGTCAAACGTGGTCTATCTAATGCCAATTCCGTCTTGAAACACTGTCAGCTCTTGGGGAGCTTTTATGCTGGAGATCAAAGCATTGCAAGGCTTCTGTTTTTACCCGACTGCATAAAAGATCAAGGCATGTAATGAGGCAACCTGAAAGGTGATAGTTCAGAAGATGAAAGTATTAGCTGCTTTGGGTATGTCAAAGAGCTTGGGTACTATTCTAAAATTCAACCGTCACATGCTTCCTTTGTGATAATGATTGCGATTATGTTTAATTGTATAATATGCACTTGATCTCTGCTCACATTCATTACGTAGAGTAATATCTATGTATGTTATCTGATATAGAATATCCTGGGATTGAGAGGGGTTCTTCATATGCCGTATGTAAAACGATTTTCTGGACCTATTAAATGATATCATCAAAAATGCTTGATGAGGCAGTTTGTTGAGGCGCAAAGTCATTACTTCTGCCGAATGCTCCATTGTAACTCCATCATTTTAAAGCTCACATTAGGGTTACTATCTTAATACTGCCCAATAAACTGTCTGGCTAGGTATGGAGTCCCACAGTGTTCAATATTAAATAAACAAATAAGATATTCTGAAAAAATACATTTCACAATGTTATTTTCATGATTATGATTTTCATGATACCAGTTTTCATTGGTCCCGAGTTTTTATTTAATTATATACATTTTTATTTCACGCAGGTATTTTTAAAAAGTCTGTTATTATTTCTGAATGGCATTTTCCTCAATGGCACTTTTATCTTATGTCACATTTTATGAAGGATTGTAGTAATGAGGGCATTGTCCTGGACTGTTGCTATGGAGAAAGAGATGAGCCAGAAAGCAAAGTTCTCAGTTTACCAGTCAGTAAGTCTACACCTGACCCTCACCTATGGTCATATGCTGTAGGTAGTGACCAAAAGAATAAGAGCACTGATACAAGCAGGTGTCTGGGTTCAGTCTGAGAGATAGGGCGAGGAACTTGGAGTTGAGCCACTACTCTGTTGTATTGAAAAGAGCCAGCCGAGGTGGTTTGGGCACCTGGTGAAGATGCCTCCTGGACTCCTTCCTCTGGAGGCACCTACAACTGGTAGGACACCCCGGGGTAGACCCAGATGATGCTGGAGGCCCTACATATCTCTTCTGGCCTGGGAACGCCTTGTGATCCCCCAGGAGGAGCCTGAGGGTATTGCTGGGGGTGAAGGCTGTCTGGGTTTCCTAACTCAGTCTGATGTCACTGCAACCCAGTCCTGGATAAGCGGTGGAAAAATGGATGGAATGGACGGTTGGATGGATCGACATTTTATAAGGCCACGTCTAGTATCACTTTTTATGTCAGTTGTTACTAGTCGCAGCCCCATCAAATTTCAGCCCATCACATGCCCCCAGCTAAGCTCACAATTACTGTAGCCAAGTAGCTAGCTAGATGCTGCATCCCAGCATGTGCAGCCTTGTTTAGCTATATGAATATATAGAGTTTGGTTAATGTGTCTGTATACTGTGTTTAAATGGCAGCGGCTGTTAAGATGATTCAGAATTACTTAATAAAGATGTAATTGGGACCAAAAAAAGAAAAAAGTTTGAAAAATAAATATTTGAATGATTAAATAACTTAATACGACAATACTTTATGAATAATGGAATGACATTGAGTTTCAATAATGTCTTACATTACTTTACTAATCTATTGGTTCACATGTATTTTATACTATTCATATTTCATAATTGTTTTGTTATTCTGTTATACAACACTTGAGGTGAGTGTAAAACAGGGAAGAATTAAAAACAAAGTCAAATTTAAAGAAATAATCAAAGAGCATCATTCACTTTTAGTCATGTGTGACTAAAAGGCTGATCCACACAGCAATCAGATAATCTAGTTATTATCATTGACCCCTGCAAGAATTAAAGGGTATTGCAATCAGGCAGGCACCACACAGAGATTTAATTCCAGTGGATCATCAATACCATGAGCGATGGAAAAACTGAAATGAATCTATTGGTCATATTGTCAGTCATGCTGTGCACAGCAAGACAGCTAACCACTGGGGGGGAAGAGGAGGGGGGGATATTAGTGCTATTAGGAGTGATCGGACATGCAAGCACCAGAAATCTGTCACTCATGTTAGATATGCTGAAAATATTGAAAAGATGTCTCGTTAGCTATTGATTATCACATAATCCCTACCAGCAAAATTATGAAAGCTGTTTTCCTGGTGTTGTTTTTTAACATTTTTGTCATTGCCCCTTGGACCATAGTGGTAAAAATGTGAATTGTAAGAATGATTATAGATGGATAATGAAGCTAGCTCCAACAGAGAGGAGTGTAGTTGTGAAAAATTGTGGGATAAAAAAAGAATGTTGATTATGACAGTGGTGATGGCAACAAAGAGTTCACTGATAGAGGTGCATATCGTCCTTCTCCCATCTTAAGTTCATTCACTGGTTAACATGACCTCTCCTTGTTGTTTGTGTGCAATGATTAAAAATTCCTCAGTTGTTCATGTGGTTTCAAACACAGCGGGGCTTTAATTTGACTCTAATAAAGCGCACACCCCTATGACTAATCCTGTGAAGGGCACAGCAACAAACTCAAAATATAAGTAGGCCTTACTGTCAAGAGTCTGAGCACCCACATGCCTTTCTTCAGTGCGTTGGAAAAGAATAGCTCAATTGAGGAGGGCCATCTGGAGAAAGCATTACAGCTAAGCCCATACCAATAACAATGGATCATACCAATCTCATTTCATGTAGGAGATGGTACAAACACTGAAGCACATTTTCTTCATTCTAATTATCATAGAAATATACACATATATATAAATCCAGCATTTTTTGTCATTTTGCAGAGTACAATGAGTTAGCATCCTACCAGAAGTGCAAATCCACATCTTCCAATATGTACAGTGATGGACAGTGGAGTTACAATATACAAACATGTTAATAATTTAGATACAGGTATACACAGAGGAGAAGTGAAAAGAGTTAGAAAATAGATTGCATGTACAGTACAGTATGAACAGCATATGTACACTTGTAAGTATGCATAGTACTGTATGTGGAAGTATGCATGTTAAGTATGCACATTATACATACCATTTGTATAGTTGGTTACATGTACAGTAACATTATGTGAACAGTATAGGGGTTCAGATTGTGTGAAATATGAATAGTGCAAATTACATATTCATTAAAGCATTGTAAACAGTGCAGTAATGAGTGCAATGATGCTATTAGAGTGGTGGTGTGACGTTCAGCAGGTTCACAGCCTGAGGAAAGCAGCTCTTTTGGAGCCTACTGGTGTGGCAGCAGAGCCTCCTGTAACGCCTGCCAGATGGAAGGAGGGTGAAAAGTCCATGGCTAGGATGAGAGACGTACTTGATGATGTTTCTCGCCTTGCTCAGGCGGTACTTGTGATAAATGTTCTTGATGGTGGGTAACTGGGTACTGGTGATGTGTTGGGCGTTTTTCACCACCCACTGAAATGCTTTATTGTATGATGTAGAGCAGTTGCTGTACCACACTGAAATGCAGTTTGGTAGTGCTCTCAATGCTCTCATTTTTATTGCTAAATAAATTTGTATTGAATATAACCTGCTTTAGAACACATTACAAACTGCAAAAAGGTTCAAAACAGTGACAGCTATAACAGATATTTTCTACTATCATTCATCATCTTATGTGAAGGCAGAGATGGTGTATGACTACAGGGTCAGGCAAAAAGATTGGCCACTAATTTGGCTTTTAAGTGTTCACGGCACCTCTATCACACAGATAAGATTATGCAAATACTGGCATTAAAAACGCTCTGAAAAGGACAAGAAAATGTGTCAAAAGAATTACATCTGGCACACATGATCAGTAGCAAAACTGTATTCCATACAAAAACAGCCCCACACTGACATGCTTTTAAGCTTCCTATGTGAACATAATACATTTTGAGGATATTTATTCCCTACATGTTTTTTCCTCACCTTTTCCTTTTCCAGCACATACAAAATCAAAATCAATTTTAAGGTGACCCCGGCACAAATACAGGGTCCAAAGAGCTGTTTACTGCCACTGTCTGTGAAGGACAAAGAGGGCATCACTTTGTAAGGAGAGATCACATTTTGGCAGGAATGGTTTGAATTCCTCAGCTGACTTCATCTTCAACCTTCTGCTCTTTGACCCTTTGCATCATAATGACGCTCAATAATAATGCTATCTTCAGGAATGTGTGTAAATAGCTGTGGATGGATTAGTGCAATACCTAACTCAGTTTAAAATATAGTAACTCCTGAACATCACAGGGAAAAATCTATTATGAAATGATAATAACACACTTTATTTCCTATCTATTTTTTTTCACTTTTAATCAATGATTGAATATCTTTATGTTTCAGTTGTCACAAATCATACAAACTAGGGTTCTTCGTCCATGAAACCCTCTTTAGCCAAGCAAAAATGTGCAAACAATAGCATGCAGGCAGCTAAAATATTAACCAGACAAGGACCAACAGTTTATTTTTTATTGCATAGCCAACTCACAAAGTTAAGCTAATGCTAAAACAGCAGTGTTGAACTTTCCTGACTGCACTTTCTTAAGAAGTGGTTCTGATTGTTCTTATGGAAACGAGGTCAAAATGCACAGCACTTACTGAGAGATTAGTCCTCAAACCAGCAATTCAAGTTCTTTTAACAATTAATGACACTTACGCTATGGGACGGAGAGCCTACATGGAAATATAGGATAAACAGTGAATATCTAAATAAGTCTGCTGCCTCATAGAGCCTGTTCAATCAGTAGCCTCTTCTGTCGTCTATTCTCGCTCCATTTCTGTCAGGAAAGAAATATAGAGCACTGTGATATGACAACATTTTCTTCTCATTTGGCAAATCGAGTCGGTAAACATGGTTTGCCGTCCTGTTCAGTGCCTTTGAAGATTTGCCTCTTTCCCTCTGTAACACATTAACGCTCTATAGTATAACTAATGCTTACCAGGCTTTTATATATTAGGTGCACTACAAAATCTAAATAGCAAGAAATAATACGATTTTGGGACCCTTTTTTAAAAAAATTGGGTAGCTGGTGGAAATGTACTAACCATGTGCAACATACATGATAAGAAGACAAGCCCACAAGAAGGAAAGCAGAGACAGTTATCTGCAGTTACAAACTAAATAGTGCAGGATATTTAAACATTATGAAAAGCTATATTCTGTTGATTTGACTATACTGTAATTAAATCTAGGTTGTGATAACATACATGTTGCTGTGCACTTTCATACACTGTATTGTAAGTTTATGATGTATCCTCACAGCTGCTTTTGTAGCTCCAAAAGCTGAATTCTCTTACAGCTTCAAAGCAGATAGAGAGCAAAAGCTTTTCACCCTCATGTGCCAACTTTTTGATAAGCACAAAGAGACATCTTAACCACTTGTCAGTCAGCTATCGTAGCAGCAAAGCCAGAAGACAGGCAGGCCAACAAAACAAACAACCAACACTCCTCCATCTAACCTATCTTGGAATAAATGGACAAAAGCAGCAAGAGATGCAATAACCAGACTACTAAACCTGCTCTGCTCTCACCAGCACACCAGCCAATTCAGCATCAAGATACCCGAATGATATTGCGCATGTGGAGGATCAGCCCAGCGAAGTGTAAATAAGAATTTCCGCTCTCAGCATTGGGTGTATAACATGGTGTCAGGTAGCTACAATGAATGTAGAGAGGCAGAGGGAGCAATCAGCCAACCTTCGCCTCGCCGAGATGGAGGGCCACCGCCGCACACACAAACAACCAATCACCACGGGACAGTGATTGATGTCTCATCCTGCTTTGAAATCTATCACCGCGACCAAGTGGCTGTCGAGACCTCGCCTGACAGATTGTTAAACATAGCTTAATATGCATCACCCCGGAAAAGAGTTCATTAATACTTTATTATGTGGGCTTAAGTTGTGTAAGCCATTGTCCAAATCTGTGTTTAATACACTGAAGGCTTTGATGTCCACAGTGAGACATTTTTTCTAATTCTATTTCTGACGCTTGCTCTCATTTGAGTTCCCCAATAGCTGACGAATGGAGCCGAGTGGATGAGCGTGACACAAAAGGAAGACGACACATGGTGACATACACTAGGATTTTCTGGCCTCAACACTTCATTAGCAAAAAAAAAAAATCCAATGCAACTCTACTTGTGAGCGTGGTGAGGCAACAGTTTGGTTTATTCTTAGATCTGTGAATTCGCTCTGCATCTTGCCAGTGTCATTTATGCTACCTCACCTAAGCCTTTAAAGTTTGTAATAATACAGGAAGCCTCTGTCTTCTTGCCAGAATCTTAAAAGTCCCCTTGATATCTCTTAGCAGCTTACTTCTGCTCAGTTACACAAAGACCTATTTTGTTGCAAATAGGTATTGAGGAGCTTGTATTGAGTTAGTTTACATAATTATTTAACATCCTTTGGCATTCTGACAGCATTATTCCAAGCTCTTATGGTGGTACACTGGTAGACCACATCCTCCACATCCCTTATGTAGGGTAAACCTTGCCAGAAAAGTCTGAATGATGAATTCAATGGGACATGAGCTGCATTCATTACAAATGTGGGTAAAGCCACCCAAGGGGCAAGCGGCATCACTTAGTTCCTCCACCCACATGGCGCTTTCTGTTTATCATCCACCATCTTGACAAGTTGTTCCTCATCCCCACACTTGTATGTCCTCCTTGACCGCCTGTCCCCTCCCTCCGTTGGCTGGGGAAGTCACAGAAAAGGGGGAGGAAAGGTGCCTTCACGGTGAGGGTTATTTTTCTTCCCTGATCCCTGTCTGATAAGTGTGTTTGCTCTTTTGTGTCTGGGGCTACTCTTAATCAAGAGGAGGTGGAACATAGAAAGAATTTGGAGGGGGCTGCTGATAAGGAAAGCATCTGTTTAACATTTTTTCTTACATGCAGGGTTACAAACGATATGCAATTTGGCCGTAGGAGAGGCAGATAAAAAGGGTATAGCACATTAATGCAGATGTATTCACTCTAGCTTGAGCACTGCAGACAATACTAAAGCTATTCAGAGAAATTATCCCTGCCTGGATTCCAGTTGGTGATGAAATTGATAATAGTCTCATTGCCTCTATGATATTGTCGTACAAGAATTATGTCGTCAATCATGGTACCGTTTTTTTGATGCTATATTCAAGATAATTAGGCCTACTCCATCTACTAATGTAATGGACACATCAAATAGTTCAAGTCTATATTGTATATATACGTATGCAAGTGAAGTGGAGCAAATTGCACAGGATGACAATCATCCTTTTTGAGCGTAGTATCAATGACAGGCGGAGAGCGGGCACTAATTTAGCATTTCAAAGACTTTGCAGTGTTCACATCCGACTTTATACCTGTAATCGCCTCTCACAAATATATTTTTAGCCTCTTGGATTCTGCTGTCCCTACTGGCTGCTTCCCCAGGGAAATAACCATTCCCGTTGCTGACATCCACGCTGTGTTCTCTATAGATCAAACAGGCCTGGTCCTGAATTGCCAAGGCCCTGAGGGTCCATACTGCCAAACACGTGAACTGTCTTTGTTCATGCCTGCTGGTCAACTATTATTCTCATAGGACATGCCACATAGAAAAGAATGACATACTGGATAAAGTTACAAATTACTTAGAAAGACTGAGAGATAGAAGTTTAAATTGATCTCCAGCAAGTAACATTGTGAGTGACTTGAAGACTCGCATTCCGCCTTTGCCAGTGATCAAATTTAACTTTCTTCTTTCAGTTTTGAAGCTTTCCATCTCCTTCCTACCCACTCTCATCCTTTAAAAACCCCAATTAAGAGAAAAGTATTTGTGTGTGGGCTTCTACTCAGTTCAAACAAAGACCTAATCATAGAGCATCACTGGCATTGTGAAAAAAAAAAAAAACAACCAACCAAAAAAAAAAAAAAACCCAGCACTTGGCAGAGGGGTAAAGCATTGGCCTGGATTCTGAGGAAAAGTTTGTTCCACTTTCTCTCCACTTTTCACTGGTCTCGCTGTGATTTGTGTTTGTTGCTCCAAAATCAGAGATCAGCACATTTGTTTAATGTGGAAATTAACTTTCATCCTGTCATGCTAAATTTAACATAGTACAAAGCAACCTTTTTTGAGGGGGTGGAGGGGTGGGGGGTTGAATGGTGGTGTTTCTCATTTTAGGAAACCTTCATAGAGAGACATATTTAATTCTCTTTTCCAACAGCAATTTTCATAAGTAATTCCTGCAACATTGGCCCATCAAGGCAGCTATCTCTAGACATAGAATTGAGGGAAATATGTGGGCACTTTCATTCAAAAATCAAAGACTGCCACTACTCATTCATCACATTTGGTGAAGGTTTTTCTATAAGCAGAAAATATGTGGTAATA
Organism: Scomber japonicus; assembly: GCF_027409825.1. NCBI lineage: Eukaryota > Metazoa > Chordata > Actinopteri > Scombriformes > Scombridae > Scomber > Scomber japonicus. Next base: position 12,744,021 of record NC_070599.1, on the reverse strand, counting down.
ATTCTACCAAACACTGCATAATTTATCCATGCAGGGATCAGGGATGTTTGTGATCAACATATGAAGATTGGTACCAACAGAACTTCCAAAATAGAAGCTTTACAGACTAATTATGTGGGCTACTCTTTGTGTAAGTATAGTAACGTTCCACTCTTATTGATTTCGGTGGTGAAAAGACTTTACAGAGATCAGCAGTCACTCAGAAGACTCAATTTAGAGAGAAAAATAAAGTAAGGTCATATAAACTTTCCTTTTTAATACACATATGAATACTGTGAATGGTAGGGTTTTTAATGCTTAATTTCCTATGTACTATGCACTATGATCATTTCATAGAGTTACATAGTTTCATTCCCCTTGGCTATTCTGATATCATAGAAGACTTACAATCTTTTCCCTTCACTTTAATTATCTGTAGGTGTTGGGGACAGTAGAAAGGGGCAATGTTAATGCAATCTGACCAGTGTCAACGCAATTCATACTGCCAGACAGAAACAGATTCAAGTGCAATGCTTCATGTTAGGTATGCAAATTAAAGTTGTCTTTTCCCTTCAAGAGATAAAAAAAGAGAATTTGGTTGGATTTATGTGGCTTCTTAACTGTCACTTATAAATACAGCCGGTTACCTGTATGACACGAAGAAGAAATAAAGTGTTGTTTTCCCTTCATCAATATTCACTGGCACAAATAGTCAGCATGGTCTTAAAGGTGCAGTGTGTCGAATTTAGTGACACAAACTTGGCAGAAATGGAATATTATATGTTTTTATCAATGTATAATCACCTGAAAATAAGATTTATTGTATATCTATATGTATTTTTGTAACCTACAATGAGCCCTTTATCTCTACAAAATGGAGAAACCAAACACTGGATCTAAAGAAGGCCTTTTGCATTTTTTATTTTTATTTTGTGGCCACCGTAGCTTTTTGGAAGAGGAGGGTAGTGGTGGGGTATTCAGTTGGTTGCAATGCAAACAGTGTTTGTATAACAACACCTTTATTATTCATACATTTCATTTTGAAGTGGCCTCCTCATTAATCTAGGCTAATTATGGCTGTAACACTTTGGAGACTGGATAGCGGAAACATGCTTGGAGAGAGGAACACTCTCTCAAAGACACTCATAACAACTACTGAGGCAGTGTAATTTACAGCAAGCTGCCCTAGATAACAGAGAGCGTTGTTGGAGCTCATGCATGGATCTTATATACATCATTTACTTAACACCTAGTGACTTTTTGCTCCTTTTTACACACTTGAGAGAAGAATATGTGTCACTTCACACTCACATCAGTGACACAAAAAGTATTTTGACATTAAGAACTTTTTTCACTTTTATTTAAGCCGCAGTGACTGTATCAAATATGAGCACACTGGAGACATGATTAAAACATCATAACAAGCTTTAAGAGGATTTATTAGCCTCATTATGTGTTCTGCACATTTGGGTGATTTGCACATCAAGATGAATAATAACAAAGAACTGAGAAGAAAGCCTCCCATCATGTTATTAAGTCAGACAAAAAGAGTTTCATGTTGAAATAGATATTATAATACAGAATATAAGATATTAAAACAGCATATAAGATACAGAAGATGTTACAAGTGCTTTGTAGACAAGTTAGCAAGCTAGCTAGCCAGAGAGGTCAAACAGTTAGCTAAAAGAAACACATAAATAAATTAAATAGATAGCGACAACCAGTGAATAAACAGGTAAGTGGTTGACACAATGCAAAACTAATGCAGAAATAGTTAAAATAGCTAATGTAATAGACACCTGTTTGAAATAGCTAAAAGGAGGATAGATGGTTCAAATACTAATGGAAAAATGCTTTAAATAGTTAGCTAAAAGTAATGGATAAATGGTTACATTCTACAGCACAAATAAACAACCATCAAACACTCAACAGATGATTTACTGTGGAAACACATGCTCTTGGTTTTCCTCCTGCATTTATCCTTTTCATCCATTCATTGCATCCAACTGGTGCAGCAGTTATTACAACGAACAAAAGGACAAATCGGTGTTGGTTCTGTGGTGATGGCATTTAAAACCTAATGCCTGCAGTGCGCCATAGGAGCAACAATTGATGTGTGTCAAATGAGCCTTGTCAATTATCGCTTTCAGTGGGCCTTAGTGGATCAATGGTTGAATTTACTAGCTAAAAGTAACGAATAAATGGTTCAAATAAAGAGCTAAAAGTAAAGGACAAAATAGTAAACCTAAAAAGAAAAACCTCTGGCAGTTCAAGTGGTAGAACAAATGCAAACTCAAATTTACATTAACACATTTGGACCATGATGGATGGCGTTGATGCGTGGGAGTACTGACAGGGCTGTGGGGGTACGTCAGACAAGGTTGGGAATTACTGCTCTCCAGTACAGTGTCTTTCTGTGGTAGCTATCACAACATGAAATTCTGAGCCTTTGGCCAGTTATGACAAGTCTTTCAAATTAAAGAACAAAATATGTTGTTGTAACTGCCCCTTAGAAAGACACAGAAAAGCGTTTTTTTGATCGAACAGACTGCCTAGTCAAAAGATCATTTCAAATCATGGTTGATTTAAACGTTATTTCTCATAAGTATTGAAGTCTTAAGTCCATTTTTTTGTGGACCAATCCATCCACACCAACCCTTCCCTCTGTGGACTTTGCCACTGTACAATAACGTCACCTGACTTCCTCTTTTGCTCCCGACGGAAAAGAATCATAATTCCTACACTAGAGGGCTTTGTCGCTTGAACGTAAACATATGTCGTTCTGGGGCATTTGGTGAAATGACTGATGCTGTTGTTTTTCTCGGGCGGACAGACTCTATGAATCTAGAATACGCTACCACACCATTTAAGCCACAAGGGCAGAAGAGTACAACACTGCCTTAAATGTTTCGGATTCTTGACTTTAGGTTAAACACATACTGAAGACTACATTGTCAATATCAGCATTCCTATAATTAGAATTGTGCCAGCCGAAATTCACTTCAGAGACAATATGTACTTCACTAACTTCAGTAAAAACATTAAATTCCCTGTGAGACCTGCTGGCAGACTGCTACTAGCTCTTTGAAAGTAAGTTAGAAAATTTAATCAGGTTGTTTGTGATCCAGTTTGCATATTAACTATTGATATTCCAAGGCTTGTGCGATTACATGGCATGGTAAGACTAATTACATTATATTATAATACTAATTACATTCCTAAGGGTCGCATGAAATTGTTGGCTGTCATTTCCATACCAAACTAACATTCAAGGGGCAGGGTGCACATAATTAGCCTTCAAAAGAAAGATGTGTGTGTATTGGATTACTATTATTTTTCATCGGCATCGATTGCAATAATGCAAGCCGGCGACAGTGTGTGCTTTCTAAACAAGCAGATCACCCATACAGAAAGATGCTGCGTCTGTATGTTAATCTATTGAGGATTAACAGGGTATCGTTTGCTTTCATTTCTAGAGTGAGGGCCTTATTATTCTGGTTCTGCTGTATGACACTTCTGGGTTGTGTCCCAGTGGAGAACCTCGCAGAAACTGGGTCGAATGTTAAATCGGCTGTTGAATCAAGAACAGAGCAGGAAAGCCTCAAAAGGAGGCTTGATGTTCTCAAAAGAAAAAAAAAAAGTATGATGGTAATATTAGTAGCATTTCCTTAATGATAGTTTCATCATATGGGCAGATTTGACATTCAAAAGTAGATTTGTTAATGTGTAAATGAGCATAAGTGCTGCTTCTTAGGCAAGTATTACATAATCAATTACAAATTTTGCAGCATGTTCCCATTAGTATGCCCTTTGCACTAAATATTGTTAAGATATTTAGAGCGTTAAACCTAAATATCATCACTGCCTGTGCTTCTGTGCTCTTTCGAAATACTATTATCCCAAAAAAATGATCATTGTAATAAATTACAATCACTTTTCACCTCTTTTTCCCTGTAATTTGCATGTACCATACGATTTTCTTGCTTTTGAGATCTGCAAAGAATGAACTTGATGATAATATTCAAATATATGTGCACATAATTTTAGAATTCGCAGTACAAGTCACCTCCAGATGTAACACCTCTGAGGCTCCATCTTGACACTGTCATGATGTAAATTGTGTCCCTGATGCAGTGTCTCTTTGCCTCCTATTCTCAACTCTGATATGGAGCACAGGTTCACTACTGCATCTTTTCAATCAAAGCTACCTGAGTTTTAAAAAGCTGTTGCATGAAAAGAAATTTGGAATATTATCCACTTTTCTGTCTCATATGAATGGACAGATAGTACAGTATAAAAGGCCTAACAGGGGCCCTCACTTTCTTTTACATCAAAGATGAGAACATGTTTTGAATTTAGGGTGAACTTAAGACAGCAAAAGCACCAAATAATCACTAGAAAAACAGCCCAAACACAGCAGCACCACCTTCCATTCATCCCCGTACTGTTAAGTGAGTAACAGGTGTCATGGAACGCCCTCTTGATTCGCTCGTCATTTGGGCTAAATTCATTTTGATCATTTGTGGCTGTGCAAGCTGCTTAGACAACTGATGTGGCACATGTTGTGCTCAGGTACATCACTGAAGGTTCTGTAGTGTAGAGATTTCTCTGTTCGTCCCCGTTAGTGAACAGAACTGTGGTGGGACTCGAAAAAAGTCCTGATGACAAGCTCCAGCCATATAAATGGGAAAACAAACTGCTTGGAGAGACTTATGATGTGTCAGCTGTAATGAGGCTTACAGGCCAGGGTAAAAGAAACGTTCCCTCACGCGCACTTTGTTCACTGCTATCTGTATCAAGTTAAAACCTTATCATGTAGCAAGCCTGCCTTGTCAGAATATTTTTTGCCAACATCTCAGCCTTTGCATTGATTTGTTACAAGTAAGACAAGTGAAAATAAAGTCTTTTTTTTCTTCTTTTTTTAAGAACTGTAACTTTTCACATTGCTTTTAAAACTGTACTTTTACTTTTTATTTGAGTATGTTTTGGGCCTGTAATGTACTTTTTCCTACATTTGCCATTAAAACCTTTCTTGCAAATAGTTTATTATCTATGATGCATTTTGATACATTAACTGGAATAAGCTGTCATCCTTTAACCGGTCTCCCTTGTGATACAAAGAGACTTGTAACAGATATTAACAAACTGGGCATGTGCAAAAAATGAGAAAATCAGGCAAACACCATTTCAAATTAAGGTTTGGTTCTTCTAATTTAACCAGTAAATGCACACTATGCCACTGTTAGCTGAGTTGGAAAGCGGCATCAAATACTTTCACTTTCTATTAATGGTGTATCAAAAGCATATTCAGTCTATGCAGACTAAATATTGGCTACACACTGATATGTTAACAGAATCTTCCTGTTGCATAGAGCATGACTTTCTTTTGTTGGAAATTAGTCAATTTCTTTTCTCTTATTCACAATGGTTGATATCTATTTTATAGTGATGCCCCATGGTGAATTCATTGAAGGGAATGTCATTGGTGAAACTGATCTTGGCTTTCACTCAGTAGGCTACCAGTTGTTATTTATTCAGGAAACAATCATTTTTGGGAAGCATAGGGAGAAAGCAAATACGGGTGAATGAAGCAGCGCAGTCGGGCTTAACATGTAAAGATTGTGTTCATAGATGCTTTAGGAATAATTATATTGTGTTGGGAGACTGCAAATCATATAAAGCAAGTGGTTTGGTTGGCTTCATGTCCACATCAAGAACAACATATATACAGTAGGCAACAATAGAAGACAAGGCAGCCAGAGAGAATGGTACTCTCATTCTTGGTGACCTTCATGTAGATAAAACTAAATAATAGACATAAAAGATAATCACCATGCAAAGCAAAGTGCATTCATTAGAAATAACCATGTTGAACAGTGGCTATATCCAATCTGATGCACAGTAGATGTAAGACTTATTATTCCAGAATAGAGACTTGAGAGTCTTGACCAGACACTTGACACTTGCAACTTCACTTGAAATTGCATTAAACAACTTGTGAAGATCTCTGGCCCGCACTCACTAAACAATGTTAAAACACAAAGTAACTTGTACTTGGAGTAGATTACTGATTAAGTACTTTCATACTTTTACTTTAGTTGGTTTGTCAGATTGTAGTTTTTACTTTTACTTGAGCATTTTTCAATGAGAGTAACTGTCCTTTTACTCAGTACTCTACTCACCACTGTTTTTTCTCCAAGTCCTGAATGAAGTGTGTGGCAGTGGGGATACCTGCATCAGGACAAACAAAGTGGAACTTTAAAAGCTACACTGTCCACTCCGTGTTTGAACATGAAGACACTTTGAAACAGAATCCAGAATCCAGAATTATCGGTCTTGGGACAATGTGTCAATCCAACAAGCCCACAGCCTGTCCACATTGCTGGAGGATGTTAACTTTCTTTTCTTTTTATCTTTTTCCCCACTCTGCCCTCATGCATGTTGATATTCTATACAGCATTCTTCAAAAAACAAACCATGGATTCTCTCACAACTAGACAGGCCCTGGGGATTTTTTCTTGCTGTGTAACTGAACTGAAGGACAAGCTGACCGCAGAAGAAGCTGGACATTACAAATGTACATTTCTCAATAATCTGCAAAGAGAAACCGAAAGGTCAGCTGATATTGATGTAAAGTAGTGTCGAGATTACAGGGTTACAGTTTGACACTTGTCACTTTTGAAGATATTCACTGAGAACAATCTTCAGAGCACTGAAACATTGAAATTAACACAAATAGCCATCAAAAGCTCCATGACATTGGCAGAATCTGAGAGGGATTTCGATACCCTTAAGAGGATCAAATCATTTCTCTGAAGCACTTTGGGACAGGATATACCGAACTATAGCTATGCTGTCTATTGAGCAGGACTTCATCCAAAAATGACTGGACTTGCATGACATGATGATGAATCTGTTTGCTTCCCAGAAAAGTCGAGTGAGCTTCTCTTCAAATAATGTAGACCTAAAAAGACCTCCACACACATTCCCTTCAACCCTCCTGTCTACATATTGTCTGTCTGTGTTCTATAATGACCACATTTTTTGCTGTAGCTACCAAATTGTTATATTCGGGACACGATGTTCGACACAATGTGTTACAAAACGGTTGTGATAAAAACTCTTGCAGTATGTATTGGCAGTCGTTACAGTTGGAACATGTTTTTGTAGTGTAACTTCTGTGGGTGGACCCCTTTTCTGACTTTATAGGCTACATGATAGAGCATTCTGTGCTGTCATGTAGCCTAGTATTACATAATTCTTGCATATTTTGTTTTTGTTAGAAGACGGCATGTGCTAATGTGCACAGAGAAAAGTAATCAAATGGTGTGTGTGTGTGTGTGTATGTGTGAGAAAGAGAAAAAGAGATACAGAGAGTTTTGTTCTGGCATTTTGCCATTCTTGTGGGAACTTATCTATAGTGTTGTACTAAAGCATTTGCTGTAACTTGGTATCTCGAATGTGATGCTGCTATTGCTGCAGTGTGAACTATTGAAGGGTGTAATGCATTTGTTAGTCCACCTACCCAATATCACCACCAGCCGTCACTGCTTATATGTATCAAAACATACTTCATCAGTCTCTAGTTTAGACTGTGGATGCTAGAGTGACAAGTCTTACATCAAACGCAGCAAGGAAAGCAGTCATTTGAAAGCAGCTCTGACAGGCACCAGGATGTTCCAATAATATAACAACTTTGTGCTGAGTGTTACCCCTGGTAACACAGGGTAGCAGTTGAAGCTGATATCTAGGGTGCTAGGTCAGAGGGTGGGTTGATTTGCCTGGTTTCATGTTCATTTGTGAATAATGTATTTGTAGATAATGGGAGGTTGGTTGATGCAATACTTACAAATCGCTTGCAAAAAGGATAAATGACCTTAGATTCAGGCAATATCTTGTTTTCTACATTCTTTTGGAAAGAAAAAAGGTTGAACTGTAGGGTAGAACAGTCTGTTACTGATGTGTAGATATTGTCTGTCTACATTATTACCACTGTGTCTGGATACAAGTTTGCCCTCTCCTTGACATGGAAGATTTTGGTTGAGGACCAAATGATTTTTTTCTGAGGGAAGGTCAAACAAGTTGGTCTGTTGTAAAGGTACAGACACTGAACACTGGAAACAGCATTTTCCAATGGGTTGACAAATTCAATACATTTCAGAGGTCCTGGTAATTAGATGCTACAGCTCAGTGATGCTTAACATTGTTTGGGCCTCTATGGTAAATTCTTCTTGTAAAAGTTCTTAAGTCCTTTAGTATTGACTATTCAAATTGAATGCTGTAACGGAATCATTGTTGTTGCATCTACAATGTCATATTGGTTGTTTTTTAACTGTACAAATATATTACTGTAATAATACTAGTTGAAATTCGATGGCAAATTAGAAAATGCTTATCTTATGGTCACATGGGTCGCTATGGAAACTAAATCACACATTTTGTCTGTTAAATATAAGGACTAAGTTCTGTAAAGGTTCACCACGATGAGTGACTTGTCTTTTCACATAATAATAATTTGAATGAATACTACTTTATTATAATTATCAATAATGCTTTAATTCTCCCACTCATTTCTGCCAACACAAACAACTCAGTCACTTCACAAGGGAATCAAGTCAAAAGGGCAAAATGTAATTCCTTTGTCAACATTAAGCTAAACATCCAGATACAATAAGTGTCAAGGTAGGTTGATAGCACACTGCCACTGGTGATTAATTATAAAGCAAGAGATAAGCAGGGCCATCTAGAAAAATATCTAGAACCACAGTCAGAGACAAATAGGAGAGTCTGGTAATTCCAGGAACTGACACAACAAATGTATTATCCGGTCCTTATCTTAGGAGGGAAAACTGTATTTGGAGGACTTGCTCAGTATAGAGAAGGCACAAATTGCTGCATGGATCCACAAAGCTCAAGCAGAAACCATACAAAGGAGACTGTATCTGAAGAGGTTGTGAAGAAGCACAAAGGAGGTTAGTCACACTGAACAGTCTCTCAGGGTACATTATGTTTAATAGGATATTGGCATTGAGGCAATTTAGTCCTTTCTCTTGAGCTGAACCCCCTAGTTATAAATGTTGAAGCCAATGCCAGATATTCAGTGTCATAACTGATGGATAAATTAAATAATTAAATGACCTTACTTAAGAATATACTCCAACTTTTCATTATGTAGTCTTGTACAACCACTACACAGAGCTCCTTTGGGGTCAGCTGAGAAAAAAAAAAGATCCATATGTTAATCTGTACTGCTGGAAATTCTGTGCACACAGTTTACATACCATACTTTTGCATTCATAATCTGTGCCCTCTCATCTGTTATACTATTCTATAGTTTGTACAGTATTTTATTGTATCATATATAATGTTATATTGAGCTATATTTCATACAATATCATACTGTATTGTATACTTTTTGTATGTTTTGTCTTATATTCACAAAATCACATTTCAAAGAGAAAGCGCTGTGACATCTGCTCATGCTGCAGAGTTTATGTCATATTTACACTGCATGTATTTGTATAATTTGAGGGCACTTATTAAGAATGTGTGTATACAGTTTAGAAACTGTGCACACAGATTCTAAACCGAGTGCACAACTTTACACATGGATCTTTTCTTTCTACGCACTAATACTGTACAATGAGTTTAGGAAACACATTCATTCTCAACATCATCCTCCATTTTGTGTAAGTCTTGAATAATACCAGTATTTTCAAAAGAATAGTAATTAGGATGCATACCTGGCAACTCATAGTGCTGATATAATTTAATAATGGGATAATTCAGTTGAGAAATCCATCTGCTTTCTTCTGTTGAGTGTTGCATGCATTTTGCACAGTCACACTTCAAAGCGGAAAGTTGACTTCCAGAATCACACAAGTAAATTTTGAATTCTCATACACCACCGAGTGATCGAAAATAAGAGCATGCACTTTTCATACTGTTACTTTTATCAGTGTCGCTTTGGAAACTGAAGTAGTTTTTGACACTTGCTTCCCATAAACAACAGTTGGGGGTAAAAAATAGCATTTTCCCTGCATATCACAGAGGCTGATTCTCACATAAAGAAAACATGTCTTCAGTTGTCAAGCGGCTTTGTGAGCCTTCCAAAGGGGCTGCAGACAAATATACTTCACAATACAAGTTTAAAAAAAAAAAAAAAAAAAAAGCTACAGTGGGTTTCCACACAAACTTTTCTCTGCCTTTCTCTCAGTCAAACAGTGAGCCCTAACAGTGCAGCTCATTTTGTTCACCACAGTTCAGATTCACCTTTAATAGTTTTGCTCTTTCTGTTCCAAATGTGAGGATTTGAGTTGTGGCCAGAATGAGAGAGGGCATACGGCACGCAACAGTGTGCCATCTCAAAATCACCAACAGGGAAACAGAAGGATGGCATGCATCATTACTGTGAGTTAATGGAGCAGTAGTTAAGATTCTGCATACATGCAGACTCCTAGACTCCTTGTCCAAATTGTTTCTGGCATTCTGTCCTGTACGGTTCGGCATATAAAGTCAGCATGTGGATGAAATCTTTTTTCATTAAAAAACCATGGAGGGAAATTTTATTATGATGATGAAATGTTAAGGGTGCTTACTCGGGCTGGTACTTTATACCATTAAGCTATCAACAGAAATAACCCAGTACCAAGTAACATCGAAAGTTCTCCAAAAGATACCTGCTTTCAATCTTTTTGCACCCAGATCTAGAAAGTAATGACTATTTGTATGGTTTTGCTTGCAGCCAATCACAGCAAGCATTCTTCAATTTAATGTGATTTAATGGATTGGGAGGAGTGATGGAATTTTATGCAAATGAATGCTTCCGCTCACATGATGGGTATCAAATGAAGTAGAAAAAAGGTATCGAATACTCAGTTGGATAGGGTATCACTTTAAGGGTACTTGTATTGGTTATGGTTTTGTCATTTTTTAAACGAAACCCAGCTCTACCACTTACAATGAGCGCAAGGTCCAAAAACATTAAGAATTGGATTATCTTGGAAAAGGCCACCAGCTGTTCACGCTTGTCTTTAACAATGCATCAGCCTGATGGCAATTTCCACTCCATCATGGAGCTCAATTTCCAAAATGTGCTGCCAGACTATTTGATATTTATCGTGGAATTGGCAAGTACTGTTAGCTTCTGTTCTGAGACGTACCAGCAGCCAAGACCCTGCATTACTCATGCACCCACAGTATGGTAGACTTTGGCCTATTAATTTTGTTCCAGGATATGAGTAATGGATCTGTCATTCTTTTTGTGGCCACAGGGGCATTTACCTTTGATTTCTTAATCACGCAGAAACTTCAAAGTTCAAATCATGTAAGTCTTAACTTTGTCTGACAGAGTAATATTATTATTAGTAATAATTATATTGTTAGTAGCATTATTATAGAATGAATACAAGAAATCCAAGTTAAGTGTCATTTCACGTGGAAGTCAACTGCAATAAATTAGAAATAACGGTTCACTGATGGTGTCAAGAGACAAAAAATACCCATCAATCTTCTCACAAACCCTTACCCATAAATTTAGCACATAAGTTATAAATGTATGTGATAGAGCCTCATCCTCCGGTGACCTTATATTAGCAGATTTCTGCTGTCTGTCACACTTTTATCCGTCATCTGCATTAGTCAAGTGAAGGAGGCTGCTCCCTCTCATTCTGTCTGTCTTGCCATTTAATCAATGCAGACTTACACCCACAGTCTTCCAGGGAGCAGACAACAAATGATTAGCAATCATTTTGTTTAGGTTGCTGCCGAGGGAAATCTTACTCTCAGGGTTAATGTCCTAAATGACATAAGGTAAGCTGAAGAGGAGGGATGTCCAAGCATATCTGCTGATCAGCACTTTGGTTTACCCCTCTTTAGGTGATTGATATTAAGTAAGGTTGGGAAGTTCACTGTTATCGTGGCCAAATTATTTTGGGGAGAAAGTTACTCCAGTCTCTGATGCATATCAATGAGCAGACTGATAGCTACACCTAATCAATCACTGCTGAAAGCTAAATCACTCAAGTTTGAGTTGACAGGTTTTTGGACATCTTTAAAATGCTTGATGCTCCATTTCTTGAGAAACATTTCTTGCCATCTAAGGCCAATCTGATAATTAGTTTTTACAGTTTAACAGTGAATTTAAATGGCAGCGTTTACTGGGGCTTGAGAGAACTATTCAAAATTATGGAGAAAATTGCAGACAAAGTCAATGTGAAACAAGTTTTAAGGTCAAGGTTTTTTGGTTGATATGCAATGATTTTATCCCACCTCCTGCGGTAATTGGCGGTAAAATTGGTCTTCACAATGAGTGGAGGGACAACAATCATCCTCTTGGGCAATCAAGTGGGTCAGTGAAAACACTGGCTGCTCTTTTGTGTCGGCACAAACTGCCCTAAATTTAGATGAGACTTTTCCCACCATATTTTCTTTAAATGGCCCAGTTTGGTTTGTTTATGAAAACAAATGAGGATATTTGTAGTCAAGGCAGACAGTTTGAAGGTCTTGGGGAAACTAAGATTTAATTATAACTTGTATCATGCTTTAATATACACTTAGCACAAATTCTTATAAACACAACTCTTGCTGTTGAGTCTGACTTACTGTGATATAAAAACCTCACTGACCACAAAATGAATTCTTCTTTGGTTTTCAGTGTGTGGACAGTTTTTCAGCTACTATACCAGATGCTGACCTGGCTTTAATTAAATGCAAAAAACTGTGTATGAGACCAGAAGGGAAAAGTCAATAATTATAATAGAAAGCCCTTGAGAGATCGTGGAGACCATTAATAATGGGTATAATTTCCCCACTGGCCATTCTATTACATGATGTTTGACAGATTATTTTCTCATGTTGAATGCAATGAAAAAGCAGCACATAAAAACTGAGCACAAATGTTTTTTTACAGATGGGAAGAGTAGGCTCAGAATGACAGGTTTGGTTATTATCTTTCTGATTCCTTATGACAACTTCAAAGTATTTTAGCTCTTTAAATTCCGAATGGACTATTTCGACAGCATCTAGCTTTCTACAATCCAAGATAGACTAATGCAATTACAGACGGTAAGTTGTCAGTTTCCAGAAGACAGTGCTTCTCACATACAGTAAATACCTTATGTTGTGTATAACAGCAGACTTTTCTAATGAACAACAACTTCAGAAAGATGAGAAAAAGTAAAGAAATTGAGAACTTTTGCAAAGGTTATCCTGAGATATTTTCTACACTAAAGAATATAAAAGGCTTGAACAGTGAACGCACCCTTTTTCCCATAGTTTTTACATAACACAGGAAATAAAAAGCGGGTATGTCAGCAAGAAAAGGACCAACTCCATAGAGTCCAGGTGGGAGCGATGGAAAGGAGGGGGCAGATGCTAAGAAAAGAGATGGCGGTGGTGGAAACTGCTAATGAATGGCTATTGGAAACTCTGGGCGGACGCTACGTTGAAATGCTTACTCGTCCGTGATTAATGACTACTAGGTTGCCGTAATAGGTACCACTGGGACCTCAGACACTGGCACCTTTTTATAGAATAGCCCCAAAAGAAAAAAGATGAAGTCCCCATTATAGTGCTTCTTCAAGTAAAAAAAAAAAAAGGAAAAAGAAACACCTCAAAGTGGCCTGGGGAGCTATAGTCATATCATAATGTAGCTTTTTCTCCACACAGCAAAAGTGTTTTGTCAAATCAACTGAAAAAAATCAATCATATGAAACCCCTGATTTTTACATTGCTCAGCAGCTCTTGAGTTGCTGCAGCTGTGGACAGTTGCAGTTTTCCCAATGTGTGATGATGAGGAATGTCCTTAAAATGTATTCTTTAATTATTAATGTTGTGAGGATGCAGTGAACATGAGCAGAAAATAATCTAAAACTTTTGAGATAGGGAGGGACATATTAAATGTTTTATAAAAGCACTGACCCTTTCAGAAAATATCAAAGACATGCTTCTTGAGTCCCCACTGTATTGCTGATTAAGGTAGTGGATGTTGCATTCAAGATTAGCTAAATATGGAGGAAGGTGTATATGTGCTTGATAACATTGGTATGCATACAATTTAACTGGTCAAAGGTCTAGCTAAAAACCTCTCAAGCGGTCCTTCCTGAAAACACATGTAGGGTGTCACACACTGATTTGGAAACTAACACTTGTATGTGTATGACCGCAATGCATGCAGTGGCCAATAAATTATTCATAACTCTTTTGTTCTACACATTACCTAATCCTCAGAGTATGGAACAGAGTGCATCTCGGATTCCTATTACAATCCATTTGACTTTAAAACAACTTTGACTGTGAGAGAGAGAGAGAGAGAGAGAGAGAGAGAGAGAGATAGAGAGAGAGAGAGAGAGAGAGAGAGAGAGAGAGAGAGAGAGAGAGAGAGAGAGAGAGAGAGAGAGAATACACTGCTCGGACCAGAGAGAGTAACATAATATCTTGGCTGTTTTAACCAAATAAGCATCTTTGCACTCCAAAAGCACTTTTGCAAAAATACATAAAGTCACAAAATTAATCTTACTGTGTTCCACACTCAGTCAGGCACAGCAATTCAGAAATGAATTAATCACCCCAACACAATTGCCTTGTTTGCATTTTTCAAGGTTATTTTGAGCTGATTACATGTGAGCAAGGTTGGTTAAAGAGAGAATATTTGCTATTAGTTTCAAATAAACACAATCTGTTTTTGTAGGTTTTGTTTTGTTCCGACTGCTTTAACTGAGGCATTTTAAGGTTAATTTCTAAGTTTATAACACAGTCGATAGACATTCCAATTTACTTTCAATTCGTCTCATCTCCATGGTACTGCAGGTTAGTGATTTGTAAATGTCGTTCTGTATCTTTCTGCATGATGATTAACTTTGGAAATAACATTTACTGTCAACAAATTGCAGTCTTATCAGTAAAAATCATTTTAGCAGTTAAGGCAGCTTAGCAAGTAGGGGCATTTAAACATGTGCAGATTATTAAATGCAGATTGTGAACATAAATTAAGTGAAAATATTTGGTTTTTTGATTACTATTGATGATTCCTGTTGCAGTATTGCCCGTTGAACACACTATTTTCTTCCTGTCCTCATTTAAGTTCAGCTAATGGAAATAATCAGTATAGTGACTTGGGTTAGATGTTATGTTATTCTCCCTACAACATTGTTGTGGTTCAATGTCAGGCTCCAGCTTCTTCTTCTTCTAATAATTTCACTTGTGGAAAAAAACATCCTCGAACAATATACGCCCATACAATTTCAAAGTGTTCATGATAGAAAAATGAGAAACCTCAATATACTTTCAATAGTCTAAGAAAAGTTGTTTGACCATCAAATAAACTATGCCAACAAATAACAGGAAGTACATGAAAATGGAGCATTGGCATCTATAAACATTTTATTTTTCTTCAGAAAAGAGCTCAGGTCTACAGATGGCGATGTCAGTTGGCCTACCACTTTGATCCAAACTCTCTATCTCTATCTAACCCTAACCTTAACTATACAATGGATATCAATATCATTTTTCATACAGTCCTCAGATGATGAAGCCTATTGACTTTGATGATCTCCTGACTTTTCCTCTAGGTTGACATTTATGTTTTTTAGTGAATTGTCTTATTATGATTATGATTTTAAAGCAAATCATTATTTTATGCTGCAATCTTATATTTAATGCTCTATTCTAGCATTTTATTTCTCTCTTTCTATTTTTCTGTACTTTGTTTTTATTATTAGTGTGGGGGATGGGGGGTTAATTGTACATTTTAATGTTTCTCAAATTGCATGTTTTTCTGTTTTATGTAAAGCACATTGAGTTGCCATTGTGTATGAAATGCGCTATATAAATAAAACTGCCTTGCCTTGCCTTGCCTATTGAAAGCAGTACATTTGACTTTGGCACCGGTATCATTGGTGCGCAGAAGATGAATCCTAATGACTTTTTTTAAATGCTAAAAAATTATCATCTAATATTGTAATTACACACATTTCTCGTACTGCGTGTAATTACATCCTCAATGAAGCATCAATGTGTTTTTTGGTAAACTGTGCATCACTCTGAATTTCCTCATATTGACTGTGTGATTCATGCCATTTGCACGTTTCAACTATACTCATGCATGAGGTGTTTAATTTATCTACAAATTGGATTAAATTGAGATGTGAAAATCAGCCAGTGAATGGACTGTGCTCACACATACGAACATATTTTCTGTCAGACGTGACAACACTGCATTATCTGGACATAATCAGAGCCAACCAGCGGCATCCTTTCCCCCCCAGTTTACTCTGTATGACATAATCCCTCTTTTGACACTGAGGGGCCGACCTGTTCACAAGCTTCTTTGAAAAAATCTCTTTTCATGAGGTTCATACAGGAGAGCATAAAAAGATTTTGCTCTGAGATTAATTGAAGAGGGACCTTTACAAGAAATGAGAGAGGGACAGTGTGATTGTTCGAAACCTTAGGCAGTTAATAGTGTCTTGGCTGCAGGGATCCCTCTGGAGGTGTCTCTAAGCCTCAAACAATAGAAGAAAAATAACCTTGCGGGAGCCCATGCTGACACTGGGCCCACCCAGTACAGATTGGTACCATTGTGCCACCCCGGCAATCTTAATTAGTTTTGGCGTCACTACTCTGCCGATTGTATTGATCTTGGTCTGAGGTTCATCTCTTGAGACCACAATATGTGAAGAGAACTTGTAGATTGAGGTTTTTCCAACTATGACCAATCAACACCTTCTGAGAAATCTACCTCTCTGTTAAACGGGTGAGCTATATGTAACCCATCTCCAGTAGTCAGACAAAATGAAATTGTAAATCTAAAACTGTAAAAATGTTTTTAATGGAAGTTGAAATTTTTCAGTGTTTGAGAGAACTAATTAGTAAGTAGCCTTATTCCAATCTTAATGAGTTCAAAAAATAAGAATTCTGCTGAGAACATTTAATATGTGAAACTTGCATAATTGGTGGGGATATTAAATTGAAATCCAAATTTATCTGGACTTCTTCCTTCAACTTTAATAGCCACCGGATTATGAAAATTCGATCTATTCATGTTCATTTCAACAACTTCTCAAACAGTTTCCACACTCTGAGATTTCAAGGTGCTTGTGAAAGGAATCGAGGCCGTAAGTCAAGCTGCCATGTGCCGCCACACCTGCGTTATTCCATCTTCACCAGCCCTACCGGCTTCACTGAAGCCATCCCTCACTGCTCTAAGGTCTTGTCATACATTCTTTATGATGGCCCGATAACCAGGCACAGGATTGGTCAGGAATTCAGCTTGGAGGGGAAGAGGGAGACAAATGCAATGCTGTCTATATATCACGGGAGACAGGGACAGATTTGATGATTGAGGCCTGACTGAGACAGGTTTAAGCAGCAGCATCAGCAACCTGTTTGTGTCTGCTGTGATCCTGACGGATAAGCAATCTGCCTGCAACATCACCTCAACCCTGACAGAATGTGATTCAGCCTCAACTAGACATGAAAAGATGACTCTCTCAGAGTGGACTGGGGAAAAAGAAGAAATCAATTCAAAAGGCACAGTCAAAGGAAACGATTTGCTAAGACCATATTCCCTAAAATCTGTGAAGTTATGTTTTTGTCTGAATGTGTGTATACAAGCCAGGAAGTGTTTTTTTGTACACACAGGATTTACACCTTCTTTGTGATAGCATGTAATTCATAGAAGAGACCATTGTTTCATGTAAGCACACATTATCAGTCATCAAGACAAGGAGAATATATCTGCAAAGGTCTCTGTGGACCATGAGCACACGCCTTATGAACCCTCTGTCACACCCACACATTAGCCCGACATACTATCTCTTCCTTTTAGAAAACTAAGACAGGCATCCGTAGCAGCTGCAGCTTGGCTAATGGCAGCTGTATGCTAATGTCCTCCTCTGAGTCAGCAAACGCAGCCAAGTTCATGGCCGGCCGCCACAGCTTCCTATCTCGTCTGAGAACCCTCCTCTCCAACAAGTCGAGAAAAGAATCATCATGGAGGAAGATAGCTGAACCAGAGATGGATTTTGCTTTGCTGGAAAGAATTTTTGCACACCCTTGCAAGAGGGTATGCTGCAAATTGACATGAAATTCAGGAAGGATTATCTAACTACAAGATCTGGAAACTTTAGAAGAGATTTTTTTTTTTTTTTTGTTCTCACTTGCAAAGATATATAGCCTAACTATGTCACTGTGATTAAAGCACAGGGAGCATTGCTAATGCGAAAACTGACAGACATGAATGTGATAATTGAACTGCATATCCCACTGTCACACCTTTATATGACAACAGAGAGGATTTTAAATACATACAACATAAGAAGATGTGAAAAATTAGATATTTTCCCTTTGAAAATCAGCTCTCTCACAAATTCACTAACTGATGCATTTCTTGTTCAAACACTGGCAGCTGTTGTGATAATAAATTAAACATTATTCATGGCCAAGACCTAATTGCAAACATTATGTGGTGAAATAGCCTCTTATACAGCATAGGAAGCGATGGATAGAGTGAATCCTATTTGAGGGTGAAACACTGTACTTGCATATACTCTACTTCATGATCAAGGGTCTAATTTTCTATTACTCACTCACTCACACACTCACTCACTCACTCGCCCACCTACTTCTTTCTCTCACTTCGCCTGTCTCCGAAAACCTCATGCCTACACACACACTTGCTATATCTCTGCCTCATGTTCCTCGTCATATAGTTTATACAAATTTATGAAAACAAGGTGAAACAACTTCAGCATGGTAAGCTCATTAATCAACAGTCCGTAGACATAATTTATCTGGTCCCTTGCACAGTCTGTGTGCAACATGCATCTACATGTACACACACACATGCACACTGTGATATGTAAATGCAGACAGATGCTCGTGCATAACATTTGCAAGTCATTCCTTACAATTAATAACTATCTGAAAATGGAGCTCTCCTGTAAAGCAGGTGCACTGACTCATGTCGGTGGATGCCTCAGATAATTTCGTGGTGGCACGGTAGCAAAAGTTAGTCCTAATGGCCTGCAAAAGTCACCCAAATAGTGAATGAGGAAATGACAGATCTTTTTTTGACCAGTTTCTATTAAAAACACAAGCGCCTGTCGGCTCCCTGGCATTTCTCCGCAGGCTCGGAGGCATCAGGGAATCCAACCCTTGAGCTCCATTGCTGTGCTTGACAAGGAGATGACACCGTGTCAATCAAGAGATGGTGCAGAGATTTTCTCGAAAGCAGTCGCGGCACAGCGGTGCAATCTAGAAGATGGCACAGTGATTTCTCATTACCTCAAGAGGCCTGAAAGTGGCACAATAATTGCACTTTGAAGATCTGTTTGCAGAGATCCCCATAAACCCCCCCTCCCCCATCCCCAAAAACTGTGGCTGATATGGTTAACATTAACCCAGAAATACCCAATATATGACAGTAAACCGGTGTCAGTTAATGTCTTGATTCTACATGAGATTACAAGCAACCCAAATCTGTGTGGGCTCTTGCCATTGTTGCACCTTGTTGTCAAAGTATCTCAACACTCAAATACAATGTAGACACGATAGGTCTTTAAACCAAAGATTTACTCTGCCTTGTTTTGATGTGTGAATAAAGCGATTAGTTCAGCAGAGATAATGTCATTGTTATCGATCTCCTTCATGTTTATGCTAATTACAAATCCATAAATCTTTACAAACGGATTTAGCTAGTGATGGAATTAATCGTAAGCTATTCCTCTGGCCTTTCCCTTTATTCTACCTCAGGTTGGTTGATGTCTTATGGATTTAATGTTGTTAATGATGGATTTGGTTGGCGGAGTTTGCAAAAAAGAGGAACGCAGATGAGAACTTTTTGGTGTAACGAAGTTGAATGTATCCATTTTTCATTATTGCTGACACCCTGCAGTTGTTTTTGCATGTAAAAGGGGGGCATTATTCAATCATGAAGCAGCTAAATATAAACAGATTAAACTTTGAATGTTTGTCAAAGCAGTTCTCAGGGGGAACTGTCAGTGTAACCCAGTTTTTTAAATGTCTCTCTTGTGCAATCATTTCATCTGATTACACAATAGGACTGATAAAAAAAAAGAAAAAAAGAAAAGGATCACGGACTCTTCACTAAATCCTTTTATTTCATATTCTGAGATAGTCACTGCTTTACAGTGGCGTTTTTAACATTATGTGGTCTCTTTCACACATAATGAGCATATTAAGAAGCTGTTTAACGTAAAGCAGAAACAAGGGATCATTTTCTTTACAAAATGGGGTGAGGTTCGACTTTGTCAGTTTTAATGTGTCACTGCATCGAAGGAAAACAATTGCTTCATGGTGTCTCATTTGAATTAAGGTAATTTGCAAATAGTAGGTTTGTAGATTTCACTTGTACACTTTTAATGCTCAATCAATGCAATTATAAAGGGTAGAAACAACAGCTTTTATATGCCATTCAAAATTTTTAAAGGAGACATTGCACTTTATGTGACTTTCTGATGTATACTGTTAGGATGTCAGATGCCTGTTAAACATGGCCAACTCTACAAAACATGAGGTGAATGTATATAAAAAAGCTCCCTGAAAGTCAAAAAAGCAAGCTTCAATCTGCTCAGAACACTGATCGCTCATACTAATTGCAAGTTAAGATAGATAAGGAGTTTTCTGGACTGTAAATTATTCAATGATATATCAGCAGAGCCCCCGAATATAAATATAGACCTGGAAATATGCATGATATATCCCCTTTAATATCACTGTTATCAGTAGCTTACCATGGGTCTGTATCAGATTATATTGTATGTCAGCCAATATTGAAGTGATTGCAGAAGACAAATATCCAAGATGTTTGTGTTTCTGTGTTGCCATTACATATCTTGTTAACCAGAAAGTGCTGCTAAGATTATATTTCAACCATAAAATGACCTGTTCTTGGTCACAATTCTTTAATAGCCAAATTTAAGGGATCCGTCCAAAAAAAAAAAGGTTAGATTTTTCTGAAATATTGATATCAGCCTTGAAAATCCAATAGCTGTTTGGCTCCAGTATGGATTCATTTCATATCAATATACACCAGTCCAGCAATGTCCAGGATGTATGAGTAAAATGCACTAATGACTAACATCAGTACTGACTCTTTTTCTTCAACTTTTACACAACATCCTAAGACAAACCTGCATCACCAACTTAGTAAGAGAGTTTTAGAAATCTTTATCACTTTAGATGCAGGCAGCTGTGCATATTTATATTGACCATAACTTGAAAAGTCACATCTAGTCCATATTCCCTACAGGATTATTTCAAATGCAAAAGAGCAAATCAAAGATTGCAACTGTTGCAAGGTTTTCCTTAAAACAGAAATCCATTAACTTTACCATGGTCAGACAAAAATCCCAAAGGGTGCACACTTGACCAGTTTGGAAGAAATAGCTGTTCATTTGAGAATGACAAATATTACACCTTTCCCTTGCCTCAGTAATGGATTTTTCCTTGTAGCGCTGACAATTTGCCAGTGACCTTGACATTGAGCAACTACCCCTGGGGGTCAATTTCTCCACCCATCTCTCCAAGCCTTTGCTATATCAAGCAAATGGTAAAAAGCACAGTTTGTTTTGACTAGTTTGTGAGTTTGTGATATAGCATGATTGACAATAACCATGGATGACACACAAGAATCTATATTCTATTTAATGGCCTGAATAAGGTGTGAATTATTCACTGCTAGGATTTGCTATTTACGTTGTTTAATGGATTGTAAAGACTGTAATCATAAAGCCTGCACTTAGAGACATGTACAAAAATCCCCTTTATTTCTAGATATAGAAATGATTTATAGCTGTTTTTCTTTTCTTTTCTTTCTTTCTTTCTTTTTTTTTTTTTTACAGCAAATATATTTCTCAAGAGTGGTTATGCAAGCTATAGGAAAATATAACAGGATTTTAACCTTTCAATTCTACATTCACCACACATTTGGTATTCTTATTTTCTATTATGATAATCTAATTGTATAAGAAATCTCTAGGATTATAACTAATCACCTAGCAACAACGTCTTTCATATTGAGAATAAATCGTCTTTTGCATTAATAGACAGTGGTTTACAGGGCCAACTGCCCTCCAATCTCTGTTTACTTCATTCACACATTTTCTAAATCCCAAATGGGATTGCATTTATCCTGCAACACAGTGGGCTGTAGGACCCATCTAAGCTGAACAATAGGGGGAGGACAAACAGGCTGATGACCTGACATGTAAGAGTGTAGATTGTAAAAGACAAATGAGATCTGGATCGAGGGGGGATGATGGCCTGCGCAGTCAACGAGGCATTTGAGGGGTTAGAGGCGTCACCATTGAGTGCAGCAATAATGTAAGTTGCAAAGAAAAATAAAAAGGGAAATATATTGTAACTGGTGGTGACTGTATCCACACCACACAATCATTTAAAAAGAAATATAATTAAAAAGCAAAACATCCATCTGCAAATGTTAATACTGCTCTAAAACCTCTTTTTGAGTGTTGGAACATGCTGTTGTGTCATGCTGAGCAATGTGTCTGATTATAATCCGGAGCCTTCAGTGTTCACACTGAGTTATATTGGTTTAACAATAAGTCATATCAAACAATTACCCATGTATGTCAGCATTTTGTAATTTTACTTTTGGGGAGCAGTCCATTATTGAATTAGCTCCATTTGAGCATGCTTAATTCTGCTTCTCTGTAGCAGTGCACATGACAGTCAGACAGAATAATACCCTAAAGTCCTCCTATCCCCTGGCAACAAGCACATTCTGTGCCTGACGATACATAGACAGTAACAAGGACATGTCTCCCTATTATGACATTGCAAGTTTTACAAGTCCCAACTAATGTGTCACTCACTAGCAGCACAGCAGGGGGAAACATGCTGAACTTTACGTATGGCATCTGCACAATTGCCTGCTTCTCGACCAAAAGCTTAGACTGTGCAGTGCATATAATTCAGTTTTACAAATGCATGTCATTTTCACTCTCATGTAAAAATCTGTCACAGGAAAGATTAAAATTCTCAATGTGGATGGCAAATAGTGAATATATTTTCATGAATGGAATTATTCTGTCGGAAAAAATACTAAGCAACTAAACTCTTAAATTATGAGGTAATTTCTGTGCATGTACCTTATGTGCTTGTGTCCCTTGAACAGTTTTCTCTTGCTAAAAGTCACACACTACACAGAGATGTCCTGTACAGTGTGAGATAACATAGATGTGCTGCACAATATTTTCAGTGGCCAAGTGACTCTGCCAAGAAGACTGCAATTTCAGCAGATACTGTATCACATTTAATTAAGAGGACATCACGGTCAAGGCATGTTCTGTTACACATGTCAAGGTATTGATTTGGCATCGAGGGGGAAACATTGGAATGCTTCACCATAAATACCAGCCAATGTTGATAAGGCGCAAGATACTTAACATGCCATACTTGCCTTTTCCATTAGTGTCTCGTATATCATCTCCACTAAATGGTGGAGGAAGACAAGAATTGGCTCAGAATGGAATAGCAATAAACTTTTCATTACGTTGTTCCACATAAATCTCCTCATTTTAGTGTTCAAAAAGCAGCTATGTGTGCTACAATCAATTGTATGACAAAATTACTCCAAATGATATATATACATGTGGCCAATTAGGTTCATTTTTAAGTCACGATAAAGTCAATCTATTTAAGTAAATTTATATTGTATTCCATCTACTGAAAGGATTCATAGAATTTGCATCATTAAATGTAAAAAATATTCAATGTCTTGAACCTCAATTTTGCTGTCCACTGATAATCTCACATGGCACCTGATCTGCTCATTTTGTATGAAATATGATGGCCTCTTTTCACCTCTTCGGCCACTTGGAAGTACAGTAAACCACCTATGAGCAGTACTTCATCTTTATCATCAGTCTTCTGTAACAGACAAACTGGATGCATTCGTGTGGAGCCTGGCACAGGGAAAAACCCAACAGCCGCGTATTAACATGCATTAAGATGGATTGTCAAATGACAGGTGAAACAAAAAGCAACATCTATCTCTTTATGAATAACCTTGCCTGTTTCAAATTGGTGTGAGCTCAGGGGAGGAGTTGCATGTACGTGTGTGTACGTGTGTCTACACGCACAAATCCATCTCTACAGAAGCATACTCATACCTAACACTTTGTTCCTGATAACAAGAGTTCTTGTCTTGACAGGAAAGTGGTAAATTCAAAGATCCATTCATCTTCATGACAGTCATTATTAACCAGCAATCCACTGACTTTGATTTGAGACTCCCATTGATTAAAATATGATGTACTTCATATGGGGCATCTCTGAGACAAGGCCATCTTTTGCCTGGAAACTGGGTCACCAGTGGAATCTATTGCAACATCCATACATTTAAGCTGACTACAGATGCAGTCCCCCTAAAGAGTGTGTTCTATATTAAAGGGGCATATTTGGGAAGGGGTTGCTTCAAAATATGGCTCATGCATTGTAACATAGCATAGCTGTCTTAGGCACAAGCCTTATCCTCTTATGGGCTCCAAAAGCTTAAAGAGCCAAAGTCAGATGATTGCAGCCCTAAACCAATATAACATCAGACTGGGACATTGGGACATATACAGATGGGGCCATCACTCTTGTACTCCACCACAAATTGGAGCATGGGAACAAAGTGACAGGCTAACCACCTGAATATCCTCATGTAATATCTTGAGAAGCTCAACCTAAAACCCTCACCTCTTATTGCCTCTGAAATGGATAAAGGTTTGGATAAGCAAATATTCATCTTTAGTAAACAATTAGGCGCAGGTACCCACTGGGGTATCTACTAAGGCCTCACTTTAACCAGAACCTCTAAGTAAGACATAAAATGCATCTCTGAAAGTGTAAAAATATAGATCCAGAGATGCAAAGCTTACGGCACTATAAACACCAACCCTCTTCTGAGTGTGGGCAGTGATTATCAGCACAATACTAATTCACTGTGAGATAAAAGCACAAAAATAATCACTTCCAAGGGAAGAGAAAAAACACACCAAACAGCCATTCCTGAATCCAAGGTGTTGTGTGGGTAATTAGAACAGCACAGGTAGCTCTAAGCAGCTGGATCAGGGTAGGCAGGTAGTGGTCTTTAGTCAGTGGAAAAACACCACAAATGCACCAACCTTGAGAGGAAATAGGAACTAGCACCAACTTTGAGAGGAAACAGAAACTGGCAAAGAAGTCAAAATTTGTACTAAAGGTGTGCAGCATCTGAATTCATTAAGAAACAGGGCCACAATCCAAATAGATGTAGCACATTGTTGCAAAGGTGTTAATGTATAGACCTGATGTTCCCATGTCTTCTACTTACTTTCCAGTAAAGATAGCTTTTACATCAGCTTTATGTCTAATGGACCTTATTACCTATAGGAGCCAACCAAGCCAGCTCATTAACATGTGTAATGCAATGACACAGCCAAATCTCTGTTTCAACAAGTACTTCCCACCTACCTGAACACAAAATGAAACTGTCTCACAGGTGGGATAGGGTTTTAGAAGTTTAAGTAGCACAATCAGGTGCAATGACTCACTAATTTTCATCACTGCTGCTGGTAAAACAGAGAAAGCACCCTGCAGTTCAGTTACAGCTCAGTTCACAAGCAGGCATATTATTCAAAGTTGTGTGATTAGACTGCAGCAAAAGGTCCAATCTGTAAATATTTACCCATGCTTGGACTCAGATAATCTATAGACAGGAGACAAATTAAAGAAAAACCCTGAATTAGTAAGCAGGGAAACATAACAAATCCAGATGCATCCACACATGTGCAGTGCATTATTTATAAAAAATGCTAAGTGGGCTAAGTTGATTCCGATTTTGTATCAAGATGGCGAGAGGAAAAGATCTAAGTGACTTTGAAAGAGGGTTCATTGTTGGGGCACGGATAGTAGGAGCTTCAATCTTAAAGAACGCACAACTGGCTGTGTGTCAATAGGAACAGTGACTAAAGTGACATCTGTATTTAGATCTATGGGAAGGACATCAGTAGATAGGTTTGGAAATTGTGGTCAACAGTGCACATTTGATGACTGTGATGGTCATGCATTAGTGGATAGTGTAAGGAAAAACAGAAGAGCAACTCTTCTTCAGGTGACTGAGAATGTAAATGTAGAATGTAATCTCTTTTGACAATCACATAGAGAGGGATGTACCCCTAATTACAAAGATGAATGCACATTTGAGAGTTCAGCAATGCAAACACCATAGGTAGTATTCAACAGAGTTTTGGAAAAAAGTGATATGATCAGCAAGCAAGCAAAACTTTCTAGCACATTTCATTACAGGTGGAAGCACAATGTGCTTCACAGGGCTTTTGCACCTGCAAAAAGCTGCGTTGTGTTCTTGGATGCTAAGTTAAAGTTACATGTTCATTCATACCGCATGTCCATTTATACAGTTACTGAAGGGTTTGGCAGGTCAGTGTTAATTGCTTAAACCAGTATATAAAGATTTCAGTATGCAATTTTGCAGAAGTGAAATAAAGCCTTTGGGAGAAAAAGCCTCCAAAATAACTACCAGCTTCTGCTTTTCAAACAGCATTCTCAGTCATTCATTCACACTCATTTCCTTGATTTTCATCTTCAATTTCCTTCCACCTAGTGCGTATCATCATGCCTCAGTGCCTGAATAGATCCAGGCATTCCAACGATTCATCTGCTTTCCACTGCATCTCACCAGTCTCATTCATAATGGACTATATTGTGAATGTGATTAAGGAAGAACAATAAGAAGAAATTGATTGTCTATTGCGCAACGCACAATGTTTTGGCTCCTTGTTTGCTAGTCTGGTGATGGAAGCCTGGCTGTATTGAGTGGAGCCAATCCCCTGTGTTGCCCGACTGGATCATGGGGTAAGCTCTTAATTACTCCGAGGGACAGTTCAGTTGTATTATGAGCTGTGTAAATAAGCACACAAACACACACACACACACACGCGCGCACACACATGCAAAGTGGGCCTTGCTGAACTAAGAGGATGAAGATGCATCCTGCATACACACTCCTAAATATGGTCTATGAACAGTTTTAATAATACACCTTTTCTAACTAAATTTTCAGTGACACCAATTACTGTTTTTAAAATCAAAACTCATCTTTTGTCTGAGAATAAAGAGCATAAATAGTATGTTTGCCCAAAGATTTTGAGAAGCCATTATTGGAAAAATGATAGTATTCAGAGGCCAACATCTGGTTAGTGAGGACACAAACTTAGTCAAAACCAAGGCAGGATTTCCACCAATGTCATTATCTATTAAGTAGTGAGCACACCAGTAAAACTTTGTATTTATAGAAGCCAAAAGCATGAGAAGTGAGATCAGCACTTTCCACATCCACAAATTATTAAAGCTCAGTGAACAAGGTGTACAAAGATTGTGCTCCCTTGGTTTGACAGGATTATTTATGCTGAAAGTGTGTAAACTTTTACAACTGTGCAGATGTTTGGGAAGAGTTCACATTTGCAAACTCTGAACACATTCACTGTAAAATGAGCTAGGTCAACAAAAACATGGACAGCCAGTGCAGTAAATACTTATTTTTAAGCAATCTATTATGCAGTGCATGGTACGGAACTAACCCTAACACCTCAAATCTCTGCAAACCTCTCTGAAATTAAATGAACATCTATAAGATATTCATCAAGGCAGGCATGAACACAAAGGTGTGCTCAAGGTCACAACATGTGAACTAAGATCCTCTGGGGATTTCAAACTGCTGTTTGCCAGCTTTCTTGTTGGGGTTATTTCCCGCCAACACAAGATGTAATGTCAATGGCCTTCACTCACCAATGCCCTCAGAAACTGCCACAATCATACTGCATGGAGTAGCAACAGTAAAATCAATAACATGTTTTAAACCTTGAGAGAAACGGGGGTGGTGCTACATGTTTACTGCACTGCAATAAAAACAAAATCCATCATGTATTGTTCGACCTATTGTCGTGTCTTTTCTTATGTTGTGAGTATTTAATGTGCATATAAATGTACATTTGCCAGGATGCCTTTTATTGGACAGAGATGGTCATAATTATGTGTTCATGTTTTTGTTACAAATGCCAATATTTCCTCATCATCGAAAAAAAAAAAATCCTCTTCTCTAAAGTCCAAAAATGTATTTGGTGTGAGAAATTTTGCTCATGCTAAGAGATTGTATAATGCCAGCGAGTACATACAGAGTTTGTGTTATTAATCTAACAACACTACAGTACACTAGTATATGAATGATGAACGGCATGATAGGTCAGGGATTACTATAATGCAGTAGGGAGCGCCTGTTAGCTAAATCGGTGACCTACTTTTGCGGTAAGCTAACATGCAATGTTATAGATTCTACTATGGTGAAAGAAAGCCTTTATCAATACAAAAAGTCACATTGCCACAATAACTAAAGCTATAGACATGCCTTTGTTCATCGTCCTTTCATACGCAAAGCTATAAATAGTTTTTCACTTGCAGGCAGTTTAACACTGCTATGACATCAATACAAAACCAATGTAATCTGAATTTTGCAGTACCTATGTTACAGAAATCTTTGCTGTAGAGTCAAAGGTGTATGAGTAAAGAAATACCCTGAACATGTTGCAAGGTAAATCCAATACAAGTGGGCTTGAGCCAGAGTCCTTCACTGTCTCAAAATTATAAAACCTTGGAAAACTTACAAAATGTGACGTGCATACCCTGCTTTTCAAAAAGAGGCACTCCATTAGAAGGGTCCCAAGGACAGTCAATGTAATCTGGAGTACAATTAGAAGAAAATGAAAAATGAAAAACGTGAGCTGAACAGACCCTAATGTGGAGAGAAGACCAACACTGGCAGCAATATCATGTGCTGCCTATTAGCCAACAGATGTTGTCAAAAAGAGTAACCCTTCATGTCATTTTCCATGCATTTTTACAGTTCACGCTTTCCATCTCATCTTTAAAAGACACAGATATTAGAGACCCAATTAGATCTGGCCTGACTCAAGAGCCACGTCAGTCTGGTCAGAGTCCCCAACAAATGCAAGATGAGTGCATTATGGGTTAGGACTTGAAATGGCAGCACAAGACAGCAGAGTGGGGCATCAAATGTTTCCAGGGGCAGAGGAATTTATATGGCCACTAAACTCAGGCTCATTTCATGCTTAAATTGTAGTTTCTTGTTCACTGACTGTTCAGTAAATATGCTAAACTTGTTGGGTCAAATTACAACATTTTTGTAAACTGTCATCATGCCATGCCAGGAACAACACCTGCACACAGAAATGCAGAGTTCCTCTTGCCAACTCCTTCCATAAATTTTTACAACATACTGAAAGTGTGTTTAAAAGGCTAAAAAAAAAAGTCTCCCTAAAGAGACTTCATGCATTTGCTGATTCCACAGTTGGACAGCCCTGAGCCCTTGTGGATTTATCGGAAATGAGGATCAAAGTGTCTGAGTCTATGAAGGCGGACATTGGGATTAGATCCATCACTCACACTTACTCATACCTGTGGGCCATTTAGAGGATTGGATCCCACCTTATATTGCTTTTGTACTGTGGGACTCAACAAGCATCCTGTATGACAAAGTACAACAATTCTTCTTATAACTAATTCCATCTTAATTTTTATTATAGTAAAAAGAAAGATGACAAAATACTTGCAACTTGAGAAAAATGCAACTTTTTAAATCTAATAATAATAATAAGAATAATAATAATGATAATAATAAGTTCATTTATATAGTACTTTTCAAAACAATGTTACAAAGTTGTGCATACTGACATTCATTGCACAAAGAAAGAAAATACAGATATTGAGGTTTTGCATGTCAGCAGGAAGCCCCGTGCAGGAGTGACCCAGTATGAGGTAATGTACAATACTCATTTTGATGTGACATGTACTCCTACCCTAACTGTGTCCCATTTGAACACTGCACAAATGCATGGTGATAATATTCTTTTTTTCCTCAAAGTTTATTAGCTAGCACTGTGGAGGTGCATGTGTGTATGCATGTATGTGTGTGGGCAAAGCCCTACTCTGTTCTGAGACATATTTGTAGACCTCGGTGCTCAAGTTGTGGGGGAAGAAGAGAGGGGAGATTGAAATGTAAGGAGCTGCCACGGTGGCGCCACACTGATCTGAGGGGTGCCATGGAGACGCCTGTCATGGGGGGGAGAGTCCTGTGATGTTGACGTGTCTCTGTCTGCAAAGGCTGACAATCTGCTAAAGTCAAACTCCTCAGATGATGTTCCTTATGTGTGTGTGTATGTGCATGGGTGTGCAAACCAATGAATATGTTTATTCTCTATGTGCATGAGTGGGTTTGTGTATGAGTTTTGCTCACTGCGTAGGTGTGTTCCCGCTCTTTGTAGGTGTCTACTTTGATTTGAATATATCCAAAGAAGGTGCAGCCTGCAGCACAGTGACGGGTTCAAAGGCAAATCGACCCAATTAGGACCAGAAAATAGTATTCTCATTTAGAACCCATGAGTACAAGTAGATGCAGCCACAGAATCATAATAGAAAAGCACATTATTCCTGCACTGCTCTACTGATGAAAGACAGGAAGACTTGCATAATTTTATTAGTTTAGTGAGTGAACAAGTGACACTACAAGATCTAAATTGATCTGCAGTCTGTTAGTATCTGCAGTTGGACAGTTCTGGATGATTTCAGAACTACCAGATGCACTACAAAACCAAAGGAAAGCAGTCAGAACAAAGACTGCCGTGATCTTTTCGCAAAAGTGAGTCAAATAAACTTTGTTTCTCTGTGCATAAACAGCCTGCACAAACTAAGTCAGTTCATCTGCTTTGACACCACTATTTCATTCATGGTCTCATTCACATGACATTAGCCGAAATGTCAACTAACTAACATTTCCAGACGGTTTGCCATTTGAACATTTGACATTTAATTAATTAAACATTTTTTTACCAATACAACTGCAGCTGGGTACAGATAATCCAGCCTCATTGAAGCTCTGCTAGTTGTTGTTTTGAAAAGTTGGAGTCCTGGTTGAACTTTTTTTTTTCGTCATATAAGACTAATTCTGTCACTTTGTATTAAAACATAATATAGGGAACTGTTGTGGTTGTCTTTATTCATGGGGTGTTAAGGTTACTTTGTTTATCCCAATCACAAAGTCCTGTAGCAGAATCTGGCATATTCAGTCGTGATGCAGTCCAGCACTACATGTTCCTGAGTGTTCTCTAACCTTTTGATTTGTGGTTTGATGTACTGCTTCCTAACTCCCAGCCAATCTCACCCATATTGCTAAATCAATAATGTCTGCTGACAAATGTTCAGCCTGACAGATTGTTGGTGACAAAAATCAACTCAAACATTTGCTGGCTGTCCACTTAACAATCCATTTGTATATAGAGGATGAGGTGATGGTGAAGGGCTTGGGGACAGTATCGTTGTTTCAATTACAGGAGAACTCTCCCAAGGATGAGGTTGAAACAGAGTTCACATCAAGAGATACACAGTCTTCACTTACGTTTCCTAACAATGGACGGGATCTGATATTTAATGGATTGCTTTATTCGCCATTACCGACAGTAAAGTTTAAGAGTTTATAATAAAAAGAAATGAGTCTAACTAATATCAACTACATTTTCCAAAACCTTTAATTTGATTAAACTTTTAATTTATTTTAAATAATAATTCTTTCAGAGTTAACTTATTCATAAACCTCCATATGTGATTTTGAAGTGTTATGAGTACACAAAGGAACAAATTGTGAGTGTGAATGTGAGAGTCGGTATTAGTGTGAAACTGTGCTATCTTTAAACTTCTGACTCATGCCCGTTTCTGTGCACCTTCTTGCCAGCATTAGAGTTGTCCTGTATGACAAGGAGCTAAATATTTTTCAAAAAAGTGACAGTAAACACCCTCATCTTTAGGGACACACTCTGCAGTTGCTAAAAATGGTAAAAATTACTTGGCATATTTATGAATGTATGATTGTTGTAGTGTAGCACAAGACAGCTTTGTGAGAGAAATTTGACTGCAAGTAAATTGTTTGCAACATGTTAAATCACTACCATCTGACAATGATAGAGCAAGATTTAAAAAAAAAAGGCTGATCGCAGGAAGTGCCTCTCTCTCTGTGACAGCAGAAGTACCCTCCTTACATGACAATACCATCATCTGAGTCTTGAGGGAAACCTACTAAGTCTGGCTCTTTAGGGGGTCCCAATGCGGCCTGGGCAGCTCCTTAGCCAGCAAAAGGAATTAGACACAATAAGTGAGCAGAGAAATCTGCCACAAGGAGGCTTGGCTTGCAAAGAAAGCTAAATTCTCCAGTGTAGCATGAGCAATTCTCCACATAAGCACATCCCTGTGTCCAAAGGGGCCTAAAACTGACGTTCAATGCTCCTAGCTAAAGAAGCCAGTGGCGATGAGGCCAAAAATTAGGCTGAAAAAGGGGAATAGAAATTAAGAAAAATGAACATGAAAAAAAAAGTCTTTTGAAGAAGTGGGTTGGGAAATGAATACAGTCTATATTTTTAGGTCTATACATCAAACATTTGTTTTTCTAGGCTGATACGTGTAGCCCTACTTCTGAAAGTACTTTATGTTAAATTTGCAGAGGCTATTTTGCCAATTATGTTGAAAAAGGACAACACAGTCCTATAAAATCCATGAAATGAGCTCACAGTCGGTATCACTTTACTTTACTGTCCAGTGGTTACTTAGTATTTAAAGTACTGGTGCAATGCACGTGAAAAATCTGTTTTTGCATGTGCAGACATCCCAACCTGCAAAAAGTCATTTCAGGGAAGTCTGTTCCAGGGGTTTGGTTGGGTGTGTGTGTGTGTGTGTGTGGGGGGGTTTAGTCACACACAAACACACACACACGCGCAGTCACTCTCTACAGCGCACTCTTGCTTGCTCGATCCAGATTCCGGGAGATTGTATCTCATTTGCAGGCGTCAAGGAGCCACTATCACTATGCGGGACAGTTGTGATGTCTGCATGTGTAGACTGGGCTATTCGAAGTGCTTTCAGTTTCATCCATTTTTTTGAGGGTCTATTTGACATTTTAGCTGCCAAAGCTCTTCTGCTTTATAGTCTCTCTAACTCTGGTCCTGCGCTGAGCTCAGTGTGCTGTGTGAGAGGGGGAGTGGCCAGCGGCTAGAGCGGCTAGAGCGGCTACAGCAAATTTGTGCTTCTTTTACCCATATATTTATCTATATCTTTTACATTTCTTATCCAAACAACATCAAACTTGGCACTGCACTTACTCGTGCCTATAGCAAGACACCTGTCATGTTTGAAATCAATCGGATGAACAGTTCCAGACATATGCGAATAACAGACACATAGACAGATAGATGTTCCTGTCATTCATAGATAGATAAAGCTAAATTATATACGCATATGCTTGTATTGATATAAATTACTGATACAAAAATGTAATTATATGCAAACAGTATAGTACAGTTATTATCTGTCTATAATGTACTTATGCATTAGCACAAATACTGTATAGACGGGCAACAAATTAAAGGTAAAACCACCACAAAGTGACTTAGGAAGGTGTTGGTTCACCACATGCCACCAGAACAGCTTCAATGCACATTGGTGTTGGTTCTACAAATCTATGATTTCTATTGGAAGGATGAACACCATTACTCCAAAAGATATTCCCTCATTTGGTTTTTTGATGATCATAGTGTAGAGCACTGTCAAATGCAATCTCCTGAGAAGGCCACAGCATATGATTCTCATCATTTTCATACTCATCAAACAATTCAGTGACCCTTTGTGTTCTGCGGATGGAGGCATTGTCATCCTCTTATCTTGATGGGAAGCTTCCCATTAATATATAAACATTTCATCATCAAATAAAGGTGATCACTCACAGCAACTTTATATTGATTTGCAGTGACCCTTCATTCAAAGGGTAATGGTGACCCCAAACCATGCGAGCAATATGCCCCCCACAGTATACAGAGCCACTGGAAACCCTAACTGTTCAAGCATTCAGGCCTGTGCTGATTTTTCATTTAATCTGTCACATATGTGTATTTTGTATTTGTTATTTATGGATAGATAGATTGATTGATAGATTGATTGATAGATAGACTGATAGACCAATAGATACATACTGTATATATTTTAATGTTGACTGCAATGGCACAGCATGGTACATGGTAGAGGACATTGCATTTTAAGACCTTGTTCTCACTACACAACATTTGGATGCAGTGTGAGGGTCACGGGATGAGTTAGGACACTTAGGTATATGGCAAATTGAAATTTTGACCTGATAATGATGTTCGATGAAAAGTAAAAGGATGATGAGAATTATCTGCAGGGCATAATGTCTGTACCAAATGGGATGGCAATCCATCCTCTGGTTGTTGAGAAATATAACTCAAAACTCAATCTGATGATGTGCTATAAAGTAAGAGGATCAACAAAGTTGAAGACATCTTCTAGGAACCATGAATGTCAGCTCAAACTTTTCTGCCAATCCATCTGATATATATTTCATAGGAAAATGAAAACTTTGACTTTCTGGTTGGCACCATGGATATCTATACAAAAAATCCCAGCAATCCATCCAATAGTTGTCAAAACATTTCACTAATAAACAAAAATGTTAACCTCATGATGGTGCTAGAGGAAAGTGAGGGGAACAGCAAATTCAGTAGGCTTCATCTGCTAGGGATCATAGATGTCTGTGGGAAATGTTAAGGCAACCAACAAACCAAACATTTACTTGTCTTCCCTTGAGCCACACTGGTCATGTGTCTTATCAAAAGATGTTTGTAATAATGCCTTATTATACACTGTGTGAAAGAACCTCTCATTAACAAGTATGATCAAGCCCTCAAAGCCATAGTCAGATCAAGCGGTGCTAACAGAGCCATTCATATAAAGACATACATCATACAATCCATTCAAGAGGCAACTGAGCCACAATATGTTGCTGCCATTACTGTTCTTCCTTTAAATCAACACAGACATTGGCTAAATCATCTGACACCTGGTATCTGCAGACTTTATCAGACATATTTATATGGCACCCCTCAATATGGAAGTTTCATCCACAAATAGACCATAAAAGAAGGTCTCTCGGGCTCCTGCCAGCATGTCAAAATGCTCTCGCACAATGATATGAATGCAAAGTACATGACAAACCTGTATGTTGGAGGGTAATGTGAAGGAGAGCAGAGCTGAACAACCCCCTGTCACACACTCATCTGCATCTGTCACACTCTCCATTTACAGGCCCCCCGGTCATGTCACAGCAACGTGTGAAAATAGTTGTTGAGAGAAAAACGGGGAGAGAGAAGGAGTTAATAGAGACTGGGAGTGAGAAATCAAGCAATGATGAAATGAAAGGAAGTGGGATAAACAAGGGAGCAAAATAAAGAGAGCAGAAAAGTGAAAGCAGGGTAGAAGGGTGGAGAGAAAATGGGAAAACGAGTAAAGAAAATCACCAAATCAACTTGACAAGGAGTCTTGATAACTGTGCCAGACAACATCCAATTTAAAGCTTCTCATTTTAAATGTAATTTAGACTGCCGTATTGACACATTTCTTTCAACTTATCCTCACTTGTATTGAAGTAGGTTAGATTTTATACATCCGTGAGTGAATAATGTTTACCTCTTGGATGTTGTCTGATTATCTGAGTACTTTAAATGAGAGTTGGTTTGAGCAAAGTCTGTGGATCATAGTGACAGTTTGTTGTAACTTACGCCAGTCCCAACAAAAATATGAAAGGAAATGAACTCAAGTATGTCAAGTACTCAAAATGCTGACATAAAAAATGCATTTATTTATAAAAAAGTTATACTGGTCATTTAATAAAGAATGAAAGCATCCTTCAGTTGCATGACCAAGAAGAAATTACCATTTGAAAAATTAAAAAAAATTATTGGTAGCTCAAATAACAGAACAGCAAAACACTGACGTCATATTGACACACCAATTAGAAGAGTCATGTAACACCCCTGGTAATATCACCAGACGTAATTGCAGAGCTAAAATAGAATGATGGTTGGATCAATACAGAAAACCTTAGTGGGAGAGAGAGAGAGAGAGGGAGAGAGAGAGAGAGAGAGAGAGAGAGAGAGAGAGAGAGAGAGAGAGAGCGTATATGTGTGCGTGTGTGTGTGAAAGCAAGGCCGCGCTTCATTGTGTAGAAGTCGATCTGTGGAAAGAAAAAAAAAAAAAAAAAAAGGTGGGAGAGAGTGGTGGGAGGAGGGTTCCCAAAGGATACCACCATTTCATAGCACAGTGCCCGGTGGTACCTCCTGGGCTGGAACTAATTGGTCCGAGATTAACTTTCCAGTGGGATATAATGACCCCGAGCGCTCCCACACATCTTTGGATCAGTGACATCGGAAGGGCCACGCGCTGAAAGTGATTATGTGGTCCTGGACTGTCTGGCTACCACTTTAGCCCAATGGGGGAAAAAAAATAGCATGCTCCTTAAAACGCTGCCGGGCCGTGATATCTGTTTTTGAGTATGTGGAATGTCTAAGAACTACTGTGTGTGTGTGTTATACCTTCAGGTGCTGCATGGTGGTTAAATCAATATCAAATAGGATCAGAGGAGGCAGGCTGTTTAGAAGTTGCTGCTCACTCATAAACATTTCAGTGTAATGAGAATCATTCATTATGTTTTCTCTGAAGTTTTCATGTCATCTGGAAGAACCAAAGGAAAATGGTCAGAATAAATGCTTATGGTCTCTAGTTTGTGGAAAGTAGGTAAATGGCATTTCCCTGTAGAGATAAAGCCAGGACAAATTGGTGCTCCTTCAAAGCTGTGTATACACTTTGAGATAGTGCTTACAGTGCACTGTTTTATGTTACATTCGTCCTCAAACCTCAAACTGCTTGTTTTTTTTTTGCGCACCCACTCCCACTTTCACTTTCATCACCCAGTCTCCACAACCTGAGGGCAGCATCGGTCAATTTCGTTGTTGAACTAGTGGTTGGTATCGACAGGCATGTTGTTGACATGTTGATCTCCGCTACCATCGATCCAGCATCTGTTTGATTATTGGATGACAGCTTGTGTTGGCAGGATTAGGACACTGACCTACAACTCCACCCCAGCTCCACCGCTGTTTGCTCTTAAGTCAGTGTTTATTGGTGTAGTAGCGCAAAGCTTTTCACCTTGATGAGAAAACCAATGATATTGTTGTTAAAGTTGCTTTCTCTAATGCTGATCTAAAACTTTATTCAAGTGTGTGATTTATAATGAAACAATGTTACATCTAAGCAGCACTATGATCATTTGCTATACTCAGTATGTGTATACATGACTTAATGATTCATCCCTACTTCAATGGATCTTATTTGTCTAAACATATACATGTATACAGTTATTTTAAATATCAAAAATATATGATCATGTTCCAGCTGGTGAATGATACTTTTGTTTTGAAGTTTTTTGACATGTTTGAAGATTTAAGACATGATATGCTAGCTTACTCTTGATGGGCTTTTCTTCTCTCATTTCTCTCTTTTTTCAACATTACATTAATGACAATACATCTTCTCCACACACACACACACAAAAAAAACATGCATAATTGCTGTCCTTTTTCTGCCATTCTCATCTTTTTCACACCATCACTGCTGCTTTTCTCCATGTTCCCCAGAGACGAACAATTGTCAGTTTTACCCAAGATGCTTCTGCATATAATAGGCCTTTTGACGGGATGCATAGGGGCTGTAAAAAAAATAAATAAAAAATCATTCATCCAGAGAAAGCAGCCGTCTCCTGCTAACGGTTTGAATTTAAGTCAGATGTCCCAGTTATCACAGCAGACTTGACAAGGTGCAGCTACCACAACTCATTTCACCTGTCAACAGCGGGTGTATTGACACATGGATGGGAGACGGCATTTTCATGGGTGAATAGCACACACAGCAGCGGAAAACCATTTCACAAGGTAACCAGACTATTTGTGGGTCATATCTCTTACAGGATGTGTAGTGTTTCATAATGCTTTGCCAAGCGCTTCACTATCAGGGAAATTGTTGTGTTTGACTTCCAGCATGACATCTTCTCTTTATTTCAGTAAAACCAAAACATGTTGAGGGCTCATGGACAACATTGAAGGTGCAGCACAGGGCAGTGTAATATGTGAACAGACAGAAAGTGATGCGGTTCAGGATGATACAGAACAATTTGACACGGTCTCCTTTATCTACCTGATCGCACACCAAGCAATGTGGAGTAACATAAAACACTTTTTATTTGCAGTTAGGGAGTTCCTGAAGTTGTATTTTTCATTATATATATAGGTTAAACAACAGACATGTACCTATTGATAGTGCACAGTAAAGCAACTTTTGTGCATTTACAAGATCACAGCAGGATTGCAATTATAAGGAAGTAAAACCAGGTCATTTTCTTACTGAAATATGCGTGTGCTGGGAAGACTTTTCAAACCACAGTAGGTATCTTGCTACTTATTTTTTCCCCTGCAGGAGGGATGTATACACACACACACACACACACACACACACACACACACACACATACTTGTCAATGTCGATTTTTGGAGTACATGTTTAAATGACCCCCCTTAGAGGACATCGCTTTCTGAATGGTTTAAGGAGATGCTGGCATGTGGAATATATTACTGGGAGTTCCCACATTATGAAGATTATACTTAAGATTTTAGTTTAAAACAACTTTATCCATTCAGAATTTTAACCTTGAGATTGGGGACAAATCATTTTAATGTCACTATTGGGGTCATCAGCTGTGACACAAATACAAAAACTGGTATAAGTCACCATTAGGTGCCTTACTTTCCATTAGAGGACAAGAGTCATTAAATGTAATTATCTGCATGTATTTTAAGATATGTTTAGTAAGAGAACATGTAATGTGAATGGGAAATTTGACCTTTGACAGAGTAACACTGTTCTTAAGTAGCTCCCAAG
This sequence comes from Scomber japonicus, assembly GCF_027409825.1. NCBI lineage: Eukaryota > Metazoa > Chordata > Actinopteri > Scombriformes > Scombridae > Scomber > Scomber japonicus. The sequence goes on along the minus strand of NC_070599.1, from coordinate 12,705,117 downwards.
ATACCTGAATAAAACGCATTACACTGGGTATTTCACACACACACACACACACACACACACACACACACACACACACACACGCACACACACACACAGTATATTGTTGGATTAATAGGAGGGAGGGAGTAGTTTTTAGTAAAGCAACTAAAATGCAGGTAATTATGACTAAAATGATCCCTACCCTGGTTTGTTATATTTCACAATAATGTTTAAGTATATCAAAAATGTAACTTAATACTCAGGTCAATAATGTTATTTTAGCTCTTTGGTCAACCAACCATTGAATAAAATACTTGGCTCGCTCTCAGTTTGCTGAGCGTTCTCATAGTGTCTCTTCACCAACCACTTGTTTACTTCAGCTCTTTGTGCCATCAGCTTTTGCAGCTAAACAATCAAACTGGACAACTAAAATGGCTGAAAATATTTATAGTTGTGTTGGAACAGTCACACTGTGCCTTACTGGGAATCAGCATAGTAAGTGAGACATGAAAGGCATGTCAGCGCTATTGAAGCACTCTATCCATTCAATCCACACTGACTTCGACCTGCATTCGCAAGTCTCTGTCCACAGAACCAGCTGTCTGTCAGCAGCAGCTCTTAAGGAGCTAAGAGGACAGGGGCTGGCCAAACTCTGCCAGGCTGACTGACAGCATAAATTCACTGCACCTAAAGAGTTTTCATGCAGGCTCCACAGGAAGAAATCATCACTGTTTGTTTTTATTGATTCATTGATTTAATTTCCCTGCTTACCATAGCAGGCGAGTGGAATCTACCTGTAGTGAAACCGACAATCTCACAGCCACACTTTGAGCCTTCATCAAGGATTCCAGTAATAAATTCAGAACATATAAAACAGGAGATTTGTGTGATTTAAACAGCAGTCTGTGAAGATTATGCTTCACTAAATGTGCCAGGGGAGAATAAAACAGACTTTGAGTGTACAAAAAACATGGGGGTCCAGGGTGACGTGTGGTTTTTGGAGTCGGTGTGGATAAAAAATTTTAGTAAAATGGAAATGTATTTGTTCTGTGAGACAGGCAGGTGATGGATGCAACAATGCTTTCTACATGTATGTGGGTTGGCTATTAGTCCCCAGCTTTACCAGTTTTATTTTTCCCTGTGTTACCATGGGCACAATGACAGGTATAAGAAGTGTATTCAACTGTACAAACATGAGCTTACTGGTGAAATGCATGTTGCAATTATCCATGTAATGCAGTGTCACTGGTTAATATTAGGTCATCATGCTCACTGAGGCACTGGTCTACAACTGTATTTCAATATTCATGGCTACTAAAACAAGTGAATTATACAACAGTATATGTGCCTAATTACGTTAGGTTTCAGTCTCAGTTCACTCAAAACTAGAGAGTCAGTTAAATTAAACAATAATCAATAATATTAAATTAAATTCCCATCTCAAACAAAAGCCTGTTCACCAGAGTCGAATAGTGACCATCTCATATTCAGCCATGATTGAACAGAGGGCACTAAAGCCAGGTCAGGTGACATTTGTTGATCCATTCTGTCCAACTGCCAACAACCTTTAACCTTGGCACACCAACAATAAATCATTACATCCTGCATATGATCATTTCACAGACATACTCTAGAATAAAACACTAACACAATAGAGGCAGATTTATGGGATACATCATGTGTGTTGCTAGCTGTTAGGAACTTAAGGTCAGAACGAGCCAGTAAAAGAGATAACCTTGCAACAATAAACCTTATCCAATTTCATATCCAAAGACAGTTAAACAGTTTGAAAGCTGACCCAAGGATCAGAAAGGTCAAACAAACTGGGATTTAATTACCACCATACACCATTTATCACACAAGCATCAATACTTCCAGCACTCACAGATGTCTTATATCTATTGTGTTTTATACTTCTATTTCAAGTCTCAAATTTCTTCACCTCACAAAACATTCAGAATTGTGAAAAATATAACTCAGTTGTGACAACATTAGTTATATTTAATGTTTTTGCTTGGTGTTAAAATGTACACATACAGGCATCACAAGACGTCCAATGTGGACAATAGGTTATCATTTTACAAAGTAAGTTACAAAATTAGAACCTAATGAGCTTCATACAGTGTGAGTGACCTTTTCTTATTATTTGCTGGGTACAGTGCATATTAATTAACATTTATGTAAATATGCCAGAATTAGCCCAAAGGCTAGTTCTCATCTGTTGTCCTTGGCCAGGTATAAGTTGGCAGCCTGAAATCAAGAAACTTATTTAAAACACTCTTTGTAAGATATGTCAGTTACAATAGAGAGAGAGAGAGAGCAAAAGGGAGAGAAAGAGGGAGAGGGAGAGAGAGAGAGAGAGAGAGAGAGAGAGAGAGAGAGAGAGAGAGAGAGAGAGAGAGAGAGAGAGAGAGAGAGAGAGAGAGAGAAAGAGTGTGTGTGTGTGTGTGAGAGAGAGAGAGACTAATTACATTCTTTATAAAACACCCATTTTCAACCAACCCACTCTCGACAATATCTAGAGACAAACATTCATGAATGCATTTTCTAATAAATTAAAAATATTTAAATGAGACAACTAGCTCAAATCATAGAGATCATACAATATAACTGGTAAATCATTATTTTGGGATTTATTATTTGATCTGATTGGCAGCCAAAAATCACCTCTTGTATTCATTGTTTGGATTTTTTATCTAGCAAATTTAGAATTGAGTCACTGAGTGTATTTGAGTTATTAGTTTATTAACAAATAGTTTCAAAATTAAGATATGTGACTGTGCAGGCTTTCATCTAAATTTGTACTGGCAGTGAAAATGCTGTTAAAAATAGCAACGACCTGAACACGCAAGTCTCCTCCTACTTACCTCACACCAAAACCATACAATGGCATGTACCACAGAAATACACAGAGTACCTTTCTACAGATAAATATATTGTCAACTTGCCCTGGTAGCAGTGCAGTATTCCTATCTGTGTTTGTCTTTGTAGTACAGCACACCTGCTGTGTCTGGCTCCATTCGGTGGTTCGTGTTGCCTAGTTTGGCACAGAGTTGAGACAAAATCCACTTGCAGCAAGAGGAAATTGCAAGTTTATTCCCAGGAAATCAAGCAAATTCAGACTAGTCATAAAACAGCAAGATCTTTCTCCTCACTTTACATCTGAAACTATCAAGAAGGAAACAAAGAAAGGGAAGTACAAGAAACAGTCTTTCCCTATTCAGGATGGCATTCAAAACAAGGGAGCTGATTGATGGTTGTTAGCTGGTGAGCACATTACGAAACTTTGGGCACTTGTGCAACACTGCACAAATGGATGACATGAGGGGACCAATTTGTGAGGGTAGATAAGGGAGAAGGAAAACCAATTTGAGGTGCCAATGTGCTAGTTTAACAGTGGCAGAAATGACCCTTCTGCTGTTAAAAAAACAAAACAATCCCCCCCACCCCCCCTCAAATTAATTTGACAATGTGTCCGCAATTCTTTTTGCTTTTCTCCCAATGGTAATGATGACATCCAATCATGCAAGAGATATTCTGTCCTTGGGCCACTTACTGTAAGAGCCACTTCCACAACCTCCCATTCACATTCTGATGTTGATTAACTCAGATCTCAGTTAAGCAAGCACCAACTAGTTTCACATTAGCTTTTCGTGCAGCGTCGTTTACCACAGCCCAGTATCCAGAAAATCTGTGAACTATGACCTCTTCAACAGTAAGCAGAGACATTTATGTGAGTAGTGTTTATTGGCCTGTTCATAACCTAACAACGACTGGTCAGCTCCTAGTGATCATCTTAAGTCAGTGCTGTGGTGTATAAAGACTGGGGTATATCCCAGTGATCCATCCTTGTATTACAATGAGTCCACTGCAGACCAGCAAGTAAACAGCGCCCAGAAAAAAAACTAAAGAAACCCATGCAATCATGACTGTGGCTTTTACTCTCCATCTCTTACATTGGTGTTGTACTAAGAAGGGATACCTTAATGATCAGTAAAATGATCAGTTTAGTGTAGGACTTATTACAGATACCAGTAACATACATATGGGCAAGTGAATGTTATATCAAGAAAAAAAAAATCAGAAACTATCCTTTAAACCAAACTGCAAAGCTATGGCGAAATCAACCCTCATCATTTGTATGACGAGTAGAAGGTGAAAAAACAGCAGGGATTCCTCACATTTTTTCCTGATTGCATCAAGGTCCACAAGGACAAAATGTCATTCTCCTGATATTTGTGTGTTTCTAAGTCCTCCAAGTACTTTGTAATGAAACCACTGATGTTTTTTAGTTTTTAAAAAAAAATCCTGATAAATTAGTTTCCTAATGATATATTGACATGTCATCATTGTCACGCACAGTACTGCTCGAAAAGAGGTATGATGACACAACATATTAACAGTAGATCATAAAAGAACACTGTAGTTTCCTTCATGGGAATATTATGCAAAGATAATTTACATAAGACCTACAAAGGATAGTCAATAATGTTACATGCTCGTAACCCTCGTTCTGAGGACAATGGTCGTGTGTCACAGTGACAATGGTATGAGATATAATGTTTACAACATTCACCATCTCATCAATATTCATCTCTGCCTCTCCCCTCTCTCCTATCTCTCTCTCTCCCTCTTAATCACAACCGGTCAAGGCAGATGGTTGTCCACCTAGAACTCAGTTCTGCTGGTTTCTTCCCATTAAAGGGGAGCTTTTGCTTGCCACTGTTGCCAAGTGCTTGCTAATGGAGGAATGCTGGGATTCTTTAAATTAAATTAAGGAACACGGTCTAGACCTGCTCTTCATGAAAAGAGCATTGAGATAACTTTTGTTGTGATTTGGCGATATATAAATAAAGACTGATGATGATTGATGATGTCATTATAGCATGTAAGTACAGCTGAAGTGATGAGAATGCCATTCTTTTTATTGTCTTAAGTATTAGGTTTATTACATGTTTGATCTCATGATGGTCTTAAATGGAAAGTGAAGGGAATACTAAACCTCAATTGTCAACCTCATAGTGGCGCTAGAGAAAGGGATCACCAAAGTCAGTTGGATTCTTGAGTGTCTATACACATTTTCATGTCAATCCATTCAATAACTGTAAAGACTAAGTTGGTTGGTTAACCTATGGTGGACTGACAAAACAAATGAAAGACCTACACTGCTCCATAAACTCCACAAACTACCAGAATCTAACACTGTAGAAACATTTATTGAAGACAAAGTGACAAAGCAAGAGCGGTACTGACAAATAACCATAACAACTCCAAACTGTCATCATCTTGTCAGATGGCTATTAGCCAGATGACGTTGTGATGATCTCATATACAGTATGGAAGATAACCATTAATCTCAATGGCACAAGAGAAGGCAATCTCATTCATCCTGGTATGAAGCAAAAACTGGTAACTTGTTTACTGTCCTTTGGTTTTTTCACCAGGGTAATGACAACTATGGAAAACACATAAAAGGTATGTCACAAATGTTTTAAGTTCAACTCAAACATTTGGTGTCAAATATGGAGTGACATGCAAAATTGCATGTGCAACAACAGAATGCTCATATTTTCACTTTTCTGCATACATACTGTCTACTGTGTGCTTTTTATTCTCACTGTAAGTCATAGCAGCCAGGAGTGGAGAGACCTACTTATCCTTCTGCTTTACTTATTGATGCAGTACATGTTCACCAGTTTGCCCGACAATGGTGGAGCCATTTTCCATGGTCCAGTCTTCTCCAGCTCATCCCCACGTAACCTGATACTGAGGTAGAGCTGCACTTATAGGTTGTTTTAAGTACTGGGTTTAAGTGTGTGTGTTACACCCATATATAGAGAGAAAGAAAGCTAGAGAGAGAGAGAAAGAGAAAGAGAAAGAGAAAGAGAGAGAGAGAAAGAGAGAGAGAGAGAGAGAGAGAGAGAGAGAGAGAGAGAGAGAGAGAGAGAGAGAGAAATGGGTGAGGAGATACTGCCATGTTTTACCACTCGGCTGTTCTTGCTCACTTTCTGTCTTTCTTCCATCCCCCTTCTGTCCTCCTTACACATACACACCATACATCAAACCATGCATTTATGCCAAGCAATTGAATTCTTATTGGATATAAATCTGGGCAGTGACAAATGAGGCCCCTGTCTGCATCTTCGCCTTATAAACTGACATGCATCTCTCATGACTGATACCTTTAATTAGCACAGCAGTCTGAGAGATCCATGGCTCTCTGTCTTTCACCTTAGAGCCAAGACACAGTTACAGAGGAGTTACAGATAAGAACCATTCTGTTGCCAAGTTAACTGTAGCTGCAAGGCACTGTCAGACCTTATTTTCAAAGAATATTAAAAAAACAAAAAACATAAAGGTTTACTTAGCTTAAAAATAGAACACGGAAGGTGAACACATCCTTGTATCTGAACATTTGAGAAAAATAATTCATATTAATTCAATTAAAAACATTAGGGAATCAAAATCCTTCAAAAAATACCAAAACAGGGTCAGAGTTTGAATTTATTTTATCAGTGATTTTGAGCTGTTGTGTACTATATAGGGTTATTGGATCATTGTATTTGTTGTGTTTTGTCTGTCCAGTTCAACACTTTGACAAACAATGACTAGTATGTAATGATTTGGAGTTCTAAAGTACAAACCTTTTAGTGAAAATTGCTGTTTGCTTTAATTCTTTGGTCTAATCTAAAAGAGGACTTCTAGTTGGTTCTGTCATTATGTCCAGGATTTTCAATAAGAGCTAGAAATTGGTGTAATCAGTGATGATGAACACAGTTAAAACATGAAAAGGACTACTTGCTTCCATCTCAGACCACGATGCACCCAGCCGTTACCCTCTGGGTGGCGTTATAGATCAGTGCCGACCAGGATAAACCATTTCAAAAAAAGCTTTATCCCAATTGCAATCCTGACCTTAAACTCCTGGCACCCTAACCATTTACTCCCTCCCAGTCAATTTGTATGGAACTGTTGTGCTGTGTGTATTTTTTTTTCTGATTGTGTCTATGTGAATTATGTCTGTACAGTGTTGTTGATGGAACTGCAACATACTGTACCAGAGCTCAATTCCACCAGCTTAGCTATGTGGTCTCTAAAGTGAATTGAATTGAGCAACTCTTAAACCCTACAGACAGACTCTTACTAGGAGGCAGACTTTGAAGATTTGGGGGGTTTTCAGTCTATCTCCATGGTTCAGGTAACCAGGGTAGTTAGAAAGTTCTACAGGGGGCGAAAGCAGGTGATAAGAATTTTTTTGAACTTTGGATATTAAGAGCTGTCTCCTCAATGTTGCATGAAGTTAAAGCATGATGTTCTTCGACTGGCAAACCATCTGACCTTGACCTACAATGTGCATTAGAGTAGTTCATCGCTATGACTGGTGTGTCAGGGTGTAAACCTGAGACTATGAGGGAGAATGACCTCCCAGTCCAGCTGAAAGGGAAGTTCAAGTGGTTTAGGTCAAAAGTAATGGCAAAAGGAATTTTGAGTTTGGCTGCTGGCTGGATGATAGCTTGACTTTGTAGTAGTGTGGTAGCACAAAGACTGCTGAGATATTTAACAAAGTTCTTTTTACTAGCCATTCTCTTCTCCATCTGTGATCAAACATTTTGGGCCTGATTTACTAAAGGTTTGCGTGTGTAAAAACTTATACAAACTTGACATCACCCACAAAAAAGCTGATCTACTAACGCAGCGCACTGAGGTTTGCGTCTTGCAACTGTGCAAGATAGTACGAGTTGTCCATTTAGTACATTTGCCATAATGAATATGTAAAATGGGGCGTTTCAACCCCAGTGTGCAAAATACAGGGAGGAGAAAATGCAAATATGTTATTTAGCAGGCGCATTGTGATTGTCCAAACCTGAAGGTATTATTTCTGACGCTAACTGCATCTATAAATAATACCTTTGAAGGGCAGGTATTAACCGGCTGATCACTGCGCTCAGATGGCTTCTGTCACTGTTGAGAGGAGGAAACGGAGGCACAATGACAGAATACGCACAAGATGGAGTTTTTCCACCTGTGTTATAATTTTGGAATGGAATATTTTTGGTTTTACTAACAGCATTGACTTCGTCGAGATGAAGATGAAGCCTCTCCATGAGGGAGCTGTTCTTATTTTATGTGTTAAGAGTAAGATGCTTATAGGCTTTGGGAGAACCTTGATATCGAGGCACCTCTCCTTGAAATTAAGGAGAGCTAGCTGAGAGGGTTCTGGCACTGTGTAAGGGTGACTTTATGCCCTCTCTATTTTGGAGGTGATCCAGATGTGACCTTATGGGAGGTGAAACAGAGGTAGACCTGAGCCAGCTGGCGATAGCTGCTAGGTAAAAAGACATATGGGCTGCTCTGCATGCTCTGCCACCAAAACCCTGACCAAGAGGGAATGAAAATATCATTTCCTGGTTGTGTTTAAAGGTCCATTGCAACTATTATTTATTTTATATAAAGTTTTTTGGGCATTGGTAGGACATCGAGGCTCAATCCCAAGTATACAGTACATCAATGGGCTATCAATTATGGGGAGGATGGGAAATAAGGCTGGATTGTTCAAAGATGTTTGATGACTTTAAAGAATCAAATAAATAAATATATCTAGTGTCAGAGCTTTTAAAAAATTCAAGAGATTTGTTGCTCGTATTTAACCCTTAAACAGGCAGGAGTGGAAAATTAGATGTAAAAAATCCTTACTAGTTATGTCATTTGCACCTAAAGTAAGGTAGGAAGGAAGGAAAGAAAGAAAGAAAGAAGGAAGGAAGGAAGGAAGGAAGGAAGGAAGGAAGGAAGGAAGGAAGGAAGGAAGGAAGGAAAGAAGGAAGGAAGGAAGGAAGGAAGGAAGGAAGGAAAGGAGGGAGGGAGGAAGGAAGGAAGGGAAGGAAGGGAGTAAGAAGGAAGGAAAGGAAGGAGGGAGGAAGTTAGGAAGGAAAGGAGGGAAGAAGGAAGGGAAGGAAGGAGGGAGGAAGGTAGAAAGGAAAGGAAGGAAGAAGGAAGGGAAGGAGGGAGGAGGGGAAGGAAGGGAGGAAGAAGGAAGGAAAGGAAGGAGGGAGGAAGAAGGAAAGAAAGGAGGGAGGAAGGAAGGAAGGAAGGACGGGAGGGAGGGAGGGAAGGAGGGAGGAAGGAAGGATAGAAGAAAGGAAGGAAGGAAGGGTTGGAAAAAAGGAACAGTCAAAACAAAAGGGGTCAATTTGACCCGGGAGGACGACAGGAAGTTTAAAGAGTCTGTATCTCCTGGTGCACGTTGCCTGTTTAAGGGTTAACTGATGGTGTGTCAAAGAATACTGCATATACCGCATGTAATTTATGATTAAACAAATACCAAACGCATCTCAATTATCTGGAAAAAGGAAGGTGATGCTATTTGCTGCCCTTGACGACTGGACTGATTGAACATTCAAAATTAGAACGGCAGTTGGTGAGCTCTCTCCTAAAGGGGTTGCCCCATCTGATACTTCATGGTTTAGCAGTTCCTTTAAGGAGCTATGTGCGACTAGGGGGGAAGGTTTGACTCACATTTTCCTGACCTCATTATTGCTATTGTGGGAGATGGACATCAGACTAAGGTATGTTCCTTATCTGTTTTCCTTTTTCGATATTATCTGTGTATGTTAAAGTATTTCTCTGGCTGGAGGTAGCATTAGTTCCCCCCTGTTACACTTGTGCAGCACTACATGAAGAGACTAGAGTTCATTGTGTGTGTGTGTGCCAGATGATGACACAAGGGCCAGTTGTTTGGTTACTGTAACTTTTGGCTGCAAGGTATGCCATTCTATGATGGAACATGGTGTGGGCTTCCCATATAACCTAGTTCATTTGTACTTGGTGAAAATAATGCAGTATGACAGCCTAGTTGGCGTTTCCTCATTGTTAAATATACTAAGTTTATATTATTGTTATTATGAGGAGCTCTTCTGCCACTGCTGTTTTTGTACTTTAGTAAGTTATTTTACCTAATTTCCATTCCATACCTTTGGGTTGTCTTCTGTTTCTGCTGTATTTGATTTAGGTCATTTCTTACTGTATTTGAAAGGCTTGCTTGGTTAGCCTCCTTATGTTTGGTTATGGTTGATGCACTCCTGTTTTTTTGTTTATTTTTGATTAAGCGGTGGCCTTTTTTTCTGACCTCATTATGGTAAATGGGTTTTTATACTGGTGGGTTTTTGCATTTTGCCAGGTAACTGGATGGTTGGGTTGTTATATTCTTGCAGGTGGTTAATTACTGGGTGGGGGTGTCCCTATCTTCTTGGGTTTTATATTGCATGTTATTTTGCTGTATCTTCCTAACCCCTGTGTGCTTCCTTGTTCTTGCAGTGTCAGTGTAATCAACCATGTGCCTGTGTGTCTCACAGTACTGGTGGTGATGAAGCATTTTGGAACCTTCCCCTCACTCCCATCCTCCTGTGGGCTTCCCTTGGCACCCTCCCCTGTACTGGTAATGTTGTCAGTAATATTTTATTATCTAATTTTAACATGGCCTCTATTGCAGCTTTTACTAACCAAAGCAACAACTATTGACTTCTAAATAAAATGTAGTTTTGGAACTCTTGGTGAAATTCCCAGAATGGCATTGTTGGATTCTTGTAGTCCAGGATGCTTTCGTAAGTCTCCTGGTACTAGAACCATTTTTCAGTATTTGTTAATTTAGTCTCAGATTAAATTTAATACTCCTCACGCCATTATATTCCCTCCCTTATTCAAATGTGTGTCAACTGTATGTCCAACTTTGATAACCTGTCCTTTGATGTATAACACTGTCTGCCATAAGACAGTTTTAGTACTATAAGTGACGCAGAGAGATGTATTATTACTCAGAAAGAGATCATGGTTTCACACATCTGTCTACAAGGCTACAGAAATGACTGAATTCCTGGCATTGCAATTATTTTTTGTATTCAAATGATCTTTTATGGTTAGCTTTTAGATGTTTTAGAATAGAAACAGCTTTAGCTTTACTTGTTTTAATGTGTTTCTTGCCACACATTATAATTACTATGTATCAAGATGATAGGCATTGCTAAGCTAAGCCTGAATGTTTTTGACCAAATCATAACTTCTGAAAAGCTTAATTTAAAATCTATGCTTTCAAAAAATGACATTTCAGGAATGACAGAAAACAGTTTCCAGATTTTGGATTGTTTTTCACCCAAAAACCCCACAAATCAAATCAAAACAAAACAAAAACAACAATTGATGTTGCTGTATGTAGTTTAAGGTGAGAGACCATGTTGAGGTTGCAGGTAATGTCAGAAACAATATTTGCAAACATCTACTTGAGGAAGTACTTTCATAAAAACTCACAAATGAGTGGTTGTTGCAGAAATCCTGCTGAAAAAGAGGAGTCTAAAATTCACAACTCAATTACTTTCAATTCATGTAAACAAAGGACTCAGCATGGGAGAACCACATTTTCACATTCTTACTAAATGTAGTCATTACATTTCAACACTCTTGTTCCAGGAATGTAAAATTTCAGTAAGACATAAAGCCCTCAGATGGTGGCAGGCAAGAGTCAAAATGAAACAGAAATAAGCAGAGGAAGGTTAAAATTCAAATTTCCAGAATATCCAGGAGCAACTGTCTAAAACATCACAGGTTATTTCTCCCGGCTCAACTCTTCCTTGCTCAGTGAGGTTGTGTCTTGTCAACCTCTAGAATCTCCTACTCTTCCTCTTACTTTGTCTTACATTTCCTTCCTAATCGTTCTCTCTCTTCTTTTTTCTGTCTCCCCTCTCTTTCTACCTCCCACTTACTCAAACACGCAGGGATATACACCCAAGCACCAATGCCCCTCTCATTTACACAGGCCTTCACAGGACCAATCGCAGCCTGACATTGTGTCTCACAGTTCAGTGCATACTATTCCCATAGGGATCTATTAAGTTATGGTACTCAGTGAGCCAGGGAAAGGGAGAGCCAAGCTTCCGAGTGGATTAGTTAATCAATAATATGGGGAGGCACTAAAATAGATGCATTCATACGTTGATATAGAACAGGGGCAGGGAACTGTCTGGCTTTCACAAATCCCTGAGGTATTGATCATGCCAAATGGTGGGTGGACACTGACCGGGGTAATCGTCACAACAGTGAGCTTTTGGTATTTGAGTCAGCTGTAAAAACAAGGATTTTGGCTATACGTCAGCCAAATTCATGTTCATCTCTAAGAAACCATATAAAAACACGACCCTTAAAAATGCACTAATGATGCTGAAAGAACATTGTCGCACTTCTTCTTATCTATAGTTATTTCTGTCTGACTCGATGGCCTTTAAGGGCACAATGACCCTGTAATGATTTCATAGTCCTCATGCAAATGATACTTTTCTTTAATTCTCAAGGGAGTAAAAGAGGAACTAAGCTCGTTATCATGCAACTTTGCTGCATTACTGCACCACTGAACTCCTTTTACCTTGGCTAACATCTAACTGAACCTATTCCGTTCACCCCATTTCTGTGCAAGATTCTCTGGTCTCTAAAAAGCCCCAAGGGATGCTAAACAGCGGCTCAATTGGGACTCACAAAGAAAGCTATGGATGATAAAACGATGTGTAATGCAAGCAACTAGCAACAGTAATCTTCAGCCAGAGGGCATTTTTCATTATGCAATTATATTTCATTGCCAAGTGTACAAAAGGGCTTCGATCTAAGAGTTGTTGAAACTGGAGCGCAGGAGGAATTTAGGCATGAAACATTGCAAGGTGGTAGGTGATCATAAAGTGGTTAGAGATTGTACTGTGTATCAAGGCCACTAAAAGCACGTAAGGATGCTTTTAAATACAATTGTGCAAATCACCTTAAAATATCTCAGATACAGTATGTGCCCTTGTGCCTTGTGAGTGTGACAAGGAGTTGTGTATCTTTACTTTCCCTTCAATCTGCATACAGTGAAAAGCAATGTGATGGAATAGCATTTAGTCATAGTGGGCATTTTTAAGGTGATATTTTAAAATGTTAAGCGTTTACAATTTGCTCTCACTGAAATCCTAATAAAAAATGCTTAATTTTTTTGGTTTGTTTAAATAAAGGCAAATTTCAAAATTCCTTGCCTCTAGATCAAAACAAAGATGTGGAACACAAGAGTTAACCTCTTGCTTGTATAAGCACATAGATAGAAACAAGCATCTCGCTTCAACTACCAGAAAACGCCTCAGGACACACAAGCCTCTGATATAAAAGAATGTACTGATGAGTTAACATCTAACAAAGACTGTTGAACAACACACATTACATACATCCACTGGACATTTTAAATCTTGAATTTCAGATCAGTGCCATGTTTTCAGTTGTAGGAACCAGTAACTATACATTTTGGAAAAGGTGATACAGCCTACAATAGATGAAGCTGAATCAGGAAAGGTTCAACACCTGTCAGTAAAGCAGACACACAAAGGATGAGATTAGATTTTTCTAGAAACAATGTATCGACTAATACAAAAGTAATCCCTCTCAATCATCACTTCTGACCCACTAGAAATGTTATCTACAGAGATTCTGCCCTCTGCCTGTATTTTCCTATTTTCCTTATTTTCTTGCTGTGTTCAGGACATTTCTCGGTGTCAACCTTTGGGAAGTGGGTGTGTAGCCCCCAGCCAGTAACAGTGCACAAGGTGTGAGGTCGGGGCTAAAAATGTAGGCACCAGGTTACATCTCTGTGTCTGTCTCTCTTCTCTGCTCTCTGTCCGCGTGTCTGTTTGACTGATAGTGGGCCTGAGCTCCACACAGATACACACACACACACAAAGAGCAGAGAGGCCACAGCGGACAGGATAAGCGTGTGCTTCAGCTGCATACACACAAAATCTGGCACTGCGCCACCTCCCCGCAGGGTTGTGCGGTGGTGTTTATTTGTGTTTAGAATGTATCCACCATGAAACAATCAGAAAATAGCATTTTATTTAACTGATTCAGAGCTTTGCTTTCACAAGCGATGATCCTTTTCTTCATTCACTTTCTAGTTTGCTCCACCACCGCTGCTAAATCCTGTATAGTATGCCTTGAATACCGTTAAAAACAAACAAATCAAAGCAGATATCAAATGGACTGGGTCCATTTGAGTATTTTATTTCCACAGGCTTCTACCCAAATGTGGACGACATGATTTCAAACACATAAAATAAGAGCATGATAAGAGAAAAGCTTTCATCTATTCGAAAACATCAATGTGTCAGCTTTTGTTGTCATTTTTTTCAGAATAAAAAAGAAACTACTTTTTTCTAAAGTCATCACTTGGCACCACCATTCAAGAATCATACAAGGAAAGAGGCAGATACAATTTTCTCCACTGATAGTAGCTACAGTGAATGCAATGCAGTCACAGCTTTATCTGTTGTTTGCAGCAGAGGAAATACAGTGCCCTCTGCGATGTGCTTTTTTGTACTCTATTCAACAAAGCACACCACACGAGCATATTCTCCCTTGCCACTTTTTTCTTGAATGAAAATGCCATTGGAATCTCCACCTGTTTGGAAACACCACAGAAAGCCACCTTCTGTGGAGCTTGCAGAAAGGTTGAAGTAATAGAAAATCATTACATCAAATAGATGTGGACTGGGCATGGTGAAGTTAAAGTAGCTTCCCAAAAAGGAAAACACAATATTTTATGAAATGACTCTCTGCGCTCACGCATTATGAACTGGTCATATTTTAACAGTGGACTACAGCATTACCCATGACTGGATTTGTCTTTGGAATCCATTACCGATTCTTTGATTACTTCCTGAAAACAAGTGCTGATATTATTGAGTACAAATGTTTACAGATGAAGCACAATCAGAAAATTAATGCAGATTGCTCCATCATTAGGCTGATCATACACCTGCCTCCTTCACTGAATGCTTGCTCACTCTTGCTTTACCCTTCCTAGTCATTTCTGTCACTTCTTCATCTTTTTCTCCCCCCTCTCGCCCCTGACTTTGTGTCTTCCTCTTTCTGTCTCCCTGTGAAGCCACTTGGAATGATCATTATGCACACTCAACCACATCATCCTCAAATATTTGTATGCTAATGTGTGTTTTCGTATGCTGCCTTAATTATGGCTGGTAGTGTGACATAAGATAGCTAACAACCCGTTGTGTTCTCAGTAGGCAAAGAAATGAGAACAGCAATTCATAAACACTGCTGCTCATCATGGAGATGTTCTCACCTTTTCCCCAAAGACTGCAAGCTTGTGTAAAACAAAGACATGCCTGATTGGCTGCTATTGAACTGCCTTAAGCTGACCCCCCACTGGGATAACAAGTAATTTAATTAGCCATGCATCAGACACTCCCTGTCCCTAGTTGGACAGGAAATTTGAGCAACATTTCCCCTTTGCACTGTGTTGTACACCTGTAGCATGGCACAGAATGGTGAAAGCCTTTGGGAGCAGGTCTAAGCTACGACCTGATGTTTGTACATCATAACCAAGTGGGCCAGCTTCCTGCCTGTATTATTTTTGGACTGAACCCAGAGGAAATGACTGAAACTTTGTTACTGTCAAAATTCCCTTTATTTATCCTCTCAAAAAGTATGGTTTTCCACCAGGCCCTTAGGCTATTGTATTTTTATTTACTTTTTCATTTGTGATAAAATATCCATGCTATTCACCAAAGGCCTACTGGCCTCAAGTTTAGATGAAATTAGAAATCTATAATTCAGTTCACACTTCAGAAAGTGTGCCCAGCAGAGTAAATGTTTGGCGAGGGAGAGACACACACACACAGAGGGAGAGAACAAGTAAGGGAGTGGGAGGCTGAGGGTGGGGGGGGGTGGGGGGGGGGGGATTTAATTTCCAATGCCTCAGCTGATCACCCTGCTTATGGCACAGTAAAGTCCCCAGAACAATACGCACCATGAATAATGAACTATACGTGCATAACAATATATCCCTTTTTCATTTTGATATTTATGTGAAAAACGTACAGGTGTTGAAAAGAAATAAATAAATGAGAAAAAAACACTGCTCTAAACAACAACTGGGAATAAACTCTTACCATCAGTTTGACAAGTCATGGCATGCAGCCTATAGAAGAGCTCAATTGCTTGATCTTCTGACATGATATTTGACACATTTCTCTGGTATAATTGCTTATAGAAGAAACTGTAAAAAACCCTCCACATCAGCCAACTTTTTCCTCAAGCCTCAGCAAGTTGATATAGTCACTTCAAAGATCCAACTTAGTGGGATGTTATTGAATTTTCGACGGGGGTGGAGGGCGGGCTGGAAAAGATATTGCTCAAGAGTTTTTCACCAACACTCAGACCAATATCATCAGATATTAAACATGGGGAGAAATCACTTCCTTTGAAGAGCAGTGGAGAACGAATGAACAAAGCCAGGGAAAAAAAACAAGATCTATTACCTCGGATGTTGACAGAAAAAAATAAAAAATAAAATAAATATATATATCAAAAATGGCTCGGGGGCGTGAGGCATTTTAACCAGATTCACACAAACACTACCTTTTCATTCCATGCAGCAGGGTTGTATTGCGCTTTGTAGGGTTATGTAAAATATGCTTCATCGCCTGATGCTTGCAAACAGTGCCTCTGTCTTCATAGATATGTCAAATTGTAAACTGTATACTTCTGTAGTCAACTCAGAAATCTGATGATGGACTCGTGGTGTGACCAGCCTGCTAGGGAATCAATGTCAATATCACTCATAGGGTGTTTGCAATGTGGTGAACACTGGCAGGGCTTTGTGCTGAGAGAAAATGATTGTTACCTACAGTACGTGTTCTGGAGTAATAACTGAGGGCCAAGCATGTATAAACATGTTAGAGAGAGCTACTGGTTTTCCAAGGGGTGATAACTTCTGAGATGGTTGGGCTACACAGTGACACAAGATGTCACATTTCGCTAAAGAACAAGGTTAGTATTCAGTTTGTTACATGGCTTATTTTTCAGTCTACCAACAGTTGACGATACAGTATTATGAGAAACCACCTCTGAAATATCACCGAGTAATAACCTTAATCCTGGTAATATCTGTCACATATAATTTCAAAGGCCTCTGGTTGTTTTGACAGGGAACATGAACAGATCTTTTTCACTATCTTGTCATGCATGAGACAGATGGATTTTTTTTTATCCCGTCATGCTCAGATTGAAGACAAAGCAGAGAACACGAAGATGTGCCGGGGGTGGAGCGTTCCTTTATGTCGGCGGAAAAATTCATCAAAGTCTGTTAACGTGAAGCATTGAGAAATGAGAGAGCAATCATAATACCATAGCATCAAATGCTTGCCTGAAAATAACAGGTGAATGTAGCAATGAAACAATGGTGTAATATACTACTTGTTTTCAATGACTACAAGTTTGTAAGAATCAGCTTTACTGAAGAAAATGAACAAACCCTAATGTTTTGTGTCCTTAAGTGCCAACACTCAATGGTTTCTTTTTCTTTTCTTTTTCTGATGTGTACAGAAAATGCAGTGATGTCATGATTGAGACACCAACATGGTATTTTTTTCTAAAGAAACCTGCAAATGGAAAAGTATTTTTCAAAACAATCACTGCATGTAGGAATTGGTCATATCTGTGCTTACTCATCATCATCATGACCTTTATAAGATATATGTTTTTGTTGCTGCAATTTCATGGTTGTCAACGGAAGTCAATAAAACTCAAATGACTGAATACCCCTTTTATATTCCTTACAAACCTAATTGTCCTTGAGTTGTGCCATTTGTCCAGAATCTCTCAATGACCTAGTTAGTGCCAAGGACAAAATGTAATCAACTGACATCAATATCATTTTTTCATGGGCTGATTTTATTCAGAAGTAATAGGACAGTGACATTTCAGTTAATTTGAAGTGCCAACCCTTTAAGCCGAACCAAAGACCAGATTCCTACAAAGATTGGGTTCAGACCATTTTCATAAGCTGTTTGGCCATGGTTATGTGATGGACAGTTCACACCATTCAAAACAATCAGTAAATGCTGAAACCCAAGGTTCTCCCAGAGTTGATTTCCAGAAATAATGAAATGCATTACAAAAAGCAATAAACTGGTATTATTAAAGTAAATCCTCACACTGCCAGAGACTAGGCAGTGTGCATCCAAGTCCTTTCTATCAAACAGTTGAATGACCTAATACAGCAGCATTGCCCATTTATGGCCTAAGCCTACCATTTTCTTGATAATACTGACAGTAGTGCGAAATTGATATAATCTCTCTGATAGGTGCAAATATTAAGCATCTCATTACTCCCAGTGAAGCAGTTTTGGCTAATTTTTACATTCAAATAATCCTAATAGTCATCTAATGATTTACTTTAGCTATATTTAATTTGAATAGTTTTTAAAGGTTATTTGGAACCATAACAATCTCTATGCATACTGTGCAGCAAAATTTAACATTCAAAAAAGAAAAAGTAAGGGAAACTGTTGAAAAAGTTTGTATTCTTCATGATGTTGAATATCATCAAAATCAGACAATCATGACTGACCAACTTACTGCAGCCCCAACTTCTTAGATATAAAGTTGACATCTAAATTCAACTATTTAAAAGACACTGTTCCTGGAATCTATGCCATGGTTTTAAATGATCTGTGGAAGAGCTCTTGAATTATTTAGTTATAAAAACTGAGCATTTCTATTGATATACAGATTCAATTATGTATTGTGTTTCAGTGTCTTTCCTTTGAATTGATCTGTCCTCTCTTATAGGCATTATCAGCACATTGTACAAGTCTTTCACAGAATTTGATGATACGCCCGATCAACACATTGCCAGGAAATACTAAGAAAAATACATCATATAAATGAATGCAGTATGTTTTCTTATATGTACTTGGTCAAAAAAGGGAAAATTTAGACTGGACATCACAACGGTAATTAAAAGTACTTGCACAACCAGATACACGTTTAAGATGGCCAAGCACAATTATGTCTATGTAACTGTAAGCTGCCACGCACTGAGGCAAGAAGCTACTTCAGTGAGCCTTGTAGGCCATCTGCCATGGCCACACCTGAGAGACACATCTGACAGGCAATTAATAAGAGAGCCTCTAGCTGTGGTGGCCGACCTCTGTGGCATATGTTGCTCTGATGACACTAGTTTGTTTGGCATCCTCTTTGACTGGACTGAACAGAAACTTATTTAGCATTTTTTCTGTTGCCTTCTCACATCCAAGTGAATTTATTTACCCCGAAGCTCTTAACCTAGAAAAGCAGAGGTCTAGAAGAAGTTCAGAAGTTGTTAAGCAGGGCAGCAGGCATATACTTTTGTTGGGTTATGCAATATTTCCTGACTTTAATCCAAGGGCCTCTGTTATGACCCAAGACTCTCCTTATGTACACAAAAAAGTGGCCAAATGTTTCATATTGGAGATTGATCATAAATCAAGGTTCTGGTGACAACTTGGGGATAGTTGGATAGCTTATTCAGCTTGTTTCTGCCAGATGGTCCAGATGTTATGCTCAAGTGATAGCACTGAACCAGTGCAGCTGGTCTGAAGTTCAGTTTAAAAAGGGTCCACCTTATCCACATGCCAGGTGGAAATGTCAGCACTTAGTTATGTACTGTGACTGAGCAGGAGGAAGTTCATTGAATTCAAATCTGCTTAAGAAATCTGGTCAGTACTATGAGAGAGATTGCATTGAAGATATCCTGAGACAGTTCTGAACTGAAACTGGATTTACAGTCCCACCACAAGCAGATATCAGCCATCAGTAATTGTGAGACACCGGACTGAGCAGCTACTTACGAGTTTTAAAAGGTGAAGCTTGTCTTGGTTGATAACATGTCTGCTTTAGAGCATAACAAAGCTGTGCCAAGATTTTGACCAGTGGAAACCAGTCTTACAATATCCAGGCGATACAGGCAACTTTAGCACTATGGGGCACCCTCTGGCTAAAACAACACAGAACCCTCTTAAATATTTTCCCTGTATGTAGGATCACAAAAACCTCACTTCTCACTCATTTTGCCTACAGGAGCGTTTTTCAAGTTTCTTCAAAGACTTTGTGGGAGTAAGTGAGATACAAGGCTGTTGGCTACATGTTTACTAGATAACAAGGTTGCAGGCCATATTTGAACTGATGTGACAGCAAAGATCTGAGATTTTTGCAGGAACAAAATAAAAGCTGTATTACATACTTTGTCCATCCTTTGATTTTAGCATGCACTTATGGTTGAATGTGTATGTTTCAGTGTGATGCTATTAATGCTATTAATTTGACAGAAAAAATACCAGGGAAAGTTTGCTGTACTGCATGAAATGTCTGTATAACCTGGCAGCAGGACAGTGACTTAAAAGATAAGGGATTAAAGACCCAAGGATGAAGCTAATTTGAGCCTTGGCAAAACCTAGGGCTATATGGGAGCACACCAAATATGTCACAATATTGATAGCTATGGGTAGCACTGTGGTGCTGGGCTTCAAAGGGCACAGGGTGTTCTTGGTTAGGGGAGGTTTGTGGTACATGTCAGCAGGAGAGGATCAGTGCAATATTTTTTCTGTTCTACACAGTCTCTCCACCACACCTGTCATCTGGGCTCTGCATTAGACAAAATATAATCATCTCTACTTCCTACTCGAGTCTACATGCCACATGATTTCAACAGATGAGAAATATTAAACCAGATTTTGTGTGAATAATAATGAATGTGGATGACATAGTTTTATAACACCTAGGCAAGCCATGTTGTTGAATGGGCTGTCTCATGGAGTGATTGAACTATTCCATTATAGACAAGCTTTATGAAAGAACAGTCACTTTACATTTACACAACCTTTAAAAACCCTTATATAAATGCATAGCCACCAAATGTGACCATTTGTCTTTGATATATCTCTACCTATGTCCATATGCCCTGGAAAGTACATATTGGTCCATTATTGCAATGATGAATTTGATTGATTTAAGCAGCTGGTACCAAACTGTTTTCTAAATTAAATGGATGCTTCATGAAACAAGTGATTCTGAATATTATGAGATACACGATGTAGAATGTATGTCAAATGTGTCCTAACAGCAGGTGAAGTTGTGTTTAACCAGTACAATGTGTCAATACCAGGAACGTGTACTAGATCAATGTCTCCAAACATCATTGGAGATCTAGGTACATCAGAGTGTCAAAGGACAACATGGCTGTTATTGATACAGTGAAGCACTTACAGTAGTAGGGCCACACAGCAATATCTTTCAGGCCTTGTCCAGTGAATCCAATTGAGTGATTGTCTCAGATGAAAAAAATATTGTGAGTGAACTTAGCCACAATCCTACCAACTGGGGTCCCCACAGACCACAGAGGTATACTTTTCTGTCATATCTCACAGGTGTCATATCTTAAGCTGCAATTTTTCTTTTACATGATATAGGCTACAAATTAACTGTAACTGTCCCAGAATATATTGTTTTCTTTCTGATGACATTAGTACCATCACTAATAATGTTTTGAGAAGACATGTTGTTAGTTTATTCTTAGGTTCCCCCGGAGACCTCAATCAGCAGTCCTTGTATGTCAAGTATGTTGGTAGGATGAGGATTAAACAGCTGGTGGGTTCAGTGTGCTACAGTAAAACAGTACACACGCCACTTAGCAATTGTCCCTGAAAAACATAACTACGACACGTTGTGCCAAAACATCCGGTATCTGTGCCAGCATCACTTTAAAAGATGGTTGAGGCTGTGTGAAGGGACCATTATCAAATGCCAAACATCATGCTGTTAGCAGTTATGCAGCCAGGTTATAAGCCTCTTTTCAATGTCATAATTATTTGTTGAAGTATTCTGTCCAATTATGCAAGAGAGGAAGCTCACATATTACATTTCTACCTCAGCTGACAAATTGTTATCCCCTCTAGTTCATTTGAAATTGTAGTGGTTTTGATTATGTGATGTATTTCTCAAAGCATTAGCCATATACTTTTATTTTAAATAGCATTATCTCTGGTGATTGTCTGCTTGCCTTTATTGTTAATTATTGAACAGTTATTCTCCTGTGGGTGTGAATTAACTTTAGTGTGAACTAAGTTATTTAAAATAGCATATTCATCTTTAAAGCTTCTAGAGGGACAAGAAACAGAAATATGAATGCTTGCAAAATTGCCCTTTTATGAAAACTGATTGCAACAGGTAAAGCGGCCTGATAACTACCAGTTTCTGGAAAGATAAAAAAAAAGGTTGGAAAAGGTTCAATATGCAGATCTCCTTATCTCTCTCCAACACTTTAAGCATTCGGCTGAGTGAAACAAAACGAAAATGCCTTCTTTCCTTTAATAAAAGTGTCATCAAGGGAAAATGGCTTTGAAACCTACTGTACATGATTTCATGAAGCTTGACCTCATTTGCATACCCACAGATGACTGGCACATGACAGTTGGGTAATTATGCTAACATAGGATTCCTCATGCAGCTTAGGCTTCACAGGTGCTCATTTTATATTCACAGAACACATAAAGTGAAACGGATTTTGAAAGCATTTACTGTTAGTTATGAAGTATTTTTAAATTGAATGGACATGTAATGGACAGAGAATGACCTTCATGAAATGTCATTTGGAGACTAAAAGTTACACAAGCTGAAGTTGCTGTTTTAATTCTGTTTGGTCATTTGCTGAGCAGTAGACCATGTATGCATTTTCTAGTAATTTATGACCTCCTTTTTATCCAATGATTATAATCTTGCCATCTTGAATTGAGTAAACTGCCTAATTTTTGGATACAATTGATCTCATTAAAAGCATTTACCGTAAAAACTGATGTATAAGACGATCTGGATATGATTAAAGGTATGTAGAAGGCTGTCCACACTAAGAATGATAACTATAACAATAACTATAAAGATAATAATAATGTGAGCGTCCACATTTCCCGCACAGATCCCGAACAGAGCACATCTATTGCCGGAAGAGACTAGTAGTTGTAGTAAAGAAGGAGCAAGAAGCGAGAGTAGAGCAGAAGACATCAACGACATGGCAGAGTTTGAGGTTACTATCGAACATGAAGACTTAACCCTAACTCTAACCCTAACCCTTTCTAAGAACATCAACATAATTTTTGTCCCCTCTCAAAGACATCGCATGGTTTACAGCTGGGGAACGCCATCACAAAGATATTAAAGTGGAAGTGTGCTTGCACATATGTGGCCAATACATTGCGTTGCCAGATTACATTGCATTGTAATGCTGCCAAATATGGGACAGGTACAACTTTATGTACTGGACTTTTGCAGGAAGCCCTTTGCCTTGGGACCCCATTTGCCAAGATGCTTGTTTCATTTCAGTAACTGATGCAGTGCTACTGTTAGTCCAAACACAGCATACCAGTAAATACACAGACCTCTTTGCTAAGGCTGTCTTCTGCATTTTAAGATACATTTATGATGACCTGTCCAACTATCGCATCATGATTAATTTGATCATCATGCATAATTGCACAATTATAATAGTTGCAGCCTAATACAACAGAAACACTGTGTTAATTGCTGCTCTGATAATAATGCTATATATCTATGTGGCTGCCTCGGGCTGGTTGTTTCATCTCTTAGGAGGGTGGGAGATGCACTCAGTCACTTGGCTGGAACTGCACTCTGGGTGTCACACATGGTGGGTCAACCACTCCTGTATGGAGCCATGCTTTATTCATCACTGGCTGAAGGGATCCTGGTGAGTCAGCAACTTAACCACCGCACACTTTGGACCCAGATGGTTTGGATTGAGATAATTGTCACACACATGGCAGTCTGGATGCATTAGCGTTGGGTACCATTCAGATTTGAACTGGTACCTGTACCCGGAATTCGGTACCAGTAGGCCTACCCTAACCCCCTTTTCTGTATTTTACTTTCTGTAACAACAAAGTAATACGCAATAAAGTAACACCACTCTGTTATTAGAAAGAGACCATACATAAACATAATGGATAGCCATATGTTAATGGACAGAGGGTTGTGTATAAGCTAAAGTAATTAAGGCCCTGGACTTCTTTCCTATTCTATCCTCTGTACCCTCGAATCAGCAGGAGCATAGCAGAATATGATGCTTCAGCTGTGTTTCTTCATCGTCATTCACAAGAACCTGTTTTCCCCATGATTTAAGGGTAGTCATGCCTAATCAATATACCAGACATGGGACATGGTCAGAGCTGTGACATGGTCCATTGCAGAAGTTGTAACTTTTAATCTTTTTTTTTCATTTTCAAGAACTCAGTCTGTCTTGACATAAAAGTGGTAGGCAGGATATTGCTTGGTTATTGATCATTTTGGCTAACTATGCTGCCAAGAGGAATATCTTGTTACAAAGCATGTTACGTCATCACAGTAGCATTTCTACTCACAGACCAGAGAGTATAGGTGGAACTGAATAGGACAGCTATGCTGCCATACAGTAGGACCAGGGTTTCCTGAGTAGATTTGGGGTTTCCCTTTGAGACAGGAGAGACGCTTTACCACCTCAATGGAGAATGAGGACATGGTGTCATCTTCACTGCTGAGAAACAGAACATTATTGCTTTCCTCCAGAGGGGTTCGCGGCAGCCATTTGTCTAGACAGGGACAAAGGGGTAGGTCTTCGAAGCATCACCACCAAACTACGCCTCACTGTCTTCTCAGTGCAGTATCACCAGGGGGCATATCGCTGGGAGTAAAATCACTGCTGCTGGCAGGGTAAGATAGTCAGCACAGTCTGTCTGGTCCTAGAAGCCAACATTGGAATGTTCAGTGCCAATGCAGATGAGGCACTGCTGGGGTAGGTTGACAGTAACCAAGGCAAGGCCAAAAGAAAGAAGCCCACCACATCTGTCTGATAGTCATCCTCTCCAATGTATTTGTTTTCTGTCTGAAGAAAAGTAGATGAAGAATGGTGTGGACACTGCTGTTTATCGGGATAGCCAGACCCATCCTGATTTGCTCAGCATTTACTTTACATGCACAGTATAAGACATTTCTGTATACTGTAGGTGGATGCACAAAGATGACTAAATCTATAGGGTCCTGTTAGTGTGTGAGGCATGTATGATATAGGTTGGCCATCTTGATAAATGAAAAACATTAATTATATAATTTTACAAACAGAAAATAACTGTAATGTTGAAACAGCAAGGCCATATAATTATGTCACTGGTTTTGGGGATTCCTTGCACACAGCAGCTTGGCTCAGATTACACAGCATGTAAACATTTTCTGGCAAGGCATATGAGTAATCCCATCTCATTAAGCCACTATTAACAATGCTTGGTCAACTGTGACTTCTGAATGTGCAAATGAATGAGAAAATAACTGGGCTAGAAAACACTTTCTCCTTTGTCAGACCCTTCTCAACCGTTAGCTCATGGGGCGGAGGAGGGGCACGTTCTCTAAACGTGCATCAAGAAGCCTTTAATGAGTCAAAGAGACAGAGGAAAATGCTGCAGTGGGGACTAACCTCAAAAGTGTGACAGCAACCAAGACCATGGCTTTCTAATTAGTGTAGATGTGTGCAGTTCTCCAGCAAAACATTGTTTCATTGCCATTCAACTGACAAGATCTTTAGGATGTCAATATTACTAGATTTATCATGAGTCTGATTCTGAATGTAGTAAAGTGTATTGAAAATGAAGTTCTTCAGAGATACTGTACATTAGGACTTTTAAGATGACTTACTCCAAAATACCAGTCCAATTAGAATCAATCATGGTGGAGAGGTGGACCAAAAAATGATAGCGATGTATGCAGTGGATGAACATTCATTCATATTTTGAAACGAATACTGCTTGTGATTACAGAAACAAAGTCAACCTGCACATTTAGCAGACATTCCTACACTTCACATAGATGTCAGGGTAAATAAAATATTCTATCATCCTTTTCTTCACATATATATTTGGAATGGTAAGAGGGCTTTTAAGTCTTGAGTCTTTATGTCAAATATGGGGAATTTTTCCTGCACTACGTGTGACTTCAACCGTGAGACAGCAGTGCTTGACTTTAAGTTAAGTTACTGCTTATCTAAGCTGTAACTACAGTATGGTTGCCCTAGAGGCTGAATAGCTCTGGTTAGGCCACCATAAGGTTGATGTTCAAGCTTGGGAACTTGGCTTTTTTAATGATTTTGTCACTGTTCTCCATCACTTTCAGTTTAAGCCTCAGGAGATCTGCTGAGGACAGGGGCCTTTCAGTCCATTCTAATTGTTTGTGACAGGCGAGTTCACATTGGTGCTTGCCCCCCAAACTCAGCTGTCAGCGTGAAATTTTTTTTTGGAATGAACATGCTGTTTGTGAAAACAGAGCAACATAGAAGGATTTGTATTGTTGTTTTAATGTGGCACATTGCCAACTGATCTCAGTTTCTCTCATCATTCTTACCTCGGGCAAGGCCAGCGTGAGGTTAGCTCTCTAATCTATAGAGAGCTAATGATAGCATCACAAGGGTGAGTGTAGTCCCCTGTCTCTTCTTTCCTCCCTCTCAGTCTTTATCCTTTATACTGTACATTTACTCATTCATATGATAATATATTATACATCAACTAACATTACGAAGTGTTCAGAATTGATTAAAGCACTGTGTACATATGAATTGAGAACAGGCGCTGAAATGTAGCAAATTGAAAATGGTCAAATGAATTTATGGGAAAAGAAAAATATGCAAATCGTCTTTGCCTTATAATCCAACAGTGATCACAAGAGGTACTAAAGAGCCGTGGAGTCATAGAACTGCACCTCTTGAAATGGGTATGAGCAAGAGAATGTTCCAAATAATTCCAGTTCCCAGAATAATACAATGACTCATAAATATCACCTTACTTCTATGTGAACCAAAGTGAATATCAGATACAAAGCAGTGAGCACAGCTTCTCCCACTCAACATTTATTTATATTGCATACTTGGCAGAATTTCAGCGATATTTTTTGCCCAATCTAATACTGAGTAAAAATATGGCTTTAAGAGCAGAATCACATGTTCTTCCTCAGCAGGTTTCACTGGTGTGTCAACATATTGCCTTCAGTATCACTGTGCCTGATGTAATACATATACCTGAGACCATTCTCAAGTTGTGTTGAATTTGAGTGCATCAAAAAAAGTGCATCAATTTTATTTATCAATCCATAATATAGCAGTTACTCACATGCAGTATATAGTAAGGGATCCTCTCTATATGACTATACATGCAGTTATTTAGGTGTTTACAAAATTGTTTTAGAACATTTAAGTCCTTGTGTGCAAAGCTTTTTAATGAGACCTAATGTGTGTAATATGATTTTTGTCCTCAGTGGTGTTAACTGACTGGGATTGGTTAAAAACCATAAAATGGACAATCAACAGGTAATGAATTGTTCACAAGTCACAACACATCCACAAAAGGGTCAGGAGCACTTTTGTAATGCAGCTTTCTCTCACTGAGAGTGCAAACATACCAGATTCATATTACCACTGTAATATGTTAGTATTTTTTAAAAATGTAAAACAGTTTATAGGAGATTGTAACACTTCGTTGAACTACTTTGTAGACAAAGTCAAGAGGGAACTAAATGAATGACCTTTGGTTTAGCACTTTCCTGCTTCATACTGCAGCAGTTGTATTTTCTACAGTGAGTAAAGACATATTTCATTTTTTTTACAGTATAACTGCAGAAAAAAAAGTTTAATAAATGCCAGGTTCCTCATCCATTCAGACAGAATGAACTATTGATCTAATGAGTACAAGTAGGATGAAACATGTTGAATGTAATAGTTATAGCCTGATAGTAGTTTGAGTTTGTGTAGTAGATTGAGGCCCAAACAGGATGCTAATACCCTCATGTAGGGCCAGGCAATATGGCCGATAAATAATATTGTGCAATTTTTAGGCTAAAACATGATACACAAAAAAATATTGTGATATTTTGAAATCTCCTCTAAAGTACTACACACTATGAAACTACCTGGCTTGTCTTGAGTCAGAAGTGTTGATGGAGTTGCTGTGAACAGAAACTCAGACAACAACAACAGTTAGCTCTTAGCAGTTAGCAGAGTACAGCATGATATGCTACACTGTCAGATATATAAGAGACAGAGAGAAGGCAAGATATTCTGCAGAAAACTCGAGAAATTAGTCATATCGAAGCCTATTTTAGTAACTCAGACATACTGATTTGATTGAGATGATATGAGTTTTTTTATGAGTAGAGCCTGTTGTAAATACTTGACATTCTGATACACATGCCATAGCAGTTGGTGGTGGTAAATATCCCAATTTGTCGCTTGAAAACTGCCAATACACCTCAAAGAAGAAGCATAAGAATCAGTAAGCAGAAAGTTTGGTTGTGGTCTGGAGCCCTGCAGATACAAAAACACACACCTCACCTTACCTATATAAGTTGCACACACTCACCCAGGAGCTGGATGGGTGGGTGAGTGAGTTTGATGTGTCTGTGGGAGTGTTTTTTTTATGTCTGTGACAGGGAGAGAGCCATATTGGAGAGTGAGAGAAGCAAAAGTCTCATTCTGATGGCTTAAAGAATTACGTGACAATTTGTATTCAAGTGTCCACGATATAGTCATTTACTACATCCCACATAGAACAGGCCATGTCACATCAAGTATGTTTGGTATATTACCCATTCCTACCCTTGGGCCTTCTTGGGCTCAAAACCTAATGGCAACTTTAACCCATCCCTGGCATCATCCCATAAGAATAGCCAGTGGTTAGGAAAACTTCCAATTTCCACTTACATACTACTTAGTTCAGGAAGAAAAAGAATAAGCAAAAAACATATGGATAGTGTATCCTAGAGTCACATCTGATGATTCCATGTCCCTCTTTGATACTATTACTCTGAAACTCTGTGTTAAGTTCATTTTTTGACACCTGTTGATACGTTACCAAATTCCTGACAAGAAGCGTAGTAGACGGTACACTGTAAGTAAGTGCTGGCTGTGAACTACCATCAATCAATGAAGAAGAAAGCTGCCGAGGTTGTTTCTGACCCCATGTACCTCAGAAAGCCTTGTCACTAAATTGTCATCTCAAAGTCAGCGCAGGTTAATTGCCACCTGGACTACATAGAACCTATCCACTTTGATCTGTCGCACACATCTCCCCCAACACAATTACATCTGTTATTTTTTTCTCAACCAGTGCAAATTATCTATTTTATATGTCAGTTGTGTGCTGCTTCTTAGTATTGCATTTCTCAGCTCATTGCTGTTTGACATATTGTCTCATGAATTCCTTTTGTTGTAACTACAATGTGTTCCACTTATCATCCTATATTATATGCTTTGTGCTGGAGCAAAATGAGTTCCTGTAATTTCTGCAGTGTTAGTATTCAAAGTTACTTTTTTATGGAAACTGATAATGCTCCTGACATCACTGAGGATATTTATTTCAAAAACAAATAATGATTTTGCTTAAGCCATGGGTCAGAAATTGGCCCAGACAGTCTACATCTGCATTAATGAGTCTTTAAAATATGCTCAGCACAGCAGATTGATACTGGCACATAGTCAAGATTATTAGGTAAAGCTACCTCTATCCATGCTGATATCTAAGTATGGCGCTCTCTGACCTGTGGGCTTGGAATATGCAGGCCAAGTATGAACAGTTACACAAAGTGCTCACATAAACCAAAGGCAGGTATAATGCTATTCTGCTGCACATTAAGAACACAGTGTAGCAGCATTGGGAACTGTCCTCCTGAGCCAAGTCTGCTGAAAGACCAATCCAAGGCACACACCTCTAGGCAGCTGTACAGAAGATGATGGATGAAGCATGTAAACATTCAGTCCAGTGACTCTGTCAGGGAGTCATGGATTATCCCTACAGTCTTGTTTATGGGAAGCACTGGCTGGTGTTCAGTTTCCCATTTCCCTACAGGGACTGTCTCTCAGTGGACAGCTGCTCCTGAGCTAAAGGGCTGCCCCAAAACAACACAATTACAGATACAAATGGAGCTCTTTGCCACATTAGCGGAAGCCCAACTGTTTGCCCTGCTGCACAGAGATCACACCAGTCATCACCACATCTTTCTCTAGACTGGATGAAATAGAGTTCTGTGCTGGCTAAAATCTAATTTCATGTGCAGACTACAAGATATATAGTAACTGATTTAGGATTCAAATTAGCATACTAATGTGATCTTCTCTTCGAGTTTTCCTTTACGTTGGATTTTGCTGCTCTGGGGGTCCTGCCTCACACAGCATTTCTCACCAACATCCTGGATGGGTATTATAGGCTATAACAACCACATTTATCGGGCCACGTTATAAAAATAAAGGAATAGATTGATACTTTAGGAAATTCACTTATATGCTGTCTTGCCAAGCGATAGATGTGACCAATGATAACATTCTAAGTTCATTATAAAGCTACAGCCAGGGCACTGTTAGCTTAGCTTATCATAAGAGTAGAAGCAGGTGGAAACAGCTAACCTGGCTCTGTCCAAAGCTAAATCATTCCATGTGTCTGGACCTTAGCTTAGTATTTAACATATTATATCTTTTTATGTAACAAGTATAAAACCCAAAGTTTAGAAAATTATAAGTTGTGGCTTTCCGGGGTAATATGTGTTGGACTATTTCTTTGCTCAGAGCAGTAACTTCCTTTAGTCTTATTGTCACCATACTGTATGGTTGCCAAGCACCAGCGTAAACTCAAAAAGCCTGGATTTAAGGTTTATCTATTTTAACAATTTCATGTCATTAGCATTTTAAGTAAATGATTCCTGTTATTTGAATGAATAGTTTGAATATTTCTTGTATAGAAAACAATATTAGAGTATTCAAAAGGGGAAATAAGCTATTGGCAAAACTTTTGAATACAATTTCCTTACAGTGTTTAAGAGTGGTTTAATATTGGTAAAATATGTTATGGTAGCTAGTGTTATAATAGTTGGCTTGCTGATACATTAAGCCACATTGCCATTAATTTCATAAACAGCAATATAACATAAGTCGGCTTCATTATCACCATCTTCTTATGTTACTGATGATGTCAGATTAGGTTAGCTCGTTAAGTGGCTACTAGAATTCATTGGTAGTCATATTAAACTGGCTGTCAATAATGACCGAAAATAGATAGGCTCTGTGCCAAAAGTCAATGGCAAAAAAACTCTGAGATGTGTGCAAGTATTGTATTAAAGGCCCATGGGGGTGTGCAGTGTTATACTGGCTGATTAGACCTCTGCTCAGGTTGAAGGTAGGCTGAGCCTTGCTGGGAATTACATGAGGTCACTGGACTCCATGTACCAATAAGAGTGATAAAGGTGTAATGTGTCCTGCCCTGACAGGTGCAGCAAAAGCCAGGAGAGAAAGAAGATGTCAAATAGTGTATCATGCCTACAGTCCTGAGAAAAGGTCTAATCAGCCAAAACAAACAAACAAACAAACAAACAAACAAACCCACCTGTCTGGGTGTACCACGAAGGGACTACAACATGTCCATACATATAAATGACTTAAATCTGTATTTTGTATTGCTGTCAAAAAAAATCACAAAATGTTGTATTTTCCATCCAAAGCTACCAGTCTGGCATCTATATCAAACCTTGAATGATAACTAGTTAGTTTGCAGCTGTTACCAAATGCAAAAACAGATTTTTTTTGTTTTGTTTGTTTGTTTTTTTTGGCTGTCGCTAACATAGCAGACTGGTGCATTACTCATTCAAACAGCCAAAAATATGGGGTGGATAGAAAGTTTAGAAAGTACATCTACTATACAATAATGAGGTAATTTATTTGATAACAGCTATAGTTAACTTTCAGATTCCATTTTTACATATGAAAAAAAACAACATATGATGCACTTAAAACGTTTTGATAACTTGTTTTTTTCTACCCCTGTAATCATATCACTGACACACCAGATATCACCCTTGAAACTTCAGAGGGACCTCAAGGTTGGGAACCACTGACTAAACCTATCAGCATAAAATAGTAAGTAGTAACAGTAACTTTTTACTTAAGCAATGTAATAATGTACTGATAATCTTCTTACACTATACACTTAGCTATTATAGTTAAATAGTTCCCCACCTCAGGGTTGGATTTATCTGAGAGGTCGTGAGATTATTAATGGGAGAGGAAAGAAGAAAAAACAAGTTCTGATATACAAATCTGATTTCAGTTTTTTAGAAATTTTTCATTCATCTTTTATTTTTGGTTAAATATTGGATCATTTGAACATTTACTGAAACCAAGTGAGATGTTTAGAGGGAAACGTGACTATTTGGTGGAGCTAACCTGAAATGTGAACCTGACTATGTACTGATTTTTGTAAGATGTCATAAGTCAAAAAGGTTGGACACTGCTAGTTTAATATTTAACAATGTGTATTTTAAATGCTTGTCAGATGATTCATTGTATCAAATCTCCATCTGAAAAAGTAGATATAGCTAAATGTAGTGGAGTAGAAAGTACAGTATTTCCCTCTAAGGTGTATTGGAGTGAAACTATAAAGTAACCTAAGATGGAAATACTCAAGTACAGTATCAGTACATTAAAATTGCACAGTTGAATAAATGCATTTAATTACTTAATTACTTTCCAGCACTGTTAAAATATTCTATCACGATGATAGCAATTATAGTTAGTATGGATTCACACAATGAATTCCAACAGTGACCCAGTTTAATGGCAAAAAAGTATCAAAATGTCCTTACCAACTTCTCAAACCACTCCTCTAGCACACACTTTCCACTCTCCATCCACATGCCCAGCAGATTCCAAATATTCTTACTTTGGAATTGTTCAACACTTAAACAAAACTGCTAAGCAAACATTTGGACTTGTCATAGTAGCACAAGTACATTAATTACATTAACGATGGCTCTGCTCTATTCAAGTGTCCCAATCAACCATAACAGTAAACCAGACAGTGAGCCAGCATGCACAAAACCAGCACACTGAAACTAATTTAGAAATATCTCTTAAAAAATACATGATACAATTGCATAAAACAACATAAATTAGCACCATGCTGTCACAATATATAGGCATCATAACATTCCACATCTGATGGGCCAACCACCTATTAATGCAATGCTGTTTCATTATCACACATTGCACAGAGAGAAAGGATTCATCTCAGCTTATAATTGACGGAAATCATTGTATAAAAATAAAGAGTCAGCATTTCTAAATAGTTAAATTAATAGACAAGCATAAGCAAAAATATTTTGTATACTCCAGGATTCTATAGTCATTTTTTCCACCTGACCTGTAGGAGATGCAACAAAACTTTTTTCATAGCAGACATTTCAACAGATCAGGCACAATTATAATTAATGGTATTCATGAAGGCTACATTGCATTAAATATCCAGTTCATGCTGTCTTAAAGGACACTCAGTGGAACTGAGACATCGTTAATGTTATCAGTTGCACCTGTGCTTTTCTTTTGCAATGCCAATTAAAAATCACAATTGGGTATCAACATTTCCCAGTTTTAGTTAAATTGAGAACACTCCACGAAATGATGATATCAAAACCTCCATCTCTTGTCCACACTTGCTTTTAGGGAAAATTAGTAGAGAATGCCTGAGCAGGTGAAACACATTTAGTCTAATAATTATTGAACTTTCTTTGCTGTTATAGTCTCTTTAGGCTTTAATTGAGTTGCCATTTTGCGCTGCCAATGTACAAGCAGGTGCAGGTGCAGACAATAATAGCTAATAATAAACTGTAATGATAGTTCAGATTATATTCATTTATATTACGATTGTTTAAAGAGTATATAATTATGATATCAGCTTTGAGCACCTAATTGAGGGGAAATCTGGCTGTTAAATCGGGCAAGGTGGGAAACATCCCAGTGTCAGTTGCTCCTCTATCTGGCCATCATGCGGCCGGAACATGAAGTGCAGTATCTGAGCGCAGCATCCCGTCTCCGGTCTCTTTCTTTTTCTCCCTCTCTCTCCAGCCGTCGCCGGGAGCAGTGTGTGTGTGCTGCTATAATCTGACAGCACGCTGGGGCTGCGTTTCCTAAGAAAAGCTCTGCTCTCTCAGTTTTCAGCCCGTCTTATTCCCGCTCTCATTGTCTTTGTCGACAGTGATAAAGAGAGCAGGTACCATCTGTCCATTCCGCCCATTTATTACGAGTTGCCTTTTTTTTTTGTTTGCTGCTCTTCACAGATGTTATGTCAACACTTTTTTTGGGTGGTGGTGGTGGTGATGGTGTGGTGGTGGGGGGGACTCCCGGTTCTAATGGAATTTTGGTCTCTTCTCTCTTTCAGTTCAACCACGGGCCTGTTTTTGGAATAAGAAAAGCATTGCTGTTTTCTGACTTTGAGTGAAGAAAGAAAGGACTCCTCTGGAATTTCCTTAGGAATTTATTTGGACAGCTCCGGTAAGTGGACATACCAAAAAAAAAGCTTAATGATCCAGAATACGTGTAGCTGTTTACCATCATGAGTGTATGATTATTAAATATTAAACAAGCGCATCCCTAATTGTTTCCATTATTCTGTTTTAATTACAGTTACCGGGGCTTTGCATTCAACCTCCTGGGTATATAGTAAGTAGTATAGACTTTCTCTACATCTTCTGATTGTATATATTGTAGTTAAAAGCAGCTTGTAATGTTTTTCATATGTGGAACGAGTGTCGGGTTCGGTTTCTACTTTAAGTTATGTGTCGTGCCGCGATGCGAGTAGGTGCCCAGGGCGCATATTTCTGCATATCTTGGAGCTGCGTTATGGATAATGTAGCGCACAACGTGCCCAGTGCACCGGTCTGCTGCTCATCATCATCGCCACTCTCCAGATGGTAGCGAGATATTTACAGATTTCATTTTTTTCTTTCTTTATCGTCATCTTTATAACACACACTGTGCTCAAAAACACAGAGCCATCTTTGCCCCAAACGATGGTCTGCCTCGCTTTCAAAGAAATGGAGGCTGCAGACTTGGTTAACGTGCATGTACGCGTCAATTTCAAAATGTGAGGTTAGTTGTTGGGACGTGTTGAGAAAGTTTGGTTTGATGTTTGGTGTGGAAACTGAGGCCATTTGAATGGTTTGTCTTTGAATATCGGCTACGTGTGTGCACGCGTGCGTGCGTGCTCATGGGATCCTGACTCAGGTGAGGTAGATGGTGGGTGGGCTCTGACTCACTCAGTTTACCCATTTTGCTGCTGTTATCTGACAGGCTTTGATGTCAGATTTGACTGGTGATTGACAGTGGATCATGCGCAGTAGTGTGTCAGCAGAGGCCCATGGTTTTCTTTTTTCACCCCCCCCCCCCTCTCTCTCTATCACTGCAGGCTATATTTGGAAGTTACCAAATTCCCTGATTTCTCTGTTTTAAGGAGTATTTGTCAGACTACTACTGACAAGTGATTCATATATGGCCAATTACCCGTGATTTTCAGTCATACTTTGCAGTCCGAGAAACAAGTGGAAAGCTCCAAAAGGCAAGATAATGAAGTGAAAAGTTTGTGTGCCTCGGTATTTTGTAGCAAGCCAAGCCAAGGAG
The DNA here is from genome assembly GCF_027409825.1 of Scomber japonicus. Taxonomy (NCBI): domain Eukaryota; kingdom Metazoa; phylum Chordata; class Actinopteri; order Scombriformes; family Scombridae; genus Scomber; species Scomber japonicus. The sequence goes on along the minus strand of NC_070599.1, from coordinate 12,669,785 downwards.
AAGCAATCGCAAATGAGGGCAAGGACAGCTCACACAGGCTGAGAGATGTGTCTTCTCCGGCTAGTGTAGAGTGACAGAGGGCTAAGTGAGCATGACCGTTCAGGAGAGGTAATATCATTACGGTCTGCCAGTCAGGAGACAGTACAAGAGATAGGCTACTATTGCATTTCAAAAAGAAACTCAATGGGAAGCACACAGGACAGGAAACGGTGACATGAGGGCACATACTGTACACCCACATGTGGCTCAATACACTTCAGCTCGTTTTGAAATATTAAAATCAGTGTTTAAATCTAAAAAGTTGTTTTGTGCTGTGAGGTTAGGATTACAAAGATGGAGGTATCATATCTTTTTATCTGGAAACACTATGGATATAAAAATCTGATTGTGTATCTGATACTATATTACATTATCTATATAGCTATACTCTATACAGACTTAATACTGAGAGCACTAATGTGAAAATAAAGAGGAACGCCTGCTGTACAGACAAACACACGTCCTCCTCCCTTTTTACATTACAGTTGCTTGCACAACAAACTGTAACACAAATGTTGAAATACAGCAGTCCTTTAGGCTAGTCATCCCTGTGTGTAGAGGCCGTCTTGAGCTCAAAAGTGGATTTGAATCATTTGCTGTCAGGCGGTGAATTTCTTGCAAAGCTTTCAAGGATTAGTCCCAGGTAAGAATGTCCCCTACCATCCTTTACCCTGCAGTGCTTCCATTTCATAAACTGGCAAAATTCTGCGATTTTTCCTTCGTCTTCCCCTTTGAGTGATACTCCCAAAACTACTCGCTAGGTCCCCATCAATCACTGTTGGATGGGATTTGAGCAACAGCTAGGAGTAGTAAGTGGGAAAGACAGGTCTGCTTGCTCACAGTTGCACAAGCTCCACCAGATTGACCCGAAAGCCGCAGCCAGCAGTGCCAGTTAGAAAGACGCATTCCTGCAAATCTTTTTCCTCCTATTAATTATGCCTCAACATAGGTTGCTGTGGTGCAGCCGTGTTGACAACACACCCACTTTTCTTCTTCCTGCTGCACCTCCCTGGAGAGGAACAGACGTAAGCTGTAATTATAGTTTCTAAACTTCATCCAGGTGACATAATCGGGGCACGGCTGAGATGGCAAGAGGCTGTGATAACAACTACTAATAAATTTATAGCAGATTTTTTTCATTGTTGTTTTGCATTGCATTTTTTCTGAGACACATAGATACATTGTTGGATGCATAGTTAATTCTTGTCAAACAGTGCAACGATAATGATGTAGATGATGTAGAAGAGTGCAAATATGACTCAATTCTCACCAAAAAAGGTGAAAGCAGCACACCTATGGGAAAGCAGCGGCTATATTATCCCTGTGTTTTTACTGTGAGGAACACCTTGATTGTGGTCCAAGGCTCGGCAAGCCGACTAGCCGGCTCCCAGGGGCCGCTTTATAATGAGGATGCGCTGTCAGATAATTAGATACACCTGGCGCAGGCGTTTTCAGGAAATTTTGATTCATCCCAAAATAAAATGTCTGTGCCTGCCAACATGAAAGCAGAAAAAATATCCCGCTGTCACATTGCTTCTCCCTCTCATGGTGGCAATGTTTTATTTATTTATCCACATCTTAATGCTCTTGGATGAGACGGGCTTCATTTTGTGCTAGCTGATGCATTAGCTGCCAAAGTTTCTCATCTCTCGCAGAGTAAGCCGCTCACTCATAAGGGTGCCAGTGTCTCTCTGTGGACATGGACTCCCTGAGACGGGATGTTCTGATACGGCTAAATTTAATGACTCCCTTGGCTGCACAAGATATCATCTAATTCTAACTCTTAAGACAATGGCATTACAACACATATCCCCTCCTAAAAATAGCTGCGCACATCACATAACCTTAGATGTGGCTCGTCACGTGTTCATGCAAATGAGAGCAGCACAGGTGTGTATTTGAAGGGAGTATTCATCTTAAAACAACGTGTGTGTTCTCCTTTTTGTGCTTCTTTGATGATGTCTCAATACAGACAATAAATATTCAGAGACTTTGAATTTGATGGATGTACATGAGAACTAATCAGCCATTTCATACACACACTGAATACAGCAAGCAGTGAATGATTAATTGAAGTCACTCCAGCACCCACACACATACTCTTGTATATATACAAACCTATATGCACACAAACACAATCTTAAATATGATGTCTTTTTCTTAGCTGTTGATTACAAAATGCCGCGTGAGATGAAACCCTCTCACCTGTGCGGTTTATTTATCAGGCACATGACTTCAGTCATAAATCAGGCTCTCATTAAGTTGTTAAACAACAACTTTCGCCTTCTGCAGGAGACATAAGTGCTATTAAGCCTGATATATGTGATACAACAGGAAAGTGAACAATTGCAGACTGCTCATGTTATCCAATTTAGAGTTGTTTGTTCCCTTGCTCTCTTACTCACATGGGTCAAACTTTATTTGAGAAGTCCAATGCAGATACTCAAATTGGTATCAAGTGACTACAAACAACTACACCTCATCAGATTGTATGTGCAACAGTAAATGAGCCAGTGACACAGCTGGAATGTATTTTTTGTCACTTGATAGCTGAGTTTCAACACTACTGCAACTCTTGTCCAAGTACAATTGATACTTTGCCATCTATTTTTTCTGGGTTAAAGTTAAATTAAAACAGTAAGACGTGATAAATATATGCAATGTTATACTGTAGTAGGCCAACATTGAAATTTAAGACATTTGAGGCAACACCATCTTTCAAGTAAGTGATCAAAAGCTCCAGAACAGCTACAGATAGACCTCATGATGAGATTTAAATTTAGTTTATTTATTTGTCAACTGCTGTTTCTTCAGTAGAGAGTGAATTTCCATCTGTTTATTTGTCTCTATTAAAGGACCATTGTGTAAGATTTAGGGGGATCTATGAGCAGAAATGGACCTTTTGCATTTTTCCACAAGTTCTGTGGTCACTGTAGTTAAAATGGAGGGGTTGAGAGAAGATACCATTAAATCCAACACAATGGTCCTTTAAAGTCCTTGAAAATGCGGTTATGAATCTACAGCAATCTGAGTAACATCGTTGGGAAGAAAATAGTTGAAGAGTTAAACACTAAGCTAATCTTCTTCATCAAAATTTGAGTACGAGTGTGTTTTGATAAGATTTAATTGACAGCAGGCTGGCGGCATCAGAGACAGTCCCACAACTGTCATTTTGATTCCAGTGTTGCTAAATCTAATCACACACAAAGAAGCTAACTGAGGAAATAGATTTCAGGGTCATTACATACATATTTACATATCAGGAGGAATGTATAGATGCTAGTGCTGGTCAAAGTAATGAACATCTAAGGTACAGCTAAACCTCAGCAGCTGTGTTTCTGTACGGTCTATGCCTGGCAGCAAATATGATGTCAGTTTGATCATATCCTTAGATCTGGAGCATATTGTCATCTCGTGAGTGAACAGTCAACAAGGGTTGCTGGGCTTCCTTGCATCACTGGTGATGCAGAAAACATAATTCAGCTGTGAGCGAGTGTCAAAATATTTCATGATTGGCAATTGTGTAGTTTAAAGTGGCACCGTCAGTTTCTAGAACAGTATTCAAAACAATAGTCCAGAGCACACAAGCACACAAGTGTAATCATGTAATATTTAAATAATAACATGTCAAAACCGGATATTGCTTTGTTACCATCAGACATGGCCATCATCACATTTTTGAGATGTTTGTTCAAGATAAAGTTGATTTGTATTGCGCTTTTCATACAGTAGAAGTAACTCAAGGTGCTGTACGCATAAGAAAAAGATAAAAAATACAGCTGCTGTTACGAGGACGGTTGAGATAAGACTATTTTTTATATGCTTTATATTTTATTTCACGTACCCACAACCCGAATAATCCTTTAAATGCAGTTTTAACTATCAAGTTAATCATTGATGCTAAGTGTAAAAGACCACAGTACAGCATGAACGTAGTAAGCATTGAAAATGTGAGTGGGACAATCTAACAGGATCAAATTTTTAACAGAGCAGAGGTCATTGCCTGTCTTCTGGTACTTTTTCACAGGTGGTTTAATACTTTTATCTGGATATATCAGCATGAAAAAATGATGGGTACATTTTGTAATTTCATCAGAGGACGTGGTTGCCACTAAATTACATATTTGAAGATATCAATAAATTAAAAGTACAGAAATTGATTTGATGACTAATTCAGAGCCATCTTTAATAATAACCACTCATTGTTTATTTAGACTTGAGGGTTTCTGTATGCTTGCATGCAAATGCAATTCCTGTTAAGTGAATTTCTTTAATGTTATCAAATCAGTGAGTAAAGTGGAGAGGACAACTGTAGTCAAAGTACCCCTATGAATTTTTCAGTACACTACATTCATCTTCCAATATACTACTATAAAGAACCAGCAGGACTTGATGCCTGTGTCTCAAAGCTTGATTATGTTATTAGCCTGTTATCTTGGTGGCTTTGTTTACACACACATTTTCTACACACATAACACTGCTACCAAGAGGCACTCCATATAAATATTTAGGGCAACATTTCATGAGAACAGGCATCAGTATAATAACCATCTGCCAACTTTCATGAAAAGCAATCGTCTGGAATTCATACTGTAAGTGGCATAGGTTTGAGCAAATCTATCAAGTTAGCTGGATAACATCATAATAGCTTTGTGGCACAGGTTCCTGATTTCTATCATTGACTAGCTACCGTTAGTGGCATGCTTGTGTGTAGGTGAGCATGTGATATTTGATAATCTGACTTGGTGCAAAGTAGCATTGATAACGTGGCATGGAACGTCATTTATTTGGGAATTTTCTCAATAAGCAAGCAGAATGGATTTGATAATGAAGCACTGACACAGTGCTCAAAAAAGAGCGCTGAGTGGGTAAACAGCTGGGATGCCTGTGCAATAGAGTGCATTTCATGTGAGTCATTCAAGTTTGCATTTGTAAATGTATTTGTTATGTTGCTTTTATTTAATTTACCATGAACACGGAAGAGCTTAATTTTAAAAAAAGACACTGGACATAGGAAGTGATGCTGGCGACGGCACACATATTCTTTCTTCTCAAGACATTATTTCAATAAACTGACCACCTATTGGGAAACTAAATGGTTATTTTCTCGCCTGAAATCATACATTTAAATTTAATATAGTGACATGTTAACAGTCCTACAGCAAATATTACAACAGCTTAATCTCTGCCATTGCAGTGCTGCCAGTTGGTGCAAAATGCATTCTGGGATACTTAGTTTTTGCTAATCAATGGTGTCACACAGCTACTCAGACAGTCAGTTAGTCAGGGGCAATTGCGGTTGTAGGGCTGGCCCCAATGAAGGTCCAGCCAAAAATATTGTGAGTGCACTGTGTATCTGGTTGTATCAGTAAGCCATTGTTTATTTTATATGTCCTCGACTGCCTTTACCTTGAACCTGCAACAAAGTGACCAAACATATGGTCATTGCTCTATAGTACACTATTATTTCCCTTTACTTCACTTCTCTCTCAGGGTAGCAGGACATCTATCCCTGACTCAATGATGCATGATTCGAAAGTCATCTCAACAATGAGGACTGTTGTGGATCTTTCCCCTCCCTGCTTGACTTTCTGTTTTGTTGCCTCAAGGAATCCTGCATCCATATTGGGGGGGGGGGGGGGGTTGAAAAAAGAATGTTGCTTTCTCTCTGCTCTAACATGACAGGAGCTCAAAATCTAATGGATACTGACAAAAGATGAAGACAAGAGGAGGATGTTATGGAAGTGCCGCCCCAAGTCAGGAGCATTGCCTAATAACCATGTGACACTGAGTTGGACACAATATCGTAAACATCTGTAGAGTATAATGCAATCCAGTACCAGATAAACACAAACTACAACTTTAAAATGACTATAAAGTTTGTTTGCTACAAATATATTATATTTATTCCAGGGCTGTTGTATGGATGGCATTTACTTCTACAGGCATTCATGATACCATCTCCATCACTTGAAGGTTATGTAGCTTAGTTCTTCTTTTGATGCGATAGATGCTCGCTTAGATAATAACTTGGTGTGTTGTAAAGAGTGCATGTGATTTTACATTCTGACCTTTGTCTAAGCCACATGTACTGCACCAATGTGTGGCTATTTAACCTCCATACATGCTATAGCTGTGACAGTCTTCTGCTATCTCTCAGCCCGAGAGATCTCAGAGGGCTTTGGTATGCTGAGTATTGGCATTATAGTCTGCTGCGATATCGAGGCAAAGAAGAAAACAGAAAGAAATAATGCAGGCGAGCTGGAGCCAGGGTACTCTGCACAGTTCGATGCTGCTGCATCTATCCGACATGAACAAGAGAAATCAATTAGACCTACTCGGTTGCTATCCAAGGGACTTCCACCATGGGAAAGGGTAGGGCGAATCAAAGCGTTTGGAAAAGGGGAAAAAAAAACAAAAAGAGAAAGTAGCCGAAGAAGGGGAGTGAACTCAAGTGGCATTTTGTTGTATTCTTTGTCAGATCAGGTGCCTCTGACCTCAAGATAACATTCATGCTCACTGTGTTCATCCGAGGCATGCTTAGAATTCTAGACACTTCCCCATCTTCTTTTTAACACACGCAAAGCTGTTTCACTTACTGTCCTTTCAGGTCAGTAATAAGAAAAAAAAAGAAAAGCTGGCAAAGATGTTAAATATTCCTTACAATAATATCTGAATGAAGCTTAGTTTACCTGCAGTTTCTGTCATTGTCCCAGCACTCTTAGATTCACACTATTATATTTAAATTCATACCTTAGAGCCATTCCAGCAGTTACTTGGAGGTCACTGTGAACAGTATTTTCTTTTCACACTATGATGGTCACCACTGTTATGTTTTCCTGAAAAGAAAAGAGCAAACAAGTTGGACTGTTAGCCATTATACAGTTCTAAAATTTTTGTTTAAATATAGTTTAGTTTAGAAAAATCCATAGTCATATACAATATATCTGTACTATCTTCTGTGTACAGTCTCTTAAGACTTAAAAAAGAAGAGTCCATCTATTGTGGTAGGATCAGTGAAGCTAGTATCCACAGCATATAATTTATTGATAGTATTTTACAGCCAGCTAAAGTACAATCTGACTATGATTTAAAAATATATGCAGTGCCACAGTAAATGCAGTGATCCTCTGAATCCTGCATCCAAACTTGACTTATTAGACATTTAACGTCTATACTTGGACTTCCCAAAGATCATGAGACAATTATTTTTGCCTAACTGGCAGAGATGAACGAAAGAGATAAGGCAATTGAGGCTTTATGCATATTTCATTGAATGCAGCTCAGCTCTGTACTGTAAATACTGAGGTTGAGAGTGCACAGCATGGATTTCACAAGACCCAGAGGCCTCATCGTCTTTGATCAGACTGAAATAGGACACGTTCTGATCAAGCCCTACCTTGGACATTTAAATCAAACTCCTGTCAGGCTCAGCGGCTCTAAGGCTGGGAGATAGGGCGTAATCTCTACACATAGGAGAAAGTGGACACCCCTGGAAGTGTGCTAGAGTCTATTATATTGTACATTTTGAAATCTTTATTCTCCCCTTTCCCTTGATGAATATCTAGCGGTTGGTGATAGAGGAGTTATTCTCGAGAGTGGAAATTCAATTTGACAAAAAGACCTGTCTCATGGATTCTTTTAAATGGTTATGATATCATTAAGTCCGCGGTGTAAAAGATCTGGAGGGATTAATGAACAGGAATCCATAATTTCTTTTGTCTCTGTAGCTATTTATGAGTAAATCTGCTATGGAAAAGAACTGACTTTACAGGGACTTGATCATTATATTTGAGAATATAAACAAAAAATCTGAATATTAGGCAGGTTCAGTGTGGTCATGTGCTGGTGAAATAATTAGCATTTTAACAGCACTGGCTTAGGAAGTCGCGTTCTATCTATAATCCTGTGTGTACAGTTAGCTCATTCCCCTGACAGAGCACACATGTAAACACAGTACCCCCACCACCCACTCAGTCCTGCTGTAGGTTTGGCTGTGGGTGCTCAGCAGATCCCTCAGCATCATGAGAGAATAACAATGAGGGTTTTGGGAGGGATCAGTTCCCCAGCACACAGCCATACTGGGTAGGGTTTATGTAAGACCCCGGCTTCCTGAGCTCTTTGCCAGTTTAAGACGACAAACAAATGGTACCAAGGAGTACCAACTTGCCAGAGGGGGGAGATTGCATCTCTTCATGCGACCCCCACCGCTTCATCCTCCCTTCACATACAAACACCGTCCCTCTGTTCATGCACAGGGCTGGTTATGTGTCGTGGCTTGTGATACCAGGTCTCGTGTGTATCCAGGCAAGTTGATGTGTGTTTTCACACCATTTGTTGGCTCTGCAGTATCGTCACCCACGTTGAGTCATCCCCTTCCTTTATCCTCCTCTTCCTCCCTTTGTTTTCCCGTTCATATGTTCCAATGAAAGAAGGCTGGGATCTGTCAAATCCTATCCCTCCTTCTGTCTGGCTTGTCAACTTTTTTTTTTATTTTTTAGGCTGGCTGCTACGGAAATTCACTCAGGCTTGACATCGCAGTGGTTCTTAAAATGTCAAAACAGGTAGAAGCTGAAATGTTGTCTTTTTGGATGAAACAATTTATATGTTGCTATCGGCATTTTCTATTGCAGCTCTGCTTATGATGCGATTTACGTCATAGCTTCTTGATTATCCAGTATTCATTTTCAAGGTGTTATAAATAGAACAAGATCCACTTAACCCATTTTGAAAATTCCCCATTCATGACTTATTTTTGGAGTCATTTCTATAAAAATCATGTGTGCAATAAAGCAAATCAAGCACCATGAGTCATGCTGTAGCAACCGCTCAGCAAGATAGGCCTACTGAATAGTGTTCACAGGGTTGCAGAGCTCCTTGATCTTAACGTGAACTGCTAAAAAGTGCCAGACCAGCTAAATTTTAGGCTACATAATTGCAACTATACACTGATAAGATGAGGCCTACAATCCCTTGGTGCCAGATGTATTTTTAGAAGCAAAAGTGTCTACTACTCTGCATGTGCTGTCTAGATTTTGCAACAGAAGGCATCCAAGTCTGCTGTTTTAATCAGCTGCATCTGGACTTTAGTGGTTGGAAAAGAAAAAAAGAAAAAAACGGAGGATATAGTAATATTTTAATTTCTCAATAGATCAAGATATCTTTCACACTTGAAGGCCGAACCAGATAAGTCAAGTTGATAAATGCGGTTAAAAGTTGAGTTTGGGAATATCCAAGATGATAGACAAGACACAAAAAACTTGACATGAAGAGAAGTTCTCAATCATTTCCTTCCCTAGACACCACGAGGAAGACATATTGTGTACAGTGCCTTCTGATATACAGTAGTCCAGAGCAACGTCTCCCTTTATTTCTGCATAGCACAAGAATACACCATTAGGATCCACTGAGTTGGGAGTAAGGGGAAATCGATGTAAGGTGAAAATTAAATTTGGCCCAAAGAGCCTTTAGGCAAAGTGCAATTTGAAAACACATCTTTTATTTTCCCCCGGGCGTCTGATAGGGGTGGGCAGGAGATGGACGGTGAATTTAACCATCATGGAAAAAGGCAGAGGTATGCTACAAGTGAAGGGAAACACCCTCATCTCACTCCTAATGTGCCTCCCCTTTGATTGTTGGATAATTCGGTTAGGGCCATGCGTCCCTTATCGGATCATATCAAAGGTCAGAGGCGTCCTGTAGACAAATCAATCTCCCCGTCTGAGGAGGCGCAGAGGAAGCATGGATTGAGGGGGAGCCGATCCATCTAGTGAGCCCTGAATGAAGGTGGATGAAGAAGAGAAAGGAGAGGTGGGGGCAAGAAAAATTATGGCATCTGCTGCTTGGAGAGAAGTGGGCGAGGAAGATGAGATTGAACTGTTGACTTGGGGAATGTGATATGCTCAGATGGAAAAGGAGTTTACATTATTTGTTTGCCATATAAAACAAATTCTTTGGAAAGATCTGGTACATTATGACTCTCCTGACTACCATTCAACTAGTTAGCCATGATACGCAGGTATGTCCCCAAATCAACTGAATTTACGTGTGATGTACATGAGATTTTGTACGGAAAACAATACCATTTTTAGTGAAGTAGTTGAAAGCTTTTCTTTTCTGGCATATTTTCTCTGAAAAATTCCAGCTCTTTGCTGGTCTCCAATGTCCTGTGTTCTAATAGGTGTGAGGATAATTCAGTGGCTGCACATTTCTTCATGCATGGTTTCCCACATTTAATTTAATTTCTCAGTGTTCATAGTTTCAGAACAGGTTTAAAGTATTTTTTATTTTGTACACTGAGCTGTCTAACTAACTTGCATCTTCTGCTCAAGGTCACAGCTATTGCTGAGATATTAGTTGAAAGACTGGAAATTTAATTCACAGCAATTTAGGAATTTAACTGGTCATTTATCTCACACATGCTTTCAGATGTTCAATGTCAGGTGTTGCTCTTTTGCTTTTTTTCCCCTTGTGCATTGGATATCTTTGGATTTTTGAATGCTAGTTGGACAAAACAATATGAAAAATGAATTAAGTAAGTGGTTCTCAAACCTTTTCATGGCAAAGACCCCTAAACTGATACCAATTAAACCACATCCCACCATTAATAAAATTTTGTCTCAGGGTCAGCAATTGGATAAGATTGCCTGTATGAAATCCAGAATAGTCATACATAGTCATTCATTGTGTCATTGTGTTACTTATGGATTGAATTATAGTGAAAATAAATTTGCTTTTTGCTGGGGACCCCTTGGTCCTTAAGGACCTCTGGGGGTCCCCAGACCCCACTTTTAGAGCCACTGTATTAAGCAAGTGAATTTGTATTGATATTTTCATGGCAGCTCAATAGTTAGTTATTGCGTCATGTGCATACTTTACAAGTGTTCAGCTCACATGGACTCACGAGACACCAAAATGCAGTAGCTGTGGTGAAACATTTGTCAAAAATAGACAAGAACAAAACATCTTACATTACAAAGAGCTGTGTCTTCTGTACCAATTAGCTGCACTAAAGGTTCCCTTCCTGAAAGACAGCTAAGGTGTTTTTTTTTTCTTTTTAATAACCATTCATCCAGAAAAAAGTAATCAGAAATGAAGAACATTTCACTAAATGGTGTAGCCCTTAAATCATCATATAATGAGCAATAAAACATGAAAAGACTGCGACTTCAGTTTCACCTAAATCACACAACAAACAGTCTTTTTCTCTTCAGGGAGAGTAGTAACCTGCCTCTTTCTATAGCTAATGGTAATGTACCTACTTTAATATAACTGCGCACAAAGTGATCTTTGAATTTTTGGATCTACAATACTTGTACAGGAGCTCAGGTATTTAAATGGCATATGCAAGTGATAACATCTTATATCAAAATGTTCCATGTTGTTCACATTGTAGCCTTGAGGTAAAGGTCAGTAATTCCATACAGTTAAGATGGGGATTTGCATTTGTCAATTCTATGTTGATTCATTCAAAAATGACAGAGTAATTAATAATGAAAATAATCACTAGCTGAAGCCTTAGTCGCAACCGTGAGTGATTTGCTGTCTTTAAGGAGTTCAATTAGAGGTTGTTCATGATAACCACCACTGTAGTGAAACTATTTATCATTCCTCTGACTCATCACACTGAATATTTTAAGTAATATACCAGACCTCTTAGAATGCCCATTAACAAATAGTCATAATTGAACCAACGATGCATAAATACACTAGTGGTGGGCAGCAGTGCTGGGCAAAGTTTATAGGTGAATATAAATCATCCGCAGTTTAATGCCAACAAGATGTTTAATTTGGTCCCTCTGAGTACGTAATTAGATCAATTAGCCTGAGTCCTGCACAGAGAAGCACATGGAGAATGGACCCAGGTTGCTCTATGGTCTCCCTACATTAAAAGGCAACAATGTATTTCCTCCTGTAAGATTAAAACTCCCTGTGTAATAACTCACAAGAGCCTTCCCTCCAGACACCGTTGCAAAGGTTCAGTGTGAGATAATGTTTGCTCAAGCAACTCTCACTGAGATTCAGCGCTCTGGTGACACCATTACTCTAAGCTCATTGCCTAGTCAGGTTGGGTGGGTCTACCCTGCCTCAGAAAGTCGAAGCGCAGAGGCGCCAGAAGAGAGAGCACCTCTTGAGACAGATTACACGTCTGTGGACAAGCGAATAGGCTTGCACTTCACCTCTGCCTGAGACAAGCGGGTTATTATCTTTTGGTGGGTTTTTCTTTTTTTTTTTTTTTCTTCAAGCTCTTGCCAGTCATGTAATGCATCCAGGACAAGCTCGCCTGGCAGCCCAAACAGGTGGACGACAAGGCAGCTTACACATTTTCGCTAATTGCAGGCAGCCAGTGAAACGTATCTGAAATGAAGATGATGGCACAATCCTGCAGAGGAAGTCAAAGCAGCCTAGGCTTGAGCCAAAGTGTTTTAAATGGATTACACCAGTGTGTCATTGCGATTACATGCTCCTTGCAGGGACTGCGACAAGATGAATTGTATTTTATGGCTTTACAGCAGATCCTTTTTCTTTCTTTTCTCCTCCAACTTGAATGCATTTTTCCCCCTCTACGATGTAGCATAGTCTGAATGTTTGTCTTTGAACTACCTCACAAACAGTTCATCTACAATTCCTTCAGGTGACATTTTCTGTGTATCTTAGAGTTGAGTGGCTGACTGTGAAAACATGTGTATATGTACACATTTTCATGCTTTGTAAATTATATTTTGGACTTATTTTGGCTTGTTGGTATGGGTAGAACAGTAGGAGTCACACTCATTTTGCATTTCAAAACGCACTCTTGGCAGTGAACCTCAAAGGGCCTCAGAAAATGATACATATAAACACATACAGCATTTTACGTTTTTTTCTCTATATCTCTGTATACTGTAGTCCCAACCATTCGCTCCCTGTTTAATAATAATAATATTCTTTAGGAGCCGTCTTATCTTTCTTTCCCTGTCAGTATAACATATCACCGCAGGCAAGTCATTTAAATGGGCTGGCACATATAGCATAGTAACAATCGCTAACTCCACTTTCTACTTACATACAGTGTGTACTGTTTGTCATAAACCTCATTGATAAAAAAATGATTTAATAACATCTCAGATGTGGCAGTAGATGTGGCAAGGTGAGCGGGCGGAAGGGTTTTGGATTCTTCAGAGTGAGTGTGTGTGTTAGTGAGTGAGAGAGAGAGAGAGTGAGTGAGTGAGGGAGAGAGAGAGGTTGTGTCTCAAGGGGCCTCATTAGGGAATTGACATGGGGTTAAATAGTCAAGAACTTCCAACATGACCAGAAGAACGCATGCTCAAATGTACAGTCATACACAAACACACATTTTCTTTTTATATTCTCAGACATTTACTGTATGAGCATTACTGTAACAGAATTACCATCCTTGTAAACCAGCAACTTTGAATAACACTATCTTCCTACTCCCTGTAGTCCTGTGATATTCATTCTGAGTGAGACTTGTTGAGGCACACTGATTTCAGTCAGTGTGATGTGAGGGTGAATTACATCTGGTAGCTGCATTGGTGGACACATTCCCTGGACAGGCTCAGGCAGAAACTGTGAGACATGTGTCTCTGCATGGAATCTTATTCAGATTTGTAATAAAGGTGTTAAGCCGTGTGCTCCAAAGCAGCCTACACACACAAAAATCAACGGGGATGGAGTCTGCTTAAGGATCATTTTTAATGTATATATCCTTCACATATCTTTTTCTACCCTATTTCCTATATTTATGAAGTCATTTGAAATTCAAGGCAGATGAAGATTTTGCCATTTAATTCTGAGGTTTCACAAAATATAGATTTTGATCACATTTTTTTCACAGCAAAAAGATCAAAATCTAAACCAAATGAAGTTAAATCCCAATCATTTTTGATCTCCAGCAGTCACCTTAATTAAAGTTTATGCCATCACAACTCATCATCATTACAGTCGTCTTACACACAATGTGTAGCCTCTTAGACAGTGTCTTAGACTTAGTGTTCTTTTTTTAATATTCCGTTGCTGTGATCTATTGAGAATTCATCATCCGCTACACCCACAAGCACTACTGTACTATGCCTATAACCTATACCTACACTTAAAGATCTACAAATAGGGTATATGCTTTGGGGATTTAAAAACAAATCAAAAAAGCGAAACAGTGGGGACTCGAGATCTGTTATCATAGTAACGTTATTGTAAGGCAGCTGTATTTTCTAAAGTCGGCTTTACTTTTTTCCAGGATTTTTTTCTGTCTGTGCTGTTGAATCCAAAAAGCTTCCTCAAAGTGCTTCTTACATGATTTGGTGTTTTGACTGCTCAGCAAAGCTCACTTGTGGAATACATTTTTCAACAGCAAAGTAAACTTTGGCATAAAGGCAATCAATGCAGCGCATCAACAGCTAATTTCACAAATGACTCACTGGGATACAAAGAATGGCCTGTTGTGCATGTGATGTCTTTAGCGTGGAGATTTATTATTTTCCTACATTTGAGCAGTTGCTAAAAATTCAAGTAGAAAAGCGATAACTCTAGTATGGTTTGTACTGTAGGATGTAGGTTAGGGTTAGCTGTAATGTAGCTGTAATGATGCCCTGCAAAGATAGTACTTAAAAATTCCATGTTATGACAACAAGTGACTGACCCTTCAATTGACTATGTTAGTTATAATCTTCCATTTGGCTATCCACAGGTGCATTTCACTGAACGCTTCACAGAGCTCTGCCTCCTTTGCCCTCAGCAGTGAAACAATCCCTCAGTCTCTCCTCCTCAAGTGCCTACAGGACTTAATGCTCTTACTGGGTTTTATATCAGTGAACACACTTGCTCCTCGAGCTAATCACAGGACTAGCGTCAATGAAATTTGATCAGTCTTAACAATGAGCATTGTGCGCTTCCGCTGAGCACCATACAAATTAGCCTCTGTGCCGTTGGCCAGTGGGACAATGTATTCTGCCGGCTTTATCACATCCTGACCCAGCCTACGATTAATTTTCTGGACTGAATGAGTTGAATTCATGTACTGAAGAATGTATAAGGCTATGGGTATGGATTACATTGTCTAACAGTATATTTGAATTGGTCACTGAATGTAACTCCATTGGACTAAGATTAAATTCAGAGAAAGGTTCTGCTGTAACAAACCACCTTATTATTGCCCTTGTCAGTCTGTTGTACAAGGCAAAATGAAGCAGCACTGCCATAATCCTGTTCATCTACAAGAGGTCTGCATTTCTGATTTAATTTCATAAATTCAGTTGATGGGGATTGGCTGGAAAGTAATCGCCATTTTGCATTTTGCATAATATGTCTTCTGCCGACCCCTGCCTCTCACCTTCGGGCTCTTTTTTTTGCCACCAGTTTCCCTTCCGTTTCTGCTTCATCTTTCACTTTATGCATGCACTGATCACAAATTTATGAAGCATTCACCACTGTTTAACCATCAACTGTCCTCAAGCGCTTTCAGTGGTCTGGTCTGCTCAGTTTGACTGAAAGGATAGGACGCTGCTAAGAATGTAACATCCAGAGGAACTTCTCCCTCTCCCAATCAAACAGGCTACCCACAGGGACGTCTAGACTGTAGCTGCTCTCTATCCGCCCTCTTAGTTTTTCTACTGCATTACATCAGATTACTATCATAGTTCAATTTCTCTTAATGCTCTCTGCACTACAAAGTCATCACTACATATTTTATCCAATCCTGACCTAAAGTGAGTTTATCACCCCTCATAATTGAAAATTATGCTCTTAAATGACTCGTTAAGCATTGCACATTTTCCCCCACACACTGAAAGCATTCCCTCTCGTTTTTGTGTGTGACAGTCACATTAAGAGCAGTTAATATGTTGTGTGCATTCCAAGCATCTGCACTCAGTAGAGGCAATTTCCAAACATTTGCAGGCTAAAAGTCTGCACCCCAGGCGGCGCCTCGTGAACAACGCCAAAGCCTAGGCAATCATTTGGTTTCATCTTTTGGCTTATTCCTGTTTTCGCCGTTTCACCCATGGAGGCACAGGGAGGAACGAGTGGCTCATAGCTTCTTGTGGTTTCCTGGCAGGCCGGTGCGCACTACCAGCTATGATGGTTTTCAAGCCAGGGAGGATGAGAAAATAAATTAGCATTCGACTCCAGGCTGTGCCACAATCAGGGAGGAGCGTCTCCACAGAGTAACACTGGCATCTACATTTACACTCGTATATTAATAAAGTGTAGTAATGATTCACCAGCAACACTTCCCTTTCCCTCTTGCACCACCTCTGCTTCCACTGAAGCAACTCGTTTTGCTCAAACACATGAGAAACGGGTGGTGTCATGACATCGGGGGAAAAAAAAAAAAAAAATCCAGCATTCAACATTAAGCTTGCTATTCGCCCCACTGAGCCCATGAATTTTTTATAAACTGTCCCCCCTGAGGTTCATAAACATTGAGAGAGAGAGAGTGGGAAAGTGTGAGTGAGCGGCAGAGATGGGGCACAGTGAGGCAGAGGGGGTCCTATTTCGGGGTCCTCGCAAAATGTTTTCTTGCATCGAACATGCATAGACACCTGCTGAGGCTGAACTTACAGGGAGGTGGCAGCACTTGCTCCTAAGCAGCTGTAAACAAGACTACGTCACGCTGTATCTTTCTGCGCTTAGAGCTGACCCCGCCATCCATTTGGCCCGACTTTATGATTACCATAAATGCTTGGATTGCCTGCATAAAAATGTGGAGTGGAGACGAGGGCCTCCGTTTCCATTAGTGGCCTCTTTTTACTGGAAGGGCCAAGTGTGTCCCCAGGGTAAGGCCAAAACTCTCACTGTCCTCTACAGTCTGTCAAATAGACTCAGTAATCAAAGGCTGGGCTAAGTGGATGGCATCACTGATGGTGATGTTAATAAAGTGATTATTCATAGAGAATACACAGAGTATGTATTAGAGAGGTAATAGGGGGCAGGAGTGCTTACAAAGAACTCATCTTTGAAAAATTAAAAGTCAATCACTGAAATACATTTGTGTATGTTGCTCAATGTGTGAAAACCCTTCATGATGCTTTAATTAAACTGTTATTTTTGTGAAGACAAAGAAAGGATAAAACAATGCCCTTCACTGGTATTGTTCATTTTGTAACACTGTCCACTATTGACATGATAATGAATAACATTAACTAACTATTCAACACTGATAAGAAAAAAATAAAATCAAAATGTCCATGCTATTTTCTGGCAGAAGCATGTGAGAATGTATTCACTTTTTTCAATAATAGGAACTAATGAAGGCAATAATAAGGCGGAAAGCTGTCAGCTACAGGCACATGGTCCACTGTAATCCATGGCTCATAGATTTTTCAGGTCATTTAATCATTTGGGAGCATGAGTCCAACTCAGATTTAATATCAGCAATTGTGCAGAAATGTCCAGGCAGCGCATTGGGTTTTAAGGTCTTGCTGAGACAGTACATAAAATAAAATTGGTTTGTCTTATTGAGGGATTTGAATTTCAATTTGATCTCATCCTGTTTGTTTAGAGGAAGCAACTTTTCTAGAGATAAGTCTCAGTGAGGAAGAAATATATGGAAATCCAAATAATTTGTCGCGCTGCATACTAATATGCATCCAACTAAATATACATCCAAACAACTGGTACGGCAACCGTTGTGATTAGCATCGACTGTGGAAGAAAAGCGCATTTGCCTTTTTCTTAAAGTGGAGAGATTAAAACGTGAAAGCAACTCCCACAGGAGCTCAGGGGGAAACAGTACAATAATATATGCAGGGGGAAAAATAATATATTATGAGCGTGATGACAAGAGATCAATGTTGCCTCTTATTCCCAGTGACAGCCTGAAACTAATATACTCATTAGTGTTAATGCCACTGTGATATAAATTGAACAGGGTTTATTTTTAATAGTCCTGCTACTGTCTGTGTTGGGTAAAGAGGGGTATTCTATGAGACAAATCCATCATGTGTCCTTGGGCATTGGTGACTAACAGTGGGGAGATGTTAGATAGCTATCGCAAAAAATGTAGAGGGAATTTTGCTGTATTGTGCACCTTAAAAATGCCTTTACTTTGCACTGCTGTGTCCTCACTTGAATTCCTGTAGATGGATGCCAGAGTATGGGGAGAGCTTTTTAACAAGCAAGAGAAACACCTAATTTTGAGTGCTTTCACCATTTTCCTTTCACTGTGCTGTAGGCTATGTAAATACAGGTTCAGCTGTTAAAATTCAGTTCATAGCCATATCTAAAGATTAATTCAACATTTACTTTTTACAATTCAGTCAGAAAGCTGTTTTTCTTCTGGACAAAAACATATTCCTCAGTAATGGTTAAAGGATACCTATGGGTTTCTTTCTATGAAGAAATGAGTCTCTTAAACAAAGCAGTATGCTAAGTATGGGCTTTATTTCTGAATAAATGGTCCCCTCAGAGAAGCCCAGGTACTATCCATTCTGGCAATTATCAAGCTTAAAATACCTTTACTGTGAGGAGAGCTCAGTGGCTGTGAGCTGTGTATTAAACATCTGGTTCTTCATCTGATTTGATAATCTAGTATCATTCAATATTACTTGACTTTTGTTCAATATCATTTGGTGAACATAACATTAATCATCTCTACGCTCTGCACATCTGTTTTTTAAAACAAGATTACTTACAGAATCCCAATGCAGTCAAAATTTTAACAATCATTAATTGTGAAATGATCAGCTGTGTATAACACAAGATGTGGTCCAAAGAAGTGTGGGGAGTAAAAAAAAGAAAAAACAGCTGGAAGGACAAACAACTAAGCTGCTGAGGATGGAAAGTTTTTTCACAGCTGCTGCTGGCTAAAAGCAACAACAAAGCCAGGAGCTGGGATTTAAAAAAAAAGAAAGAAAAAAAGAAGAAGTTTGTGGCACATAGAGCTGACTTCTAATGAGTAACTGCAATTTACTGCATTCTTGAGATGTGTATTTGTAATATAACGGTCAGTAGATTGCATCATTAGCGAACCGCTGTCAGAACTGTGTCCAGCTCTGCTCATCACTCGCAACTGATGCAATTTATAATCTATTGGCAACTATTTCTTAATGAGTTCCCTTCGTTTATGCTTGCCAAGTTCAATTTGAAGTTTTGTGACTGTCTATTCATTTAATAGACTTTTAAAGATAATTAGGCTTATAATTAGAAGCGAGGCACAGATAAGAAGCGCAAGTCAAGGTTTAATCCAAAAGTGTGAATAATCAAGGTGTTCAGATGGAACCTCAACACAGCATGTAATACAAAAGCAATGACAAAATATTCATTATATTTGTCTGATTTGGCAACTGGATCTTGCTGTTTATTGAACCTTTTAGACAGTCTTACTTACTGTGTCATTGCTGGAAATGGAATCAAACCATATTTACAGTAATCACAATACTTCCACACAGGGGCATCATGCAGTCAATTCGTGTTAATGTTCACACCACACCACGTTGTTGAAGTAATGCTCTTCTTTGGCTTCTACATTTATGATCAAACTGCCTTTCAGTAGCGATCTGGAACAATAATTGAATGACATTTATTAGAACCATATGAATTTGATAACAGTATTGAACAAGAACATATATAAATACTGATTACAAATCGTAATTTCCCATGTCTGTGCAAAAGTGAAGTCAAAATATATCCTTTCCGGGAGCGGCCATCTTTCTTGTGTGATGCCATTTGGAGCCAGTGCGCAATACAGTCAAGCGGTGGGATGACTGCACACAGGACACACCCCCTCAGCCTTCCCTACTCTTGATGGAGGTTTGAGAGTCCCATCCGCTAATGATTCATGACCTTTACCGTAGCCAACCACTAAGGGGCGATCAAGATGTTTGGCCTCCCTTCTGGGGATAATGATGTCCATATGTATTCACAGTCAACACTTTAAACTAAAATCATCATGTGTCGACAGTGTTTTTGTAGTTACTCTCACTGCCAGGAGGGGGAGTCAAAAGTTCTGCACTCGAGCTTTAAGTAAAGAAAGCTCACAGCCATTTAGCTATTTTTTACATAATTTACCTCTTGACTTGTAAAAATTCTCATGTCCATCCCATTGTTTTCTAAGATGCTATTCGGTGCTGCAAATTTGTTTTGACAAAAACAATAATTTAGAAACTAATAATAGCAAATGTCAACTAGCTAAGACTAATGGTAATTATATGTGGAATATAGTTAAAACTACAGATGATGAAGTCACTTTAAATTGTGAATTCTGAGGCTTTAAATAATGTATAAATTCATTAAAGCTAAACTGTTTTATGATGCGAGCTGAGGTTAGTCATTCACAACTGACTTTCACAATTTGCAACGATTCCATGTGACTTCAGTACCTTAGCTCCACTGACACAAATAGTGCGTCTAAGCTGGAAGGAACCAAGTAGCTTAAATTAGGGACCACTGTGTGCAGAAGGCAGTTAATTAAAAAACATACAGAAAAGTGACTTTTAGGGCTAATTAAAAACATTTATTGTAAATACATTTCTAAAGCCATCCAGTCTCAAATATTTGAATGGGCACAATGCGATTGCTTCCACACATACTGACTGTCTGTTCTTACCAATCTCGTATTTGAATAGAGCATTACTTGAAGAAACTTTACCAACAGAATGAATGCGAGTGACCGCTCAGACCCACAACCCTGCTTCTCTGTGTTTTGCCGACCCAAGACAAATAGTCTATAGTCACACCTTCCGACAGAGAAAAAGCATGTCACTAGATTCCACTGCCGGTTTGGTTACACAGGGCCGGCTTAGAGATCGATATGAGCCTGCCAATGACAATGTCTGTGTTAATGCCTCAGCTTGCTGCTGCATTCGCTCACTCACAAAGCCATTTTGGCAAATCCTCCCTCTAATTACATATGCATTCTTTGTTTTCGCTCTGTCCATTCTCTGCAACAAGCTTATAACAAGGGTTAAAATGCTTTCATTCCCTCATTTCACTCACTGCCAGTAAATTGATGAAATTTTCATTCAGTTATGCCAAGAATGCCAAGTCTGAGTTGTGAGTGTGACGAGTGCTAATACTGAAATGAGGGCTTGTGTAATTGTGTGCTGCGGCGGGTTTCCTGCTGCATCATAATCATGTGCTTGTGCCTGACTAATAGCTGTAAATTGTGTCCAAGTCAGCCTCCTTGTACCTGGGATTGCAGAGATAGTTGTGGAGAGGTATGAGGAAGACAGAGGGAAGATACATTAAGAACAAAAGAAAGATGGAAGGCACATAAGGGGAAAAAGAAAAGGGAAGACAGAAGGTAAAGAAAGAGGAAGGAATATATTTCTGTAGGTATGAATTATTCAGATGTCTCCCAAGATGAGTATGTAACCATGTTGTTGTAGCTGCTTTTGTAGCCTCAATTTTGACTTCTTTTCAAATTTTCACTTGAATTGCGAGATGACCTAATCTTTTAGAGACTTCTTATTTCTCATGACCCTCACAGAAATAACCCTAACCCTAACAACTACAAACATCTACGTCAAGATTTAAGAAAGTTAAGCTATCAGTTTGAAAACATTTATAAGAACCAAAAATCCTTGAGAATGAGAGCCATCACAAACTGACATGATTTAAAACTCACATACCCCAAACATCTCACTAGGACTTGTGTGTGACACATGCACCTGTTTCTATTGTTCAGTTCACAATTCAGTTGACAGCATTTACACACAAATTGAGTATTGAAGTTTTTATTTTATTTTTATATTTTATAACCTTTCACAACTAGTTATGTGCTAAAGTTACTATATTTTAAAAAATTTAAGTCACGAGGTAAATAAAAAAACACTCCGCCACAAAGCCTTCAACCCACCACTGCTGTATCCAGCAGGCTTCATGTTCCCCTCATCAGCTGTGAGCCCATGTTTGTCTAACATAGCTGTGCTAGCAGAGAGGAACTGTATGTTAGAGGAAGTATTTGATGGGTGTTTGCATATGTGCCTGCACATGCTCACTGATATAAAATGTATTTAGACAGTGAAGTTAATTATATGGACCAATATGTCTAAGAAATCCCCATTCCTTCATTTAAAGATACTCAGTGAAAAACTATATGACAGTAGGATAGTAGAGTGCATGAAGTATGTACTGTGTGTGCCGGAGTAAATGCATACATTTTTAGCGCAAACAGAGCATTCACAGCAGATGGAGGGTTCATCAAGTTTTGATAATAGCCAATCACTTAAGATTCTGTCATCACCTTTAAAAGCAGCAGACAGGGTCAAAATGGGCAGGGAGGGGAGTCCAGGCTGGCATCCCCTGAGATAAAAGTAGTCTTGTCTGGGATGTGATGACAGAGTACAGTAGCACTTCAAGCATGACCATATCACAAATGCCATGTAGGTCTCATTTTTAGCTGAATTTATATTTTTGGAAACTGCTCTGACTTGAAGCACAATATGTTATGTTTCCATTTTTTTTTTGCTTTAGTTTTGTTTTAGTTATAGTTGAGTGCATTTACATGCATGCAGTAATTCCACCACAGTAATGAAAATGGCATTGCACCTGCATCTGCCAGTTTTGCACCTGCACGAAAATAGAGTCACACACTGTGAGTGTCACCTCAGTCGTACCTGCCCTGTAAAAATGTTCATGGCTCCAGCATTACTATCTCCATAATGGAGCACAGGTGCGCATGAGTTAAGCATGGGAGTACTGCATGGACTTCATTACCAGTGTAAAGGGCTTGTGTCAGGAGAGTTTCTTGTACTGAGGGAGGGAGAGCAAAGGAAGTGCTGGGAACAGCTGATTCCTCCCAATCAGTTAGCAAAGTAGAGAAAGTGGGCCAACGCAAGTGAAGAGAGAAGTAGGGAGGAAGGGAGAGACCAGAATGAGACACACACACACACACACACACACACACACACACACACACACACACACGCACACACACACAACACACACACAACACACACACACACACACGCACGCACACGCACACACACACGCACACACACACGCACAGCTTCAAAACAGGAGGAGGAGCTTCTCATTAAATTTATGAATGCTTGAAGGAAGTCAGATTTTCGATTCTCCCATCTGTATTTTTGTCCACATGGGACAAAGTGCTAAATAAGTTATTTTTTCTCTTGTCTCTCTTATTTCTTCTGACGTCACCCTGCTCTGCTTTTCTTTGTTTGCTGAGAAAGCAACACGCATACATCAGCTATCTTAATTTATCTCCTCGGTATCCGTCAGCACAGCAACTCACTGTATCTACCATCCTCTGTCTCTTGGGATAGTTTTCTCCTTCTACTCACAGTAAACTCTCCATTCCTTTCTGTCCTCAATACTGTCACCTTAGAGTAAGAGCAGAGTTAAGAATACATATGGCAGGGGTGTGGGGGTGCTGAAAAGGTCAATGCCACACCATTAACTATAGTGAGTGTAGGAGGGGAGTGATTAATAAAGAAATAGATAAATAAAAATAGGCCCAGGTAGTTAGCAGTGTAATGAGACAGCTGCTCCCATCAGCAATCGATGAGCTCCAGAGACAGTAATCACTACAGCTTCCTTAACAGTGGTTTAATTGGATGTCAGTCATTTACACTGCTGCTATAACAACGCTTTTATACTGGCTTTACAGTATGCTTGTGCTTGGAGGAGAAAGACAAAATGATCTAGGTATGTGTGTGTGTGTGTATATGTGTATGAATTTGTGCCCCTTAAGCACGTTGTAAGTTTATGATTACATAATGTGTCCTTAGCATTAGTGTATATGAGCATGTACACTTGGGTGTGCATTAGTGTGTGTGTGGCAGTACACGCCAGTCATTAGCATTGATTTTTCCAGGAGGGGCCTCTCTCCCAGGTCTCAGTCTCTCTCAATATGCCCCCCCCACCCCCACTCCCACCAACCCCCCCGGGCCCCCGGCATCCATCCACAACCCCCTCTCCCATTGCTCTCTTGCGTGCAAATAGCTGTAATTTCGCTCTCACGGTCTTGGTCACTGTGGGCCCTGCCCTCCTGCAGTGTAAAAGATGGCAGTCATCGATCGGGGCATCCGGACGCCTGCCCTGCCCCCCCTGCTGAAGGATACCTCTGTCGATGGGAATCTCAGGTAAGTTATGAGCAGGTCTGCAAAGCTTTCAATTAACTGACAGACTCAATGCCAGCCAGCCGCTGCCTCTCTCCCTCCCACTGAATTTGTCAGCTGTTAGCATTGAACTGCACAGCCACACTTAGCTTCCACTGGCTTTTTATAACTATCAGGAATAGACATAAGTGTTGTCAAAGCGGCAAAAGCTGCAAGGAGAGAGGAGGGTAGGTTTAGTTTGTATGCTACGAGTGAGATGTTTTCAGTGAGAGGTAACTACTCAGTGACAGGCTCTAGTTTCCATTTCTCAAAAAAAAATATCTCTTTCACCTTGAATGGCGATTATCATTCACAACCACCATGACGGTATAATCATAAAAAAATAATTGTCTCGCCTTTTTCTGTGGAATACCCTATCATAAATGCACAGCCTATATTGCTGTAGACATGATTGCTCAGGAGTAATCGGACTATTTCCAGTCTCACTTAAGACAGGCCACCATTTCCGCAAAGTCACTGGGTGGAGGGAATAATACTAAATGTGATTGTCCCTATTGAGCACTGATCCTAGTTGCTGTCTCTGTACTGTATGGCAAAGTCATTATTTGAAGTCTGCCTTGATTAAATATTGAGTGACATGAGAGATGCTGCATTGAATCAAGTTCATTATGTCAGACACCTCTGTGACAGTCAGTGCTCTCTGTCTCTCACCAACATGCAGGCCTGCTCTGAACATACTGTTGCATTTGTGCTTACTGACCCTTAACAGCACCCCAGTCACGTAGCCAATCAAAACTTTTGATTGGCTAATTGAAAAAAAAAATTGCTAAATCATGTCAGTATCCCCTCTAGAGAATAGCTGAACCTATGAATTTTATAGATATTGAAACAAATCTGACTTTTAGAAAAAAAAAATGCAGTCGTCGTACCAAAATCTGAATTAATCAGAGACAACAAACAGCCGAGCAAGGAAATGAGGGGGAAAAAAAGAAAAAAAAGGAAAAGCTTCACAGCTGCGTGCCTACAAAACTGAAACCCTGGCTGCTCAAGTTGCAATTAATATTCCAAGACCATGGCTCAACTGCCACCGATTATTTCAAGTGCCATTGTTTTTTTTCCCACCACTGAAGAGGCTTAATCATCTTAATGTTTTAGGGAGAAGTACCGAGAAGCTTGACATTTTGTTTTTTTTATTTCTTTCAATGTAATAGGGCCAGAGATGTTTGCAAGCCCGAGCGCATTAGGACCTGATTACTCCAATTTTCTTCCATCTCCATACCCAAACCCACTTCTTTCCCTCCTTACCCTGCTTAAATAAAGCCTGAGAATCTGTCATTTTGCCAGGCAGCTGTTTTTTGGCAGATTTTCTTGCTGCCTCCTCCTCCTTTCTCTCTCTCTCCTCTTTCTCTCTCCCTCTCTCTCTCCCTCCCTTCCCCTTCTCTCTCAGGCACTAAGCCCACTGGGCCCAGTGGGGAAGATCTAGCAATCCGCGTAATGTGAGCATAATAACACCAACAAAACATCTCATTCCATGTCTAATTCAGTGTAGCGGCTGGGCCTCCGTGTGTGGGATAGAAGACAATCCTCTCTCCCTTCTCTCTCACCACTACAGCCTGTGACTGGCTTTCCTCAATAGGTTTTTATGGCAAGAAAATAGGATGGATGCATGCAGCTATGACTTGGCATTCAAACAAGACAAACTCCACAATATTTTTTAATTTTGAATGGCATCCTAATGATACCATTTGAGAGTGTGGTAGCCTTCTCACAGACACGATACTGTGAATATAAAATCTACCTGATTTCAGTGACATTCAGGTTATTGCACTATGAGAAAAGCCAGTGGCATTGTAATCAAAGGCTTTTATGCCTTCTCTTTCTGAATTCTAGCCCATGAGGTCCCAGTTTCATCAGCAATATTATAGCTCTCATTACTTCAGAAAAAACACAGTGGCCCACATTTTAAGTTATTTCTCTCTATATGAGCTTCTTTTGCCCTGAGCATTGATATCATCAGTTTTTTTTATTGCATCTCTATTGTCCATTTCCCTTGTATCTGTGATCTTTGAAGCGTGGGCTTTGATTTGCCATGGTTTTTTTGCCTCACTGGAATTAGGTTACACCAAAGTTGGGCATTTATCAGAGGTCATTTTCTTTGAGGATTTGTGTGTATGAATTCATAAGTCCTACCCTCAAATTGCTTAATTTGTTCCCAGAATGTAACAATTTGCTCTTATGAATTATGCAAGTGTGTACAAAATACTAATCAGTCCATATAAATGATCAAAAATCTCACCCTTGATATGTGCAAAGCTTTGTAATGCAGTAATATACCAGAGGAGTGTAAAAATATATATGAAGGTGTACAGATTGCCACAAAACAAAGAGAAATAGCATCAGGATCTGTTAGTTTATTAAAGAATGGAAAGAGAGGTGTCAGTCATTCTTACTCATCAGCAAAAACATTGTCAGCACTTGTCACCCGGAGAGGTCGCACTTCCAAGGCCCTAATTAAATCTCAAACTCAAATGCTAATTATCTAGCAAAAGTATAACTTTCCGTCACCTCCCAGTGTGCTACAGCCAAATCCCTGAAAACACACACCTAGTCTTTAACACCACAGTTGTTCCTGTCCCAGGTTGTCATGGTGCTTTTTGCAAATCATAAGGTGTCGGGAGGAGGCGTGTACTCAGTGTGCTCTCTCTGTAGTCAACCGAAAACAAAGCCACTTAACATTATCAACAGGTGCCAATCACATGAGGAAAAAAAATCAAGCACTGAGGAGGGCACGCAGGGGTGGTTTTGGGATAAAACACATTATGACAGAACTGCATATTTTGTTAGGAGCACTCAGCATCATGGCTCTGTTTTGGGGTGTTTTTGCCTCAGTATACAAGTGCCATGCTATGTTGGCCATACATATAGATTTATTTGACATATAGGGAATGATCTACACAATTCTTTCTAGTTTACCACAGTAACTATTGTTGGTTACCATGACATTTCCCTCTGTATTTCTCTAGGTTTTCGCTGACTCTGCTTGCTCTTCTCAGACTTTTAAGCTTTGACCGATCTTGCTTTTTGTAAGTTTTGCTGTCTAAACCAGCTTAATCATCCAAATATGGCCACTGGGCAATAAATAGCAGTTAGCAGCAGAAATAGCATACAGTGGCAGCAATATAGCAGTTAGATTCATGGAGCTTTCTTTGTGGATGACTGTTTTGCGAGTAGGCATGTTTTTGGTCAGGGAGATCGGCTAATCAAGACTAGCGGAAATGGATGACACCAATGATTTTGTTCTTTCCTGAACCTGCTATCTGCCCCATTATATTTAAAGTATTTATTTGTCTGGGGTTGAGGTTTAATAC
This sequence comes from Scomber japonicus, assembly GCF_027409825.1. NCBI lineage: Eukaryota > Metazoa > Chordata > Actinopteri > Scombriformes > Scombridae > Scomber > Scomber japonicus. Next base: position 12,642,361 of record NC_070599.1, on the reverse strand, counting down.
TTAACTCACTATAAAATCCCCTTTCAAATGATTTTTCAGATAGTGGGACAACTTCCACTCATCATTGCCACTGTGGAATATTAATGGTCAAAGTCATCATGCATAGTTGATTGGACTTGGCACATAGATTTGTACTATGTGTATGCATATTAGCATATTAGCATTCCTCATTCTTAACTTCTAGCACAATTAACAGCTCACTAATTTGCTGTGACACAGGGCACCTGGAGGGACCAGAGTCCTCAAGAAAAAGGCTCAAAGGGTTCCTCAACTGCTGCATGCTAATGGACCTTCACTTTTCCTCTCCATCCTCATCCTCCTCTCCTTTTCTTATTTGTCATACTGACACCATATTTCTCTGTGCGTCACTGTTTTTTTTTATTCCTCTCACCTTGCCCAATTTTTCTTTTCATTCTCCTGTCCTTTTATTTTCACATTTCTATTTTAGCATTTATGGCTATTTGTCATCAGTTGTTTCCCATGGCCTCTAAACTGTGCCGGGCCCCTCTTCAGCCCTCTGTTTGCTCTGTGTTATTCAGCACACACAATAGGGTCTGGATATATGTTTTAAATGGCCAATCATCCTTTCAAGTTTTTGAATAGCTTCTGACAAAAGCCAGTCGTGCTAGCATGTTAGCGTAGCAATCAAGAGTCATTCAGAACAGGCTGAAGATGTCTTTGAGGGAGGTAACGATCAAAAATTTAAGGCACACTATGCAGGATTTGTCTTTCGCTGTGTGGAAATATAGGACAAAGAACACAGGAACAAAAATAAAAGTTAAATTATTCCAGAAACATTATAATATTATAATCTCACATCTGTGTATGTATGGATACAGCCACATTAACATACAATGACCTCTGACCTCCAGGCATAAGGATTTTAAGGCAACATTAAACAGGAGTAGAAACTACGCGTCTTCCAAAGATGATAAGATAAGATCCCTCTCACTTTCTTTCTACTTTTTATTTGCTAAGACGGTCTAAAATAGTTAGAAATGCCACTAAATATGTAAATATATATGTAGCTTGACTTGTTTAAGCCATGATTATAAGCCATGATTATATCTTTTATTATGTTTAGAAATATAATTATTTTGATATTTTGGAAATTCAAATCCCACTTCAAAATTATTGCATTTGGTTTATCTGGTATTCATCAATGCAAGGGTATTAATTAGATAATGCTTTCTTGATATAATTAATTACACATTAGAAAATGAGTGTATTACAAGGTCTAAGTGTGTTCATGACTTGGCATTGATGAAAGAAATGAGAGTATTTGCAAGCACATTATTTTAAGACATTCTATGGGAATGAAATCGCCCTCCTTAAATTTGAGTCACTTTTTCTCTCTACACAAAGGCATTAACTAGGAATCAATGAGGTCCCTTGAAAGAGCGCCATGGATCTTTTTTTTCCTTTCAAAACAAAGCTCCTAGACTATCACAACTTTTAACTCTTCATGAGGTTGCTGTTGCTTCTTCTGTTTTCTCTTGACCTTATTGGCCACGATGGGCATTGTCCTTTTTTGAGTGAGCTGAAGAGTGAATGAAGAGAGGGAACGCTGGTAGTGAGAACAAAGCCATGAATCAGATAAAAAAAATGTTATTTTCAGTTTGTTTCACAGTGGTTATGTTCGAAAGCACAAATAAACACACCCACACCTCTGCACAACCCTGCGGGAAGGTGACTTATTGTCGGATTTGGTGTGAATGCAGCCAAAAGCACATGCTTCATCTATCTGCTGCGGCCTCTCTGCTCTGTGTGTGTGTGTGTGTGTGTGTGTGTGTTACTCAGCCCCGCCCATGGGCAAACAGACATAGAGACTGCTGTTGCACACTGTTATTGCCTGGGGGTGACACACCCACTGCCCAATGGTTGACACCCAGAAATGCCCTGAGCACAGCAAAATAATAAGAAAAGACAGAGGGCTTAGTGTCTGTAGATACATACACCACCATGTAATTCTAGTGGGTCATAAGGGATGATTTGAGAGGGATTACATTTGCATATTGTGTGTGTTTGTGTTTTTTAAGGTAAATCCTGCAAAGTATGCCTTCAATATGAATATGGCTGATTAGCACCAATGATTCATTCACAAATAGTGAGACTTGTCAGTGACTGCACATGCATAAAGCACAGCAACATGTACCCATTGTCATGAAACTATAAGTATATTATTTGATCGAAAATGACTGTTTGACATATTATGTCTAGCTTTCCTTTTAGATGTCAACAGTAGACCTCATTGAAAGTATTTTTATACTATTTTAATAATAAGTTATGAGACTATTGCTGCTGCAAAGTAACTGTCTGGTTCATGCAGTTCAATACATGCAGCATTAGAGGATATGCGCTGTCCAAGGTCCTGAAACTTCCCTCTATGAGCCCCAGTTCACAGCTCAGCCAAGTACACACAGTTACTGTATATTTGGGGATATATGCCATCATTTTTATTCCATCCAGCATCACCTCCATTCTCACATGACCTGAAAATCGATCAGGTCTGTCATCATAAAGGACATTTCAGTTTTCTTAATGAGGGACCGAGGAGCAAAGTGCCTTCCTGTAGGAGGCTTTAGGGAGCATATTCAGTGCAAGAGCTTCCTGTATGAGTGGCCATCATCCAACACACACACACACACTCACACACACACACACACACACACACACAAACACGCACACGCACACGCACACGCACACGCACACACACACACACACACACACACACACACACACACACACACACACACACACAGAGTCGGTGTGCAGACAGCCTGCTCAGAATAATATAGGTCTTGCATTGTGACCATCATCACAACATAAAAACACAAACTTCTGACTTGCCAGCTGTTGCACAGACAGATGTTACCAACATCTTGAGTGTAGTATTAGAATATTAGAATATTTCATTTCTTCACTCGTTATCAGCTTGTAAAATGATGAGATATTCGCTAAATTATGCATATAAATAATACAAAAGAGAGTAAAAACTCATTTCAATCCTTTCTAGTATTTCATAGCAGGATTCCTTTTTTTTCATTTTAAATTGAAGTTTTCCCAAGTGCCATTATCGTAACATCTTTCCTGCAATTAAAGTATTTTTATTTGGTCGATCAGTGTCTTTTATATTAATTAATAGTGAAGCAATCCATCACTGTGCACTGGTTAAACAACCGCTGTGCTGAAAGCGAACCCCTCTCACCCAGTTTCTGGTTGCTTCACACTCTGTGTTACTAAATTATGAATTTAAAAGTGAGATAAATAAACGCAGCTGCAAATTATTGCAAGGGAAATGCTCGGCTATTGCTACATATTGCTGGAGGCTACAGTATATGCATTTAGTCTCTAAGTAACTCTTTTTAATGTATAACCTTTTACCTTAAAACACCTCTTGAATTAAAAAAAATAGTAAAGTTATTGATTGACCTGGCAAATGGGTGCTAATGCTTTGCTATATTTTGTGGAAGGCCATCCGAAATTAAAATAATGATGCAATTGTTCACACATTAGGCAACACGATGCCACACAACAGTTACAAGCTCACTGATATGTAATCCAGATGTGCACTCATCATTACTAACTGACGTAGCTTCATATGAGCCTTGACTGGAAAGGACATCTCATTTCACAAAGTACATGTTGTCTCTCTGTTTTCTTTGCCTTGACTCTCTTCCTCGTGTTTGAAGTGGAAGGTGATGTGAAGCAAGGGAAGAGAGTGAATTGAGAAATTGCTTTGTGTGTAGAATTACTGTAGTGAGATTTTACTACTCAACCGCTGTCCCAAGATCCTGATTCTACCATTTCCCTGCTGAGTCCCGCTGAGACAATATACACTTAATGAACTACCACATGCAACACAAGTAATTGGTTAAAGCAGGATTCCAGGACTTAATTAAAGTAGAGCTATAATATTAATTGCATTTCCAAGACCATGTATAGTAAAACCAATAGGTATAAATGTTAAGAGGATGAGGTTGAATGTTCTGGGATGCTGGTTTCCTGCTTGGGGATATTATTTAGGAAATGCTAAATGGGCAATTATGACCATTTGCAGTGTAATGTACTTTTCAATGTGCTTGTGCTTGCGCAGTATGATTCGAAGTCTGACCATAGAGTTAAATATAATGCTGTCAATCACTCCATGGTCTGTCAATGAATGCATTTTCCCCCCAATCGCAGTGTTCACTGAGTCCTCTGTGCTGTTTCAGATCACCTCTCTCTACCACTGCTATGGAAACCTAGTGTGCAGCCTGCACATAGCTTGGGTTATAACTTTGCTCTCATTTTCTGAGCAGATTCATATCTCAGTGTTACCTCTCCTGAGATTTCTCTTGCCCACTCTGCTGTGTGGAACCTTTCTCAGAAGAACCCTGTCTCCACTGTTTGACCTCTCTTTCATTATGCCCTGACTCCTAAATGTCTTTGTGTTAAAAGTGCAGGCTTCGGGGATGGCAATCCACACCACTGCAACGTGACCTCTTCACCTTATCACTCCCCCATCATTAAGGGTGGACATATACTGTACATGGGAAGACTGCTATCAGTGGTATAATACAGTGGCCTTATACGCCATTGCATGGAATCATATGGACCCTATTTTTCAAAGACATCATCAATCATGCACTGTTGCACACTGTAGTTCTCCTGAGCTTAACTACAGAAATGTGCTGAATGGGCACTCAGCCTAACCCTATAATCCTCTCACACTGCTGCATGTACTGTTTCCTACATTCCCTCTTCCCCGCTCATGTTTAATATCAAACAACGCTTTATTTGTGTTGCCGCGTTAGGTGCACTAACTGCAACACGCTGCTACAATTCACATCACCTAGCCTACTTATGTGAGGAGAAATATCCACCTTCATTATGCATAGGACTGTTGACAATCCCCTCCTAGGATTATGTACGGGTGTGACAGTGAGGGTGCAAGTAAGGCAGGCAAAGCTCACTCAAAAATGGGGAAAGGGGGAAAATATGCAAGTTTCGATTTTTTTTCTTCTCCCCCCTCTGCTCTGTCTTCATACTTTCTATCTCATGCTTCCCCATCTGGCCAACATACTGTATTATACATTAAACTGTAAGTAATGACAGAGCTCAAGTATGTTCTAGTCAGCGATAATAAGAAAGCCTCAGGGATTTTTTGGGAATATCTGCATGCATTAGGGATATGAAAATGTACAGAAAACCCAAAATACCTCTTGTTTTTCTCTTCTCCTTTTTTATACCGCTGTGATTAATCTTGAGAAGCTACCAAGGTGTGATGGGATGGTACAGTACATAGCACTCTAATGACTAAAAATCAAGGATTTTCTTTTTTCCCATGCAATAACGAATGCAACACGACTGCACCAGCTACTATGGGATGTGAATACTGATGGCTTATGAGAAGGAATGATGTAGCCAAGGATCTCCATACAACATACTGAAATTAAGTCAGTATGGAAAGCTGTGAAGTTAATTTAGCTCAGATGTGTTCTTCTGCTGGGGTAGTATTAGTTATTACATTTTCCAGGACAAACTAAGTATTTGAAGAATATATTGAAATAGAACTCTGCCACTGCTCAAACTCTTTGCCTACTCATGTTACGTGTATGTTATACAAGAGTGAGGGTACAAGCCAGCTAGAAATAAGAATTATACTCTCTGCTAAAATTAATTAGATTCACAAGATTTTGACTTATTTCTCTGCAAAGTGCATTTTTGACATTTGTTAGATCAATCGGACAGGGGGAACGCAGACAAGTCTTCCATAATGGATTTAATTTGTAATAACTGTGGGAACCTTTCATGTTTTTGCTAAGTGAAAATGAAGATCTTGTATTTTAACACCTTATTAAGATTTTGCCTATAGATTAACATTTTCTCCCTCATTATCACTGCATAGAAGCTGTCTCACTTCTCTCTTCACAGCTCCGAGCGCGAAAGATTTCATTAAAGTAGCTGCTTAATTATGTAGGTGTTGAGATTTAATTAATGAAAGGGTAGAGCAACTCCATTACTCTGACACATTTTTGACGCTTGCAGAGAAAAAAAGAAAGAGATCTCATTTTAGCAGAGCAATGTCCCTTGAACATGTCTTCTTTTTCTCCTGCCTGTGTCTAGCCTATAGCACCTGTCTTTTGGGTTGCTAAGCTTACACCTCACCATCGATCATCCCTAGCAGTGTCAAAAGAGTTGACAGCCAGATTCTCCTATCCCCAAGCCTTGCAGTCTTCCTTAGTGAAAAAAAAGCTGTGACAGAGAGTAAAAGCACCTCTTTCTGCTGATGTGCAGTTTTGAACAATCTTTCTATGGATTCCGCATTGAATCGGAGATTTGCACAGCACACGCCTTTGACTATATCTACCTTATTTTTTCATCTTCTCTATACACGTTGTCTTTATCAAATTCGATAAAGAAGCAATATGGATGATATCGCTTCTGCTTCCATGCAAGAGAATTATTAGGATTTTTCCACTGGCACTTTTGGCTGCGCTGAGTCAAAGCATATTACGTTGATTTGTGTTTCTATTACCAGTTTGAACGCATTGGGTTGTGCTGAGTCGTGCCCAAGATGGACCAACTCTAGAGTTGGGTCAAAGCACACCAGACCCACTTTCAAGTGGGCTGCTGTGACATCTCTCTGGCATGGCCAATGGTGGCCAATTCATGAAGATCCCTATTCTCCCGTGCAAATAAACATGTTTTGTGAGACTCACCCTCACGTCTGTGCTGGACACCAGAAAAAAAGTTAGTTTATCTCCTGCATCCTTGCTTGTACCTTCAGATATCTGCTATATTTTGATAAAAAACCCAACATTTCCTGCTTTTTCTGCTTCATATTAAAAGCTTTTACATAACAAAGTAACGGGGTATGTTGATTGTGAACAATCTGTATTGATTAAATGTTTTTATCCACCATTCTGCAGTCGCAATTTTATCCACTAGTCACAGCCCAGTACACTTCATGGGGTGGGTAAACAGCATTGAAGAGGGTGTTTCTTTTAAACATCATCGACTCAAGACAAGCGCTTGATCAGTCAAGACACACCTTTAAGTCGGGAGTGCTATTGTAATGGAGATCCCTGCTGTAAAGGGCTGACGCACCAAGTAAAAATGAGTTAAGCCAAGTCAGCATATGTGTTTGGAAAAGGGCTATATGTCTTAATCAGATCTATGTACAGATGGGGTTTACTTTTTGCAAAATATGCCATATGTTTTGCAGACTGGATTGGGGGAATAAAGCATCCTGGGTAGAAGGCTTCTCTATCCAGTATGTTGTGAGCACACAGGCTTGCACACACATCAGAATCCAACCCCAGGTGCGTTCTCATCTTCCCAGCAGGTGCCTGACTGGCCAAGTGCCCTGGCGCCTCCCTCAGAGAAACACTGTGTCTCACAGTGCTCTGGAGTGACCTCCCTTCTATGAAGCTGCAAGCCTAGGACAATGTGAACCACATAACCACAGAACTTTGACATCTATAGCACATAAAGTAAAACTTCTTTAAAAGTTAGCCTTAAAAGAATTTTGCAGTGTTGCTGCTGCAGTAAACACACACACCCTGTGTCCAGGTAATGGATTACACAGGTGACTAATCCTTCAGAAAGCCTGAGCATGGCAGACTCAATGGGCATGTTGAGTCACAGAACCATTCACTCGCAAGCCCTCTTTAGTGCAGATCACAGAAAGCTTCAGGGCAACATTTGCTACGGCAGGTTTCGCCTGTATCCCTGTCCCTCAGTCAGCATTGCCAGGAAGTGGCTATTACACAGTCTGTGGCACCGTGATCTCTGAGAAACAGAGGCAAAGGGAACAGGGGTGTACTGGTGTGTGTCAGACAGCGAAAGAGCCAAAAGATGACGAGACTAAAATAAAAGCAAAAAGTTGGTGGCTTTCCAGCTTCACTGCGGGATGTTCATACAGTATTAAACCTAGATGGCCCAGAGTGCAGCAGCCCCAGCCAACCGCCAAGCTCAGCTGAGGCCATGCCACAGACTCCCTTTGATGTTTTGTTGTGTGTGTGGGGTGGAGGGTGGGAGGTGGTGGGGGGGTGAAGAGGGAGAGGGTGGTAAGTGTGGGTAGAACGCAGCTGTTTTGGCCTCTCCACTGTCACAGCTGACACGGTGAGGGCCAACAATAATTCTTCTCTGTAGTTCAGAGCTTACAACCCCCGTTCACCCTGTGCACACAGCGCCACCACCTTCTCCAACCTCCTTCCTGCCCTGAAGGGAGGAAGCATGTCTACAAATTGAATAGAAACATATATAAACAAAGTAGCAAAGTGAAGTAAAAAAAAAAGACTGAGCATAAAAAGTCTTGCGGTCCAGACTGAATGTAACTCTGCTCAGTGAATCTCGTAGAAGGACATAAGCTGTCCATGTGAAAACTGTAATGCATTGTGAGATAATAGAAATAGAAATGGGTTTAGTTGAACTCCTGCATTCACTTCAGTGTATTGCATTGACTGATTTCTGAGTGGTTATTCTATAGAAAGTAACAACACTGCAGTGTCCTTGTCAACCTCATGTTGCATCACCCGTAGCTGATAGGAATGGTCTGAGACTTGCTTTTCTTATAAAACGTGCTGCCTGAGGGAACATTGCCACAAGCCCAAGCTCATGTCACTTGAACCTTCACATTTGGTGGGGAACCATTCTTCGGCTTTACCTTGGTGATTACTATCCTCAGAATGTGCTCAATATGGTTACAGAAGGCAACTTATTGTGGTGGAAAAAGTGTCAGAAAGCAGTGGAGGGCACAAATATTTAATATAAAATGGTTACATCAAATTGGGTGCAGCACACAAATGTGCTTTGCCATATGCAGACAACAGCAATGATATATCTGAATCAGGGCTTTCTGTTCTACTTCACAATTATCAAGTAGATGGTCAAACCATGCCAGATGTGGATGTTGATCTGTATAGTTTAAAGGCATTGAACATGGCATTAACCATAATACAATAACTATCCTTTATATGAGTGATGGTAAATGTAGCAGTTGCAATTTCTACTTCTAATGTACAATTTCAATGTAAATAATTATTGTCCCATGAAGCCAACAAAAGGTTTAGCTCCATCCACACCTGATTCATTTTTGTACAGTCCCTAACCAAATTGTAGGTGATGGTACTGTCCTTTTTTATTTATCTAAAAAAAGGCAAGGGTTTTGTTCTGCTCCAGAGGGCCAGTGTAATATAATTGAGTAACATTATGAATACAATCAATTTGTTGCTTTGATTTTGTTACCATTATTAGAGTTTTGACTCAAGTATGGAGGTCTGGGACATGCACAAGAGTCATTTTAATTTAGTAATATAGTAGACAATCTCTCTTGAACTTTAGTTTAATTTAAAATATGTGCTTTGGGTTATTGTACTGTAATACACTTATGTAACTCTCAGTTAACTCTGTCTGCATGAGAACTCTCCACTTCCAGTGACTCACCTGAATCTTATACTATCTCAACCCCTACGCTTTCCTATCTGCACCAAATGGGTGTCTGATTCTAAGTGTTCAGTATGATTTTTTAAAGAATATCCATAAAAAAATAACCCCTCCTCTTTGAAGTTCATTTTTAGACGCCCCACGGATTACACTTGGTGCTCGGTGGAATAGGTTAAACATGTCCAGATGTGCTGTGAAGAACTAAATGAACTGGAGACAATTTTCCGTGTGATCCACAGATAATTCTCAACTTTTTAATGATGCCCCTTGGCTCCTCTGGAACATGATACACCTACAGGCATTAGTACCGTTACAGCACAAAGGGAAAAGTCATCTTTGTAATAGTGAAAGCTCATTTCCCATGGTGTTCAACAGTGCCTTTACTTAAAATAGTGTGGTGATTGGGATATATGTCTTGCATCTCCCTGTGCCATTGTGAGTATGCAAAACTTACAGTAGATTTTTTTTTAAACTTCTCAAGAGACTTAAGACTGTGAGGGGTGCGCTTCATTGTGTGCCAGTGTTAGCAAATGTGTTTTCGAGATGGTTACACTACATGTTATAGTATCATGGCGATGCTGCATGCGTTTTCTCGTTGCCATTTCAAGATTACCTTAAATTGAGGCTATTTTTTACTTTTACAAACTCTTGCAAAGCTTTTAAGATTGGTACATGATGTACAACTTGCATTGTTAATTATTTTGTGATATTTATAACCTTGGATGGTTTATCCCACCTGTTATTACAAAGATGTTCAGTCTGTTGGAGATAATATCAATTCTCCACTTATTTTTGTCAAGGTTACTTTTTTGTTATAAGAAAGCAATTGGGTCTGAAACTGCATCATCTCATCACGACACGAAACTGTGATGGATTACACAAGTCAGTCAAAATTCAAGAGTCTCTTAATTGATCTCCATAGAAACCATGAACTGTCTGAATGTATCAAAAAAGATGATTTGGACTGTTTTGGTCCTTTAATAACACAGTTTAATCAAGAGAATAAAAAAAGATTGTTGCTCTCAAATATAAATGGTCTGTCAGTGTTAACCATATGTCAAACTATATGGACTTTAGTGACCCAGTAACCTATAAAAAGCACAATAATATGAAATCAGACTCTCCAAGTGTTGCCAGTGTGCAAATGAAACTACTGCCTTATCACAGTGACAGTAATATCATAACAGTAGCATCTCCTGGCCACATTTGTTGCAGCTGTGACTCATTACAGTACACAGCAGCCCAGCAGCTGTCAGCTTAGTACCACCTTTTGATCGATTTTGTTGTCTTTTTGATGTGATGCAATTCTATCTGAACGGTTGTCTGTACAGTGGTGAGACACTGCAATGCAATGTTGGTATTCTGGCCAAGTTTCTCTTTGCCATCCCAGGAGGAACTTCATGCATAATGGATTAATTGTTGCACACATCTACATGTAAAGGGCCCACAGGTTATTATTCCTGCAGTCTCACGGCGCTCAATAGGTCACCTGAATGGCCATGCCAAGCAATATCACTGCAAATCTATGGAAATAGTTAAATTAAGTCCACAAGTGCTCTACAGCCTCCAGTCACTGACTGCTAAAGAGCCATAATGGGCACCTTTTGAGCATTCCCCACTGCTGATACGGTCGAAATTGACACATGCATGCCCACTCTTTCACACACACGAACATGGACAAATACACACATATGTAAAGGCCTGGGTCCCAGCGGAGAAAGACTTTCTGAATGTCAATGCGATTCAGTGTTGACAGCACACCGTGTCAGCTGTGAAATGGGCCCTATGTTGAGTGGAATGTAATGACTCACAAGACAATTGGAGTCGAGTATGGAATGGCTTCCACTTTGTTGTGACGTGCTGAGGATGGGTGACAGGCGAGCGAGCCGGAGCCCTTTAAGGGGTTGTCCTCTCTTCTCTCCCTGTGTGTGTTCCCTTGGAAATATATTTCCACCCTAGCATTTTTATTTATGCCAGCTCCCCTGTTGAATGCTCAGGGATATTGGTTCTGTCTGAACCTGAGTGAGAGGTCCAGCTCTACTTTTCTTGTTATACCTGCATTCTTAGCATCTGGCATTTATCTGTAGAAGACTCAGGCCCCCAAGACAAAGCTGTACGTCACAGCATCTTAGAGGGATGAGAGCAGTGTAAAAGCCATGTTCAAACAACAGAGAATCTTTCATATCCAGACAGGCCTTAGGAATAGTTGGAAACTTTTTTTTTTTTCGATGATAGAAACTTTAGTTATATTATATCTATATATCTATATATATACACACACCACCTGGCAGTACAGGAGCATCACTATTTTATGAAATACAGCCACGGCAACGGAAGAATTGAAATACAACATTACTGTCATCATGTCCTCTTTTTTTTGACAACACAATGCAATATTTATGGGACTGACATTTAACAGGGATGCTCATCTTTTATTATGCTGCAAGAGATAGCATATGGTGACAGCAAAGAAATAATGTTTCCATCGATGTCGGAGACGAGGAGAAATAATATCAACTTACGTGAATCAAATCACCAACACTCAGGTTTTTGCTATGGATGAGGAAATTGAGTACTACAAATATCATCTACGCATAATAGGCACAGAACAAACGATGTTGTTACCCAGCGCGTGAATATTTTAGCAAAATACATATCTTACTCGTGAATGAATTAAGGCAAAATGAATGCCACATCCAGCCGTTCTGAAGCTCTCTTTAAACAGCACAATTAGATGCCGCTATGTTTGAATCCTACACAGAAGCCTCCCGATTTCAAACGTCTCTTTGATCACCTTGCTGACAAGGGCAACAATTCAGCTCCAGCATTCAAAGTAATAAGCAAGATAGAGATAAAAAACACACACAAAAACTAAACAATATAATTTATGCATGTAAGGTGTAACAGAGAAACTATGAAAATGTAAAAATATGCAAGACTTAAAGGGAAACAAAAAAGAAAAGGGGAATAAAAGTGGTAGAATAATATACTAGATATCAGTAATATTGTATTGCAGTGTTAAAGGTTTCTATTGTAAAGAAGACAGGGAGTCTAAATGCCCTCTAGCTTTTAAACAAAGACTAAAACAGTGTGAGGAAATGGCTGGCCAGGGGGAAACGGCAGCCATTTTGTGCCCTAATGAACTAATGATAAACATCGGCAGGCGCAGGCAGGCAGGCTGGCTGGCTCGCTAGCAGGCCCGTGGAAAAAAAAAAACGCAGTGGGAGAAAGGAGTTTAAGGGTGGTAGCCGTGGAGCAGAGAGATGAATCACACAGCCGAATGTTGGAGAAACACAGGCTTCAGAATTAACAAGCTACTTCCAATTGTTCCACCAAGAGAGCAGCGTGCAGAGATCAAAGATGGTCATTGTTGCTGCCAAGGACATCTTATCAGAGCTATCTATTTTTTGGATCTTTTAATTGCAGAACTTTTCACAGGAGTGCTGAAACAACAAAAGTTAACAGGCACAATTAGGGAAATATCCAGGCTGGGTCCATCTTGTCATTTTCTAACTTTGAAAACTTCTCATAGTGAAGTGTTTTTTTTTTGCTTTAATTCCATGTTCTTGTTTTATTCATTTATTATGTTTGTTATCCTAGCATAAAATAATAAGAATTGGGAGATAGTATAGCATATTATGGAAAGCTACATTATGGGATTCTACATTTGACCAGTTTGTGGTCATTTCAGGAGACATTTGTGTATGTTTGTTTGTGTCCTTGTTTTTCTCACTGATTTGAAGTGGTTGGGGTTCATACAGTATATTAAAACACCCAAATTAGAGTTTAGCAACATTTGAATTAAAGTCAGTTATTAGGCTGATGTTGTGAATCACAACTGATCATAGCCCAGTTATTGATTTAAACTATTTGGTATGAATGTTTTAATGTGTTTGAGAAATACTTAAGATTGAAAACTAAACATTTTCAGGATATTTAAAAAAATATACACCTATACACTTTACTGTAGTATTAGTAGATAAATACATTTGTTTATAACCTTAAAAACTGATTAATCAGATGTTAGATCGTGTTTCTGATGTTGGAGCCCCTGAAATTGAGGTTAATGTACAGTGGAGCGTTTCAAACATCGGCCACTAATACTGAGTTCAGCACATGGATGGGAACGTCTTCCATGTATTCAACCACAGTCAATTACTGTTGACTTACAATAAAAGACAAATCAATTCTTTCTTCTTTCGCTGTGTGTTGTTGCCCCCCCGCTGAGGCAACACAATGGCTTTTCTTTTTTTTTTTCAGGGGCGCAAAACAGTTTACGCGCGCTACTTTTTTCAGCAAGGACAATTTGCCGCGGCTACATAACATCATAAGCTCCAAAAATCAAAGAGCGATCTGAAGCAGTATTTGCCTCTGAATATGCGCAACGTTTGAGTGACACCACCCATGGATTTAGCTTTTAGGCTGTCAGATGGCACCTCCGCTTAAGAATGTGACACAATGAAAGATGATATATTTTCTTGTCAGTGCGGGTATTAGAGAAAAGGAAGTCATGATATTGAACTGATAAAAAAAAAAAAGACATCTACAAATTATACACTGCTTGCTGCTGCTGACGGATTGCATGATGGCTTTGCATGTGTCACATCCATTTCAATAGATCTCCATAACAATTTGTACTCTCATAGATACATTGTCCTTATTTTGATCCAGCGTGCACTACTGTATAAAACTAGATCACCTGTCTAGATCTCTTTGCTGAATACATCTTGTGCCTCTACAATAACAAAGTAAATCATATTTGTCTAGAATCATCATTTCACCAATCTACGTAGGTATCAAACTTAATATTCATCTTCAAAAGACCCAATGATCAGTCACATAGTGTGTTACAGGGTTGACCTGTTTTGGAGTGGCAGCGGGGGTCAGTTAATAGCTCAAAAGGTTGCTAAGTGCAGGCACACAACGTGGCTTGCAGGCAGCGCCGCAGGGAGCAGCTTGTATTGGTCGATGTCACTGGAGCACTTCCTTTGTCTCCCAGTCAGCTGAATATTTCATAAGTTCAGAATAGAGAAGGTGGTGTTCTACTCAGGGCGACTGACCTGTCAGCTTACGCTACTATTAAAAAAAAAAAAAAAATCTTTTTGACCTTCTCTTCTACCTCACTACCTGACCTGAACTGGACTTCAATACACCATGCATTTACAGTATGTCACGCTTGACTGTGTGTGTGTGTGTGTGTGTGTGTGTGTGTGTGTGTGTGTGTGTGTGTGTGTGTGTGTGTGTGTTTCTACATGTACAGAACAGTCGTTTGTTGTTGGATGATGTCAGGCTGATCTTGCGTGATAAAAAAATGAACAGCTTTATCTTCAGAAAATGATTGCTTCTATTGTGAGTAACTGTCGCTTTCATTTGATATTGTCAAAAGCCGGATATTAATAATGAAATCATATAATGGAGCTTGGTTGCACGGTTATTGGTATATTGGTTATTGGTAAAGTACTGCTTTGGCAGCCTTATCAAAAAGTCCACTTATCAAAAGGCTCAATAGAAATTGAAAAATTCACTTAAAGACTAACATTTTGGGTAAATCTTGGCAACAATATGTCCCAGGAGCCCTCAACTCAGAGGTGTCACTAAAATTTGGCAGGAGCTGAAGTTGCCTCCTGCTATAGTGTGTGGACTCATTGGAAACACTGCTGTCTATTGTTCTTGTAAATTAACACAAGCCTTTATCATCTCCAGTGTAGCTTACAGCAGCAGTAAGAAAAAAAGGAAAGCACAATATCAGAATCAGGGATGCTTCCAACTCGTACTCAAACCCAGACCCTTCCTGCTACACTACCACCCTAACCCTAACCCTAACCCTTTTTTCGCAAAATGACTAAAGAACTGCCAACAGGGTTGCCATTATTATTATTATTCACAGTGCATTGCTGTTAATTTGCATGTTTTATACAAGAGGTGAAATTACAGATTCTAACTGTAAACTGCTATATGTACCACACACTATTGTGTTACTGACCATAGCACTGAGGACTATAGTAGTCATTTATGTTATTTTCAGTAACAGTGATTAACCATAGCCATATGTACTGTGTTAGGGTAAGGCAAATGATACAAGTACTAATATAAGTAATAGAAAAAACTAATCATGGAACTCATTCAGGTATTTAAACTTACACTCAGTTCAACACTGTACACAAATAAAGACATACACTATTAATGTATTGTCAAATTCCTTGTCAAATACTGTTCATGTTCAGTGTGCATTCCTAAGGGGTTGTAGTGGGTGAATGACTGAGAAAGTGACTAAGCTTAACCCTCTATTGCATGGCGTTGCCATATGGCAACAATTGCTTTATCTCGATTTTACTAAAAGGCATTAATATAAAATCCATATTTTACTGTTTTATTATGAAAAGGAAGGTCTTTTAGTTTGATATAACAAATGATTGATCACATCACACTAGCAGGATATGCTGTTTGCGCCTTCTCTATCCATGGTCATGGGCACTGAGAATGTCATGATTTGAGGGTGCCCAAAGTTGGCTAATTGTTCAATATTTAGGCAAAATACCTTCAAGAAAAAAATTTAAATACTTTCTGGGACAAGTTAACTATGAATTTTCATCATTAGAACCAATTTAGATCTGATAAGTTTTTTGTAAAATTGTAAAATTAATTTGTTGCCATATGGCAACAATATGCGAATATAGATGTGATTTGTGTGCATTCAACTGATTGGACTGTAATTGACTTACATAGGACTAGACTACTCTGAGACTAAGTTTACAACATTTGATTAAATTTATAAGGAAAATAATAACATTTTCATGTGTAGTTTGTCATTTCAGACATTTTGTAACTGTAATGTATTATCTGCTTTATAAATGACACCACTGGAAATCATAGTTTTACCAGACGGAACTGCAATATCCCACCCAAATTATATGTTGGTCTACTTTTGTGCACATTTGTAGTCAAAGGGCCTAAAGTATTTTCTTCTTAGAAGATAATTTATCTTAAATCCTTTACAAGTGGCAAATACACTGTGACATATACCCCAGATAGTATGAAAATTGGACCTATAATCAGCATTTTGTGCTATTTTTTGACAGTATAGTCAGCTGCCGTCATCCATAGAACATGCAAGTCAGGGCAAAGTTAGGTTTTCAACCAGAGGAGAGTGAGGATGAGCTAATGGGCACTGATGAGGAGAACTATGTTGTCTGAACCTAGATGAGAGCAGTTATTTCAAGTGTGCCCTGTTCCTGTTCCTGTGCTTCATCCAAGACCGCAACCTGCCTGCTAGTAGTTTGAAACAGGGGGTGAACCTGGGTTACAATGGCACGTATAATGTAAATTTGTTTGAAAAACATGTTGATGGTGACTAAATTAAATTAATATATAGAATAAAAATAATTAAATGGAATCAGATTGACAAAAAGAATTGTTTTTGATAAGGAAAAGGATGTCCCCGTGTCTTATAATGGGTGTATGTAATGATCGTATTACAACGTTATTATCACCATATATTCCAAATAACAGTTGCAATTTAATTAATTTAACTGTATAAGTATTGTATGATATATTCCACTAAGTATAAGTTGGATTTGTTTAGTCTTGATGTCAGTAAAATAATGTTTTTAGAGAAAATGTTGGTTTTTTGATACTTTCCACGAATGCGCATTGTTGCCATATGGCAACAAATAACCAACTACCCCCCTAAAAATAAAAAAAATAAAAAAATCCAAATATTTCCATTATTTAGGCCATTTTAAGTAATAAAAACACATTAAAACATTTTTATCACGTTCAATTAATAATTCATGCAATAGAGGGTTAAGTCACTATAAGTACATGGGTGAGTGAGTGGGTTGGTCAGTGAATATCAGTGAGTAAGTAAATGAAATGTGTGGCTAAGAAACTGATTGTGTGGGTGAGTTAGAGATTTCACTGACTTTTACAAACCCCAAAGTCCATCACTGTCTTTAGTAGGTTCAACACACAAGAGCTTTCTGTCTTCTGTGACAGGACTATTCCCCATCTTGCCAGAATGCCTCTCTTGGAGTTTATTCCTGTGAACCCCAGAATGTAATGCAAAATATAGTAATGTACTGATTTCTATCCTCCACGCAATCAATACTGTAAAATATCTATCTTTCATCTGAGCCATTTCATCAACCTAAATGAATAAAGATAACAGGATTAGACCCCTCTCAAAAAAAACAACAACAGTAATTTCTAATAGTGTAACTGGGGGAGGACACTTTCATTCAATACACAGGAGAGAGGAAGGTGAAGCATCCATCCATAGTTGGAGCTGTTTATTCCCTTGCTCTCTGGCATGTGATGCGCCCCTGGTGTCCCCGGAGCTGAATACTCTTGAGTCTCTTGCAAGCATAACGAGACTCGACACAGCATTTAATAGTGGGCAGCAATAGGGTGAGTGGCACAATGTGCGTGTGTGTCAACGTATGATTGTGTACTTGAACCTGCATTAGCACAGAACCACCCTCTCTCAACGCCCACGTCATATCTGTTAAGTAGTAAATTTAGAGCAGAAGCGCATCCAAAACCTCATTAAATTTTAACCTCTGCACTATAACTGACAACATCCAGTAGACACAGTACACCTATTTTTGCAGTTATCATGATGGTTGTTGAGTGAGAGCTAAGATATTATGAATTCGAGTGGGTGTGTAGGGTGTTTTGCTGACTTGAAATGAAATACAATGCTCTTACTTCATGAACAAACACTGGTCGGATTCCTGTACAGAGATTAATCATAGGTCTAGACTAAAGTAGTTGAACTCAAACTGGCCCTCTCCAACAAGGTTTAGAACAGCCATAGATTTAGCCTAGGGTGCATTTAATTTATCTGATTTTCCTAAATTAAGCTTATTGTCATCCCAGGAGAAAATAAAGGCTTAACCCCTGCAACCTCACCAAGGTTAGTCATTTGTATATTCCTGCTATGCAGCCAAGCATTGTTCCATTTCACAGAACTGAACAGTACTTATTGACCGGAACAACCGACTCCCTAATTGAAATCAGTTTACAGGGTGGTTTTCACATTCATAAAACATGCACTGGAGCTCATGCTTGCATTATTGATGCATACAAATAAGCACGCTGTTATTGGAAACTCCATAGTCAAGAATTAATGAATAAAACCTGAGCCACTTTTTAAGACAGGATTAACTATTCTAGATGAAGGTTTACTCTAGGTTCAATGTTTATATTGCTGGGAAACTGGCTCTACATGTTGTTTTCTGACCATTAATCATTCAGTTTGTTGTCTGCAACTATATAAAACCATGATAATACAGTAAGAAAAAAAACACACCAAACAAGGTCAACCAGTTATAACATATTTTTTCCCTTATACAATATTTAAACAGAATGTGTTATGAAGTAACACATGATTTAGGTATTAACAGGTCTCAAAGGTTCTCATGTCAGTTTTCATGTCAGCAAAAATAATTATTTTAAATTTGTTTCTTTACACATTTCCTATAGTTGAGGGAAACCAACAGCAGGAGTATTTATAGCATAGCCTCATAAAATCATTGCTCTATATAACTGCTTCCCTTATCTAATATAATATCAGTGCTAAGCAAATGTTGTTGCTTTACACTACTGGCACAAATTAAGCTATTTACTAGAACAGGCTTCACTCAAGCCTGTAATGTCCTTTCCGACCACATTGAGTCACATGCATATTGTAAGCACATGCAGTACTGTCTCAGCATGTTAAGCGTATAAACAAGCAATAAGGAGCTCACATAATATATGCCTATCTGTGTTTAGTCCCACTTAAAAATTACTGTGATTCGGATCTCTTTCCAACAGAGCAAATGAGTGGTAATTAATATAATTTCACACAAAGTAGTTTGATCAAGAACACCGTATCACAGATAGCGTTATGGCTCAGAGGTTTGATCATCCAGATAAAGGGGTGAAAACAGCTCTAATGTGCGGGGAGGAGCAGAGCTGCGGGGGGAGAAAAAGCCCCCTGTAAAAATTGCAACAGTGCAGCCCTTATTTTCCTCCCGATTGATACTAATTGGCAGCAGAATGCCTTCCTGACAAGTCTCTCGCCCTCAGCGCCTCCCGCATGTGAGCGTGATGAACTGCCAGATCCGGAAATAATCCCAAGTTTAGCTGGGGAGGATCATCAAGGCCTTTAAAAATCTGCTGGGACCGAAACGATCCCCCCCCTGTATCCTTTTCTGGTATTTTCACAGAAATCTTAGCCATGTACTCTTTGTCTTTTTCCCTCTCAAGGCCCACAAAGTGAAATCTACTTATTAGTTATAAACTCAATTACATAGGAAAAAGAAAAGTACAATTCTAGTGACAAAGAAACAAGCTTGTCTCGACATTGGCATTACGTGGAAATATATTAAAAACCTTTTAGAAATTCTTCAGTCTTTTATTACAATGCTGTATTAGAGTTCATTACAAAGGATAGAATAAAAACATCACTCCGGGGCTGAGAGAAAACACCCACCCTCTGCTCACAGGTAACAGCTTTCAGTATTTATTTATTACTGCTTGATCTCTGAGGCTGTTATTTTGTGTGTAGTTTCACAGATGGTATACCAAAACTCCCAGGATATAGATCTGGAGAAATATCACAAATTAATTTACCACCCTTTCCCTGGCAATTCTCATTCTTCACATAGTTAAAAAAAAAAAAGACTTTATCGCAGAAGATCATTCGGGTTTTGCAGGGCATAGAATAGATTTTTTTCTGCTGGTGCGTAATTTGACACTTGACAAAGTGCAATGGGTTTCATGGATGGATGAGTGTATCTATCAGGTCTGCTCACAGGGCTTTCATTTAACCATATAGTCCAGTGTGCTGTACTTCTCCCTCAGTTGAACTAGCAGCTTCTTTTTCCATACTGGATATTTACCAGGTCGATGAGATGCTAGGGGTTGCGTAGGATAAAAGCTTATCAGAATGATCTAAAAAAAAAAAATCTGTATGTACACTAGTGAAAACTTTTTTTCCCATTAGTAATTACTAATATACAGTTTCGTAACCAAAGAAACTCACAGGGTGATAGAATTTAGCAAACTATACATCATTGAGAATGTGAGAAGTGGTGTGTATGATTTCATGTTTGTGAGAGAGGCATGCAGAGGAGAAAAACATTTTTTACGCCTTTGGATGCACTTGGGAAGGGTCATTAATCGAAGAAGCACTGCAGCTCCCCCCACCCACCCCTACTCTTTTAGGAGAGGGCAGGATAATGCAGTGATGATAAATTGAGTTTATGCTGAACTGCTAAATTCCATCTCTGATGGTAAATCTGTCTCTCTTTCTTACTAACTTCTCTCATCACACAGAGTTCAAGCCGGGTCACCTTTGTGGCCTTGTTGACATTTGAAACAAATCAGTTTTGACAGGTCAGGATCCCTTTAGAATCACTGCCCCACAAAGAGGTCAATCACTGGATGAATGATTTATCTTTGGGAGAATAATGTTCCATCACAGGCGAAACAAGATGTATGCTAAAATCATCTCTGAGAATCATCTCGGTTGTCAGAGAGTTAAAATATGCTCCGGACAGCCTGACTTGGGCAACAGTGTGTTGAGCATGCTTGCGGTGCTGTTAATGTCCAAGATGACTGTATTGTAGGAGGCTCTGAATTTGAAGATCATCTTTCTTTCCCACTGGACTGACTTTGAACATAAAAACTCCGCCAGTAAGAGAGCAGAGGTTTATCTTAGCACACATTCAAGCTCATGTTGTCCGGGGCATGTGAATCTCCCAAAGACTATACAGTACACCATGCTGCCAAGCTCTCTTAAATGTGCCAAAACGCATTCTGCCTTGAGGTGAACCGTGTCCAAAACCACGAAGCCTCGTCTAACTAATGATTTAGTCCCCCTTAAGAGCAGAGTGTACAAACTGGATATTTTACCTTCTCCAGTAGCCTGGCAAATCTCTCTGTAGCATACCTGTTGATGAAATGATTGCCCTTGTGCATAGTACATGAACCTTTTTAGCATAGCACAATTAAGATATCCAATGGGTGCAGAATCCTCTCCAGTGACACATGATCTCTTTTTTAGTCAGAACACCCTTAGCTTTCAGCAGATATTGGGGTCATGTCCTATTACCATCTGTCTTTAGCTGCATCAGGAGTAATCCTTGAGTCTGCTTCCTTAACCTCATTAAAGAGATCAAGTGCAGCAAAGAACCACTGCAATTTATATTTGCTTAGACCAACTGCTAATTTTATCCTATGGAGTGGTGACTTAATAGCAAAGCTGGATTGCCATTCCATCTACCATTATTATACTGTTTCACTTTGATGCTAAAGAGAAATCTAATGGCATTGCCATCTCAGCTAAGTATGTGTGAGTCATGTGGTTGGAAATACATAAAAAACAAGGATTGTATAAGTAATTCATAGGTTAAAGTAGGGGTGGCAGATGGAAAGGTTCCTGGAAGGTTCACAAGGCTAGCATGCCCTCCCAGTGCACCTGCAAGGCCAAAGAGTCTCAACAGGACACAGTGGTACCAGCCTCTCTGGGGCACTGGCTCTGGCACTCTCAGAGGCTACTGGGTCAGCTGCTTGTTAGCTTATGAAGCTCGGCCTTGTGCTAATCCCAGTCATTACAGTGGGCTAGTGGCTCAACACACAGACATTATTCTGCATTGACAGAAAGTAGTTTTAATGTAGTGTGAGATATTACATAGTGCTTTAGTCTAGTGGTGTCCAGCAGCTGAGGCATCTAACTTTCATTTGGATAGAGATACAATTTGTTAAAAGTACAATACTGTGGTTATTAATGTAAAAGAGAATAAACTTAGTCAACTAATCTAAACATCATCATACTTGCAGTCTGAAATAGTATTTGGAAATTCCAATTTATAATGTTAGTTAGTTAGTTAGTTGTTAAATTATTAAAATCATTATACATTTAGATTTAGTTACAACGAGGAATGAGCTGACCTGAAGTAAAGGCTTTCTGTCTCTGTTGGATCTCTTTGGAGCCTGTATCGGGGGTATTAATCTACCTGTCTGCAGTCTGATATCAAATGTGATGGATGATGGCTGGCCAATGCCAAAGTCAGCTATTTCTGAGAAGCTATCTGGTTCAAACTCAGTCAAGCACAAATCTGAATGTCACAGTCCTGCTCACATCAAAGGGCCCCTTTTGGATTCATTAATTTACAGAGACGGTCCTCCTTATCAATTATAAACAGTAATAAACTGTTTTGGAGTTGTCTTGCTCAGACTATTTTCACTGAAGGCATAACTTCAGAAGTTCTTTTGACAAATTAAATCTGTAAAATCTTTTTTTCTGTTCTGTGGTTCAGAGAATAAAATATACCAAAACTAACATACTGGTACTGAAATCTCTTTGTTGAGGAGGTATGGTGGTAGTTATATTTAAAGGAAAACTGAAAGGAAGAGGACAACTCCCAGTACAGCATTGCTCATCTTTATAGAGTAGAAAGAGAATAGACAATTACATACAGGCATATTTAACTGTCAGTTGTTAGTAGTGGAAGGATTGTGACAGTGATGTTGCTTTGTGAACATGCTGACGGCATGAGTATGACTTTTAATAAGAATAATGAGAGTTGTAATAACCTTAACGGGATGAGGATGACCCAATTTAGATAAATGATTCGTAGAAACCAATATAGAAAGCAGAATTTAATTAATAGCCTATATGAATTAATTTTTTGAGGCGGCTGTGGCTCAGGAGGTGAAGAGCGGGTCATCCACAAATCGAAAGGTTGGTGGTTTGATCCCCTTGCTCCTCCGGTCCAGATGTGCATTTCTAAGCATTTTAAGGACTTCTCACTAAAGTTGGCTTAATTTTATTTAAAAACCGATGTACATTTTGGACCTTAGAAACAGCATTTTGCAAAAAATAAAAAGTAAGATAAAAATATTACAAAGCATATGTAGTGAGATTTCCAAGGTCAAGAATAAACATAATTAACATTTTATTTCATAGGCATATAATTATTACAAAATATCAATATATTTTACAAATCTGCAAATGAATACTTAGGTTACATTAGTTTGACAAAGGAAAATCCATCAAGCTGTAATCCATCTGTATAAAAGTATTTTAAATGCAGAATGAGTTAGATGTTAGTGTACACTACTACTAGCAATCCCTCTCAATCATCAGCAACCAATAAGAGCATGCATGGTATGAGGGCGGGACTCTGTTGAAACATAGTGACGTAGCATTGCTTTCTGATGGCATTGAGTCTGAGAGGAGGTACCAGCTTTGACTGTTGTGTTTATAAACCGAAACTGACAAATCCTACTCATTCTCCCTTTAAAGTTCAAATAAGCTGTTGATCTCAAAATATATGCAGAATGACTCAGTCAGAATACAAGATGCACATGCTGTGACATTACAAGAATCCTTATATTCATATTTCTAAAGTTATATGAATCTTTCTATATCAGGGAAGAGAGGAGAAACTATCCATTGACCATTTCTTTCTAAACTGTGCAAAGATTAGAAACATGCAGGGGTTTGCAGTTTAACAAGCACATCAGAAAGAAAAAGTAAATACTGAAAAATGTAAATAGTGTGTTAGTACCACTTGATTAGAGAACCCCCCCCCCACACACACACACACAAACACAAACCCAACACCCCCCCTTTTTCTCAGTCAGAGACTAATTTTCCTCATCCATCCATTTGACTTGAAAGACCCTTTGAAGAATGTCTTTTGAGCTTGTTTGTGACTGATATTTGTGATGTGTATTTCTGCACAGTGCACTGGCACCGCCTCACAGTTACTTCACTGGAAGTGGAAATGAAATTGATTGATGACAACTTAAGCTGTATTTTGATGAAGGGGGCAGCCATAGTCTTGATTGGTATTGCTATGGTTCCCCCTTTACCCCCACCCCTTTTATTACTTAATTTATGACATAATTGCTACCATCATCATTTTAGCAGCTATACAGTATCATCATCATGTGATTTTGTTTCCTCTGTGTACCTCATTTCAGCCTCCACTATTCCCCATAAGCACTGGGAGCCAGGTGTGAGCCTGTTTTGCTGAGTCCTTTATTTTGGGAGCTGTTTCACATCCGAACCAATGGCTGCTATCCTAAATCCAATAGCAGGAAGCACAATTAGTAAAGCTCTGTGAAGGACTGCAACACACAGCAATTTCCATCTCTGCAAATGTCAGTTTACCTCCACAGAAAGACAACTGATGCTTGGCAAGCTGCATAACTAAAAAAAACTACATGCTAATGTACAACCGTGCACTGCTGCTGTGTTGCTTTCTTTGTTTTTATTCTTGCAGTCCAGAATCTTCAAACACAAATGCTTATCCATGGGAATCAGCGATCTGGAAACATAACATGGTTTGCCAAGCCAGACAGCGCATAACTGCTTAGTGTTTCACTGGATAGGTAGGCATCCCTCTGACCGTGACACTTCAGACACACTGGGCTTGATTTTATCAAAACGCCTGCATCCCAGAGCGAGACAAAACAACATTTTTTCAGATGTGCACAGCTTTATGTACAGAGGCACTGTGAAATAGCATGAACACGGACAGTAAGGATGCTATCTTTTATTCTCAAATACAGAGGAGAGTTTTTTCTGTGTCTGGAATGTCACACTGTACCCAAACTGTCAAACGACATAGATTGAAGTGTATTGTTTTTAGAACACCAGACATCTTGAACCTTGCCTTCTTGTTGAAGGGCTTATCTTTAGAAGAACGAGCTGTCTATTGCACAAAATATGACACACATATAAATGTTACTGTATTATTCCAAAAACTAATTATGCCTATTTTTCATTTAATTTCATTGCACTATTCAGAGCTTTCTCACTGTTTAAAAAAACAACTAAATTCAAGTTACATCATCTTGTAAATACTGTAATTTCACTGACAAAGAAAAGCCTATAAGACACTGTACTGCTGTGTTACATATTAGTGCTCTTGTTGTTATGGACAACCTCTGATCAAAATCCCCACAACTCCAACAACAGGAGATGAACCATTTCCGCTCCAGCCCTCCTCCTCCTCCTTCATGTCCTTACACCAGAAGTGTTCCTGAAGGCAAGCAATCAATAGAGCTCTCACACTGAAAGGCTGTAAACCTGAAATAGTACCCATGACAAGCCCTTGCAGGTAATAGGTCAGATGTATTGATTGATTTGTTCATAAACACACATTTTAGGACAGCTCCCTGTGAAATGTTATGTCCATGTATAAAGCAAACAGCTGAAAAAAGTATGTGATTTATCTATGTTCCAGGTAAAGATTTTAATATCTCTCTGGCTCTAATTTACAGGAAATCTAGTTTTGAAAGGTTTGTCGCTGGAGAACAACTGCTATATAAATCATTCGTGGCAACTTCAAGTTTCTGAAATTCTAAAGTGCCTTCTCAGCTAAAATACTGTGCAAGAACTTTGAGTAAAATGTCAGACCAGAACATTTTTAGCAAGAAGCATCATGAGAGCGGCTGTTGCAGTAATCAGATGTTAAGGTTATAATGCAAACTGACATTTACGGCGCACTTAGTTGTGTTATTTTTGAATGTGCGGCATTCATGCTCTTGTTAGAAGCAGTACCTTTTTCAATAAATATCATTATTACCGGGAGACACGATAACACTAAATATGTATATAACTGCAAGATTTCTCAGCAGTATGTATTTATTCTAGTGGATTCAGTTTGATAATTGCATGGGTTTTTTTGTGGTGTGTTCAACTTTGGAGAACTGTGACTTGCTAATTCCCGTTGTCGACCAAGAGCAACCCTTCTGGACAGTATTAACTTTTGAGGGAATGTAGAGCTGAAAAGTCCAAAACAACACTGCAGAGAAAAAAAACAGAGATCTGTTGTGACTGACTAGCACTGACGTGTTCCCGGCTGGCTTCCATGTTTGTGCTAGCGAACCAAATATTTCATGAAGATGTGGATGAAATATGTTGTGCCACTTCCTCGTGTGGCTGGGCTTCAAAATGAAGAGAGTTGGCATCTTAACAACTTCTGGTACTACTTTCACTTCTTATATTCAGGTAATAGCTCAAATTGCAGGTCAACCATAAAAAAAGGCTATTGCTGATAGAACATTGGTTTTGCATTTCATGATGAAGGGGATATAAGATAAGGCTGCTCAGTGTTACTGTAGAATTCCACGTGCAGACCATTTGAAGTCATGGCACATTTCCACTGTACGCTTTTGAAGTGTTAACCGTGCCAATGTGACGTAGGTTTCTGCTCATCCTAAAGAGACACTGTGTCCTTCATCAAACCGAAATTGAGACGATGCAATCTTTCTTTCTCCCCTTCATCTCCCCCTCCTCTCTCCTTCTTTCTCTGTGTCTCCCCTCACTAATAAGCAGTGCTCTCTTCTTCATGCATGAGGGCCTCGCGATCGCTTCCCTCCCTCAGACAGATAGCAGGGGAGATGGATGTGTCAGTCAGTCAGCGCTGTCTCATCTCAGTCAGGTGCTCTGTGTACTTCAGGTTATTTAGAGGCCTGCTGGCCAGTAAACTGCACACAGCTTGCTTTTTTCTAAAGTCTCAAATTTGTCTTGGGAAAGCAGAACTGAGCTCATTTTGCTTAGTTGTTTTCCAGCTGTTCACAGAGCTGTTTTTTTATGGGTACTTTTTAGACGTTGGCCTGCATGTCAATTTACAATTCAGCACTGAGAAAAAAAATAAAAAAGGCTTAGATGTAGACTACACAGTGTTGCTCGTAGCGTTGGGTGGTGCGGCTGTTTTCTCCAGGTCCCTTTTGCCAAGACGTAACCACCACCCCTACCCAACAGAAAACTAGAACAGGCAGTTCAGTACATCTCTCCATCTGCCTCTCTGCAGTGTCATGTCAATGAATAACAAGCGTCAGGCCACAATCTCCAATTATGCAAATCGATGACAGTATCCAGATATAGAGGTTGTTTGTGGTAGATCTAAATGCAGATGCACTGATGGTTTAGAGTTCCATCAAATTATGGTCGTCTGTATAAAGGACTGTCACCAAAGACGCCTTGCTCTAGCAGGTCTGTAAGCTGCCACTATGTATTGTGCAGTTTACAAAAAAAAAGGTCTCAGGAACAACAATTTTTCTGTCTACCAACCCTATTCATTTACTTCACATTACCCATGAGGATCTGTATGATTGTAACGTGAAACAAAATATCCAAAGAACTGATTTCAGTTGACATGTATTGCAATGAGTTCCACTTAGTCCACTCATCTATCCTGCTGTTCCTTGTTTTGAATAGTCCTTTGTTGAGACTCTTGTGATCTAATTTCACTTTCTGTCTGCTAATGATGTAAATGCCAGTGTTGGAATTTGGCTAAAAGCTCAACATTGTAACACCAAATACCCCATGTACAGTCATTATAATTTGTAAGACCTCTGTGCAGTTTATACTCACATTAATTGTGCAGTGGGTTAAGTGAACAGGGTCTGAAAAATATATTTTTTTAATTTTGACTCTAAGCATTAGCGTGTATTAATTTTTAACACCATAGAGTTGGGGCATGTCAAACTGGTGACCACAGACCACACAAAAATTAGGATGACTTCCAACAACTTCTGCATATTAAACAAAAGATGGCAAACACACAACAGCAGATGGCACTTGCAAAAGCTTGGACTGGACTGTGAAGAACAGCAAAAGAAACAGCCAGATGCCATGGGTTTTTCACTTTTTCTTGCGTGTTATGATGGTCGACATATTCATGGACAACCACATTTTTGAGAATAAATTCTTTGCTCAATGGATCTCTTTTAGTCATGGGAGAATAATAGTTCAATTCTGCTTGTGATCCTTCTTTTCACCCTTATGATTTAAAAATACTGGACTTTTTAATATACTTTTTACCATCTAACACCTATATACACCTACACAACATTTCATCAAACCTGATCTTTTTTCCATTGTTATTGACATGATGGAAAAAACCCCAACATTGTTTCATACTTCCACACAACAAAAAGCTTGACAGACTCAATGCTTTCTATTCAGGTCAGAGCTCTGCTGCAATCACTGCCAGAGTGATGACCTGATCCCACTTAATACAGCCTTGCTTCAAGTGCCCTGTGGATCTACAAAGGAGCTGGGTGCTCGAGATGGTGTGAACTGGAGGCTAAATGCAGCAGCTCTTTCCTAAATAGCGCCACAATAAGAGGCATAGCTGATTTCCCTTCTGCTTTTTTTTTTTTTTTCATCTTTCTATTTTTTTTCCTATGCTCACATCTGGGTCGCAGTCATAGCAGCACTCTACTTCCTTTGTAGTAGATTTAATTGGCTGGTGTTGCATCTTGACAGAGTTTTCATAATCATTTACTATACAGTTGGCTTCTGTTCAAGTTAGAGTATCTAGAGGAGGCTTGAACTTAAACACTCTTTTTTGCACTTGGTGTTCTGATCAAGATCTTCTCTTTCATAGAAATTAGCAATAGCTACCATGAAATTGTTTGAATTCGTTTCAACTTGAATAATCAAAAGTTTTATATATGCAGCTTAACAAATGTTTAAATTTCCTAAACCTGTTTTCACAGAGGTATAAAAGTAAAAGTTGCTCCACAGGGTGTAAAAAAAAAACACTGTAATGACACTAGTCTTTTACTGTGGATTACTCTACATATAGAGAGGTATTTCATCATCTCTTGCTTGCTATTCTCTGGCCACTTTTTGAGAGAACTCTTCCATCGTCTTCCCCACAGAGGCATCTCATTTAAACACATAAACCGCTGGGAGGCTAGCCACAAATGCCTAATTGAAACCATTTTGAGTTTATGAATAGGAGAACACCCATGTGCCCCGGATGACAGAACGTCTTTAACGGCAGGGCATCATTGCAAATGCAGGGCATGTAGAGTGGCTCTCTGACTGGCCTGTTACATAACACCCCACTGCAGGTGCAGCTCATAGAGAGCAGATATAATTGGCAGGCAGCAGCTTGTAAGTGACCATCAGCTTATGAGTGGGGGCATGGGAGTAGGGTGCTGCAGAGGCCTGACAAGTGAGAACTATCACACATCGCCATGCATGTTGAAGCTGAAATAAGAAATGATAATAATAGAAAAAACTATTTTTGGTGTAGAGCAGCAGGCGCACATTGAAGAACATGAGTATGAAATGAGCAAAAAATGCTCAGAAATGGCAACTGTAAAAGTCTTGAGTGATGCATGCTATCAAAAAAAAAAAAGGTAAAAAAGCATGCATGTGTGTCACAGCAATCTGCTTTAAGATGTCTAATAGGACTGAATTTGGAAAATGCTACCATGAAACAGGTTTCGTGTTTTGTTCATGAATACTGCATGAGAGGCATGAAGCTAAAATAACACAGTTCTGTGAAAGTGAAATGCTGCACCAAACACCTCGAACAGATCTCAGTGCAGTTGGATTAGAAGCTGTAAAAGATGGATGTGGTGAGGGAGTGAGCTGCTACACATCCTCAGAGTTGCTAGCAGCTGTTCAGGGTAGGGACTTGGCAGGTACAGATCACGAGGGAGCTCGCTAGCAACTCTCTCCTCCCCTCCTCCTCCCTCTGCTAGCGATGGCCTCATTTATCTGTCACCACCCCTCCTACTCCCCAACCCTCTTCCACTCCAGACATCTTTGTCTAACACGCCTTCACCGTCGCCGTTGAGCCGAAACAACTCCCGTCACTTTTGTTTTTATTCCATCAATTACGTCCCTGCCAAATGCTGTGGTCGTCCACTCTGAAGGCTGCCTGCTGCCCCAACAACTTCTTGGCTGTCAGTGGATTTTTGTCATTTAATGACTTACCAATAGGTTTGGCATAAAGACTGTATTAGTCATTCATATCCCCTGTGCTACCCTGTAACATAATGGCAAAACTACCTATGGGCCCCCCAAGCACATATTGCTGTTGTCCTCTGAAATATGCCTTCAATTAGAATGTCATATCGCAATGCTTGAGTCATTGTTTGCCATTGCTACGAGTGATGAGACAGAATCAGGCATTAGTTCTCCATCTGACGGATGCCTCCCTTCAGAGTTTCTCATTAGTCAAATGCATCTCTATTCCATCACAGACAACTCACATTGTTGACCGTGCATCCTTTTGACTGTGACCCACACCCCTTGCATTTAGAGCCCAATTAATTACCATAGATAGTAGTGGTATAAATATTCCATCACAGCAGATGCTAATATTTCATACAGCGTATTGGATTTTTTGCAGTCAGCACAATTAGAAATAGAAAACAGACGTCTTTCATTTAATAGAACATGCTCATGTTTCCTCAATGGAAACGGTGACGTAAAACTGAAAACAATTAACA
The DNA here is from genome assembly GCF_027409825.1 of Scomber japonicus. Classification (NCBI taxonomy): domain Eukaryota; kingdom Metazoa; phylum Chordata; class Actinopteri; order Scombriformes; family Scombridae; genus Scomber; species Scomber japonicus. The sequence continues at coordinate 12,611,665 of NC_070599.1, read as the reverse complement.
TGTATGAGTCCATTTATGTGTATATGTGTTGTTTCAGTTCCTGTTGTGTCAGCCTTTACTTACAAAAAAAAAAAAAAAAAAATCTCAGTGCTGTGTGTATTTTTTTCAACATTTTCAGGGTGTCACATAGCACCATTTCAAGCACTGTCTCTTCAACAGAGTATCAAACTGACCCCATGAAGTCTTCATCTTCTCAAACCTTCTCAGGCTGACATCAATCGCCTATCTCCCCTGCTCAATACTACTTGCTGATGAAAGCAGAGTGCTTCACCATTTGGACGGCCCACGCCGATAACAGAGCTTTCAGTCTGACAATCGGGCCAAGCAGGTGTTTGGCGGTGTGTTGGGGGAATAGAGCAGCTCAACAGCACATTGGAGGATCAGAGGAGGCTTCAGATGCACCTGGTCACGTGCCAAGGCCTGCCTCCCCACACAATCTGGCCTGTTCTGTTCCCACTCAGTGGCAGACGCACCTCCGCTGGCAGCTCTGATGGACGCTAAGCTCTGTTCTGGTGACAAATGCAGAGATCATTTGCTCCTACCCACGCAAGCGTCTAATCATGATGCACTGCTACTGCTGCTCACACCCCAGATATTACATCGCTTTTCTTCCTGTTACTCTTACATATATTTTATAATTTCAAATCTGGTTTTGCGTTAGTAGGTTATCTTATCTGGGGTTTTTACCTGACAACAATCATGCATAGAAAATATAATTTATGTAAACCAAAGCAGAAGCCGCATTGAAGAGAAAGACAATTTTTGAATGTGTTTAGAATTCATCGCATGTTTTGGACCCACAGTACATGTCCTCTACTGGAACATAAGTAATAGGCATGGAAATCCCTGGCTAATTTATGAATAATTCTGTGTTGTGTATGCAGCCCTTTAGGTGACAATTTCCATCTGACTTTCACTAAATAAATGGACTGTTTAGATGTTTATACTGCAATACTTTGCAGTGTGGAATGTTTATGCATAAGTTTGGAACTGACCAATTTATCTAAATATGGAATCTCATTTATTGTGTATAGGGGATGTTTTCTGTTAGCTTGCTCTTCATTACATAGAGCTGGTTGATGTCTAGTGTTTAATAGCGAATATCCTGCGTTCATACTGTATGTGTGAATCTACAGTAGTTATGAAATTTCCTACTATATGCCCGTGGTATAAATTTATCTCTGAACCTGTGTGTAGGGGAGGTATCAACAATATCAAAGGTATCCTCAGTGATGGGGGATGAGAGTATCCCTGAGGGTCTGTGAGCTGAAATAAGACAGATACAGCTGAGTGAGCCTTGATGGAATATATATATATATATATATATATATATATATATATATATATATAAGAGAGAATCGGGTCAAAGAGATGGGGTTTGGACCCTGGAGATGCCTGAAGATGGGAGAGGAGAGAACACAAGGCCCTGTTCACCAAAGCAGGCCTTCAAAGACAGAGCAGCTACCTTGTGACAGTATAAAGCAGGAAGATATTTTTTAAGCAACTGGAGTCAAAATGCACTAAGTATTGCTCTGAGGTTGCATTACTGAGCAGGAATACATTGTGTTTGTTTGGGTTGCCCTGTTACCTTGGTTAGCGTGTCCTGAACTATAACTCCACCTTCCTCACAGACAGAGAGGTGGTTAAACAGAAGATACCACTCTGATGCTATTTATGAAACAACAGCAAGCAGCCAGTTAGCTTATAGTAGCAGACTGGAAAATGGTTGAAACAGCGAGTCTGGTTCTGTTCAAAGGCAATAAAATCCGCCTACCAGAAACCAGTGGATACTCCAGGAAGTTACTGTAAAATCACAGCTTTTGGTTGTTACACCTGGGACACACTGCCTACCTCTACCTCAGCAGTCTGTGCACGTCACTGAACTTCTGTGGCTTGCACACTTGATGTGTCCACACAGACAGTGCGACTGGTAGTACTACTGACAGCACTATCTTTCTACACAGAGTTTGAGTTTGATAATGACCATCAATAATAGCATGTTTTATATCATTTTTATTGAAAAATAAATACATAATGATGATTATATATATACACACACACCCATACAATGTATGTATACACATGTGAAAAAATATATCCCTCCACAAAGTTCCCTAAATGAGCCAAACACACATTAAACCTCCAAACTAACTGTCAGGAAGGAAACTGCCAAGCAGTAAGAAAAATAACAACACTAAATCTCCATCTGGAAGCAGGTAAAACCAACCAAAAAAAAAACAAACACGCAGGAGTCCCAGGTTGAACCATTATCACAGAAAGCGAGGAAGAGTCAAAAAAAGAAGCTCCATGTGTCATTGCTTCTCTGCACTGGAGTTCCCCATCAAAGAGGCAGAGACATTGAGCCTATAATGAAGGGTGTAATGTTGCAAGTATTTTGTTAATATGACTTTGGTTAACATGGGAGTCAAAATGAAAAGCAAGAGGTTCTGTGACCTACACTTGATGCTCACAAAGACTGTGTTCTGGCCGTTACTCTTCTGTTTGTGTATAGTTTAAACAAACACGATAAGAAGGTTTTGATTTGTACTTTAGGAGGTGCTCATATCAGGCGTTAAAGCTTTAAATGTGGACAGAGGTAAACCAGTTTCTCCCCCTTACTTCCAGAATCAACGATAAGCCAAGCCAACTATTTCTATTTCTTTTATGTATCCAATACTTATTGAAATATCTGCATTTTCCTTTCAATAAATTAACTGTGAGTGAATATAGAAGATTCAATTACGAGTCAACAAACTCAATGCAATCAATGCAACAGAACCATTTCCTGTCTTTCATCACAAGCTTCAAACCCATCTCTTCAAGAAACACTTCATGAATTCTATCTTTATCTGTGTAATCACAACATCCATTTGCAGTTTCATCTACCCTTCAATTTGCTCCAAATCCCTGTCATGATAAATAAATGAGTAAAAGCTCTTGTGGTTTTGCTGAAAACATGTCCCCATTTCACACAAGAAGGAATCAATGAGGGATATATGCCCGTGTGATAGGATGAATTCATAAATTTCTCACTGAATTGCATGCTAATTGCTCCTTTATGCTCTTGCAAATGAAGTAAGCAATTTGTGACACAATGTTAGCAAATTTGCTCCTCTAACAAGCACGTCATTATTATGTTATTCTGCCCTCAATCTGCTCACACTCTACTATTTCAGCTCTGCAATTGACAGCAACATGATATTTATTTTATTTATTTTTCTATTTCTATTTTTTTTCCTCTACATTGAAATCTTTGAAGTCTCCTTCAGTGTCTTACACTGTCCATTTGAGTCCTTGCAGAGCTGATAAAGCTGTGGGACATCAAGGACCATCAAGGTGATGTCTCGTTACTAAGCCCTGGTGTTTTCTATGGAGCTGAAACCACTGCTTAAAACGGCGCAGTGACGGAGCCGGACTGACAGCTGAGAGTTGCAATTATTTCCAGGTTACTGAAAAATGTCACAGCCAAAAAAACAGAGGGGATTTACTAAAGAGACCACTGTTAAATTAACTACATTTGTTCTGTTTTATTTAGATCTTCTCTTAGGGATTTTGTTACTGTTTTCGTGGCAGCTATTCAACACATCTTGCATCCAATTTTTCCTAAAGAGCTGTTGATGTGCCTACTTTGGTATTGTTTCTCCAGTGAAAGGAGGTATAAATAAAAGCTTTTCATAAATGCCACTCCTCACACATTCGAAAGAGCTTATGAAAAGTAAAGAGACAACTTGTGTATCATAAATGTACTCAGAGATGTGGGCAGCATGTCCGTAAGGTGTTATATGACGGTTTGACGCAGCCAGGTTGTTTCTCGCATGAAGCGATGACTGCTCACAGGCACAGACAGAAGGAGGACAATTTTAGTGCTCTTTTTCAATCGTACAAATGTTAATAATTGGCTTGAGAAAGATACACAAATGTCTGCTCTCCCTTGTGTTGTATTTAAATTTAAATACGCAGGAGACACGCAAATTTATGGTAATAGTCATCTTTTAGTCAACACTGTCAGTGTTAAAAAGGATGATCATCTGACTGTTCTGTCTGTGCCAGAGCAGTGACTCACTGCCATTCAGTTGTTCTCAGGACACGTGGACAACACTCTGCAGATTTGATTATCATTCTCGCAATGATCTGAGCCACAGAGCAATTACTTGTCAGGAACTGTAATCACTCACAGTCTAAGCATGCATTTAATTACAGGAGTATTAACAAAAAATAATCACTCTTGAACACCAGTCACACAGAATGAGATTTGGCGAGGGGACTCTAAGATGATTACTGCCTGTAGCCATAAAATTGGGGGCTATTATGTCTCGTACTCAAATGGCTTGTTCAACAAAACTCTAATCGCATGCATAATTTTACACAGTTCATTACTGTAGTTCATTAAGATAGGAGAGGTGCTTTTCAGAATGAAGGCTGTTCGTATATACTGTTGGGTGGAGTTTTCACAGCAATTTGTCTGTTATAGATGTTAAAGAGATGTAAATTACACATTCAGTAATTTTGTAGAATGAAACTGCAGAGCACTAGTACTATAGGAAATTACTACTTCTATGTCTTGCATCATTGCCATATGTTGATGGTATCACTAAGAGATTCCTGTAAACATCAATTTAAGCAGGTACATAATTTATTCAAAGCATTACCTTCTGAACACACAGGTCACCGCTGCCTCTTTTTTGTCGCTTTGTTTCACCGTTTTAGTTTCCCTCACCTACTCTAAAGCTATGATAACGTGTGACAACACGCGGCGCAGGGGGCCGCACAGCAGGTGGCCGCTGGAAACCTTGCTGTCTCTGAGGGCGACTGGCCTCTGGCAACCACTGACCTCGTAACACGTACACACACTCATTCATACTAACCACCTAGTGTGTCAGCCGTGGCGATGCAGCAACCCAGGGAGCTTGTCCGACATGCTGAGTCGACAACAAGGGGAGCTCAAGTGGCAGAGAGGACAGCAGCCTCGGGGGTTTGTTTGCAATGCACCTACGTCACTGCATACACTGTGCATGGTTGACAGGTCGAGCAGATAAAAGGGAGAGTGTAGTGTAAAAAACACCAACTCAACTCATAAACCAGAGCTACTGACTATGGTCTGTGGATACAGTTGAATATGCTTTTTGTGTGTGTGTGTGTGTGTGTGTTTGTGTGTGTGTGTGTGATCGTCTTTATTTTGCGTATTCATTCAAATCACAACATTAGATGTAAAGAATAACCTTTTGTAGTTCAAATGATGTGCTGCCTTCTTGTCAGTTTGAAATATTCACTTCTTCAGTTACTGATGTGAAAATATAAAGCGAGTTCTGAACCTGTGGTGCTGTACTTACATGGCCGCACAGCCACCTGCATTTCCTCATGAACATTTAATGAAGTCCACACATTAAAATATTTCACATTCAATCCCTCGCTCTACTTTTTGGAAAGACCTAAAAGGAGACTGTGAGTGGCCAGACTATAAATAACCGCCTCACAGAAGGAGGAAAAAACAAAAGCAAAGCCTCTTCCAGCTACATCAATCGACAACGATAAGTCCACCAGCAGTCATTTGTCTTCTGTTGAAATTAGTGTTGAAGCCTCCTTCCCGTTCTTATCACACTTGGCAGTTTGTGTTATGTTTATATGCAGTTATACAGTGAGTGCCCTTCTCAACTGACAGCCAGGCGGCTCCTAAGCAGGAAGCATATATTCAAGGGAGGGTGCCCTTCACCCACCACCTCAGAGGCTTAATGTCAAGGGGGACGTATATAGTGTTGTAGTATTTCCCTGGAGTTTACCTTTTGGTTTTAATCAGACACAAATGTGGTTGCTGACATGTAAACACACACAGAGAACATCAGTCTAGCTGGGGATTTTCTGCTTTGCATTTTTCCACCTGTTTTCCACTGTTGTTGTATATTAGCCATTTAGCTAATGTGCAAGAGTACCAGTTTTATATTTTCATTATGCTACACATTCATTATTTTAGTGGCATCCACCAGGTGCTTGGTCTCACAGTTGGTTGATAGAATTTCTTTTAAATTCACTCATAAACAAAGTTGACGACAAAGACGCAGAGAGACGAAAACACATCATTCCTAAAAGCTTTATGCTCTAACAAACCCTCTTCATTCTAGCCTGTTATTATTTCACAGCACTTCACAGGAAATTTTAAATTACAAAAACCAACAGTAATTTTAGCAGCAATTTTTGTTATCTAAAACTTGGAATTATGCCTCAATCCAATCCTTTTTTGTCACCTCCCAGATTAAATGACTCACTGAAACCATTCAGCTTTTGAAGTGGCATACAGTACACAGCGTCATTGTGCATTCATGCAGCGAGTGCTCGAGTGATTGAATGACCAGAAACCATGCCTTTTCACCGTGTTACATTCAGACAAACAATGCTACTTATATTCTAGGTACGGCTATGGCTTTTACAATACCCAGTGGTTTAAGACTTGCTATTACTTGCAATCAGTTGTTCATTAAGTAACCATTGCCCTCACTTTACATGAAGATTACAAGGGCAAGAGTGCACATTGCTTGTCTTTCAAGCCATTTCCTTTAAAAAAAAAAAGAAAAAAAAGAAAATCATTTGCTGGAAATTACTGCACTGAAACAGAGAGGGCAGATAAAAGAGGCAGTGGATTGTGATGTAGCTGCTTTCCCAACCTGCACACGCTCAGTAATAGGTTGAATCAATACTATCTCACCTTTACTTTGTAAAACACTGCCTCAAACAAGTTTTGCTTGATCTACAAATGATGCCAGACAATTAACTAAGTGTAGCAAAACTATATATCAAAATTGTAGAAGGGCAAGTAAAGGGGTTTGATAAAGAAGCTGTGAGAAAAAAAACAATACAGTCCATTGGATGGTGCGCCACTGTAATTTCATCTCCACAGGTCAAGGCAGGGTAAACGCTTATATAAAAGGATGAGTCAAACCTCACAGTCTGGCCAAGGTCGGTGTTATTGTATTGTATGCTCCCCACCCCCCTCCCCAAATTATGTCATATTTTGTGATGCATCATACATACTCTTGACAGCACACGTAACAATCAACAGATTAGACTCAATGTTTTACTGTATAAGGAATTGATGGGGATACAATGTTGTGAGATACAGTGGATTTAATTGGTTGGAACAAAGTGTGGTGATGTTTACTTTGGCTGGGTTTGTGTCTCTGTTAATCCTTCCGTCTTTTGGTTGTTTTTTTGAAAGAATTTTCACACTTTCACATGTGTGTTTTTCCATTTTTTCCCTCTAAGCCGCCAAGCTGCGGCGTACCGACAGCCAGCCACTGGCTCTTAAGTATGCTTGTAGGGTCCTGCATGGTTGTTTTCATCGATCTTTTGTTTTGTTTTTGTCAGATTTTTGTGCTGTTAAATGATACTGTCTGCTTTTATGTAGTAAATCAGCAACATAATTAGGCATCATTAGCTAGCTTGTCTCCCTAGACAATTCAGGCCATGTAACATCTCATGTTTCCTCTGTAAACAAATCAAGGTGCTATGAAATTACAGGTAAACACATCACTAACTCTAGAATACTGAAAAGCGTAAGTGTCACGGAGTTGCAATGTACCATATGTATTATGTTAAAATCGATAGTGAGATGCTAATTACAGACATTTTACACTACATGAAATAATAGGCAATCATGAGTACAAATGTGATAATAATGCTATTAAATTACATGCTTCAAATCCAAGGAGATCTACTGAATTATGCTCCCTCTTTTAACTTAATGATATACAGTATAATGTATCATCTGTGGTCGTCGTGATAGCAGTCACCTTTTTTTAAAACCACCTACAGTATATCAGCACCACATGCAAAGACGCGGTACGGTGGGCGAGAATGATGATAATACCCGAGGTGTGATCATACCATGTTCCTGCCAAATAAAAGTGACAGAAGGAGACAGTAATCCCTGCTCGTCCTGCTGCCGTTTTTTGACTGTAATCTCAGATTAATGTCCAGGAAATGTCCTTACGAGGTGATTGCACACTAGGGCAGATGTTGCAGCGTGTTAAGTCATGTGTTGCACTGTAGCGAGTAGGTAGATGAATGAGTGCTCACGTTCTCTGGTGTTTCCAAATCTGGTCACCTGAGGGAGCAATGTCAGGAAGCTGTCTTGTCAAAGATAGGAGGCTTTGTCTTCTTTCCATAAATAATATTATATCTGCGTTTAGGATTGCTTCATAGGAGCAAGCTGGAATTAGATATATTTCTGCACCAGGTTTGTTTGGGTCCATGTGGATTTACTTGTTTGCTGTTTTCTATATAAGCCACTAAGTAGCATAAACAAAATCCTTTTATATTTGTTAAATTATTTGCTTTTTTTCCTGAAAATGTCTTTTGAGTCAGAAGATTTATTTTTTTCCCAATGTTTCCTGGGTCTGTGTTAAACCTGGATTACTTTTTTTTGACATCAAACAACAAGGTTACTGGGTGAATATTTCCTTTCTTCTTTTTAATAATTTAGATGAAAGCTGGAATTATTTGGTCACTGAAAGGACTGATACTAAGTGGTCTATTCACTGATTGTAAATTAAGTTAACTGGTATCAGTTGAACAACACAATTTAGCTCACTGTGAAAGAACATATGTTTAATGTTCACACTTTCTATATGGAAAAGTGTTCCTTAAAGGCAATTAAGAGAATATTCATCCTGCCAAAAGTATATGTTAATTCATGATTACCTACTAGGGTTAGCATGTATTCAGAGCTTAAACATCTAAATACCCTCTTTGAGTCATTTCTCCTCAACATACATATTGGCACCAAAATTCAAACCACAGGATGTAAATTTGCTGAATTTCCCAAACAGAGAAGACAGTAATATGACTCATCTTATATTAAAAACACATAAAATAATTAACAATAATGACAATCTTATTATAAAAAAATACTACCACAACACCATCTTATCAACTTTTAAACCTTTAGGTAGCACTATTTAGATCTCTGCTTTTGAACGTTTCGATGTATTGTGGGGAATGTGTTGTCTTCGCTCATTGAGAAAGCAGTGAAATGGTTAAATACCTACAGCTGTACTGGACAGTAGCAAAGCCTTGAACAATGACTTAATGCACTCCACTGAGGCTGCTTCACATCCCTCTAATGGATCATTTTTCACCTGGCACCTCAGCTCTCTTAAGATCAACTGAGAGGGATCAGCTTTATCGATTCCTTTCCTCTACACCAATCTGGATCAATAAGGATTCTTGCATTATAAACCACCAAGCCCGTTTCCAGCACTGCTGCAACTTGTCATGATCTCACTCTTGTCATTTAAAATGGCATAATGAATTATTTTGATGCAACTGATTTGCCTCACTAATAGCCTCGTTTTCATGCAAGGCAGCTGTATGTGGAAGCATATTTTAAACAATGCCACACCTTTAGAGTTGATTCATTCCCATCTTCTTCTAATTAAAGGTAGAACTGTTGTACAAGTCTTATGATGTCCATCTTTAGCCAGGGCTCCAACACTTTTAATGACAATCGCTCTTGCAAGTTTTCATCAACGCCCAGATCTATTCCCTGGGTGCACATTCTGGCAGATGATTCATTGGCACGTTGAAAAAGCAGTTGGAAGTCTCCGAGATTGTTAAAACCTGCGGGGGGAAAAAAATGCATTGCGCTCCATCAGTATGCAATACATCAAAGATGCCAGAGATGCCTCAATGATGCGCTCACTGGCATGATCAAAAACAGCGCGCTTAAAATGCAGAATCTTACTTTGCGATGGCTGAGATAGGAAAGGAGCACTAATACAAACAACAATCTCGGGGAAAAAACAAAGGAATAAACTAGACACGCAGGAGCACCTTCAAAGGAAATATGAATATGCCGTAAGGTCATTGTGATAATGACCCTTTAGGTTGGATTAAACCATCATCCATCCATCTACTGGGGGGAAAAAAGACAACCCATTTTCGCACTATGATCCAATATAACCGAAAGATGAAAAAGGAAGCAATTATTTATACTGCTCGTTGACACTGTCACCAGATACTTAGGGAATGTGTTTCGGTGTCAGATCTCACTGGGTAATGTGGTGGAGGGTGGATGGTGGAGGGGAGTATACAGTCTCAGCTTTACCCGAGGCATTCAGTCCTTTATTATGTGGGGCTGCGCAGGGTTAACGGCACAGGGAGGCCTCTACGCTTGTGAGGATTATTGGCAATACGCTCCCATAAAACAGCTGTGGAAGGCAAATAATTGTCTTAAGGTGAATAACAATACCATGTTATCCCAGGAAGGGGAGGGAGGGGGGGTTAATACATACCAAATAGAGTTTATTTCTCCAACCTATGTTTCATTTATGAGATGCTCATATGAAGCCTGTTACTCTTGGTTTATATTCATGGCTTACGCACAGAAATGCGAAGAGGGAAAGGGATTTAGCAGAATGCACAAGGAAATGAGCAGAGGTTGCAGGGCCATGCCAATATGCTTATAACACAGTGGTACAAGGACTCTCCCCTGAGTGAGTTTGGATTTTGTGAATGAAACCCCTCCTTATCTATTCTGCTCTGGCTGCCGATCAGTAAATGCTGCCCCGGGCGAAGCCCTCACTGCAGCGTGCAAACATTCAAACACATTTGCAAATGAGCCTGTTTCTCCAATCTAAATAAGCCAAGATGTACCAGAGCCAGAGGTAAAGCATTTTAGAATGGCCTGACTTGGTCATTACTTGGTGGTAGCATGCAGTATCGCCTCAGGTTAGTAACTGTGCAAGGCAGTTGTGACATTGAGACAAAGAGCTTGTGTTTCTCACCACACCAGGCCACGCTGGGCTCGATTTTGATTGTGTTAGGTCAGACAGATGTCGTGTACCAAGGTGAAGCCACTGTCTGGCAGGCTGACTGTCAGAATGAGCCGGAGATTTGCCAAATATCTATAAACTGTGATTGCAGAAGGAGGATGGCTTTGATGTGTCTTATTACTTATTTGTCATTTTTTGGCAACGACTACCAACAACATTTATACTTGATTCATTTCAGTTGTTTTTTTCAGGGCTCTTTTGTTCACCAGGGTTATTTATCTCATCAGCAACATTCAAATTGGGAGGTTAATCTGTCATGAGAAATTGTAAAAGAAAGAACAGATGATGTTATAGGTTTTGAAGGACTGACATAAAGCTCCCTGTATTTTTAGCTTGACCCTAAGCTATACAGCATTTGTTTATTTTCAGCAGGTTTTAGTTAATCTACGTGCCTTACTGTATCAGCTGTGCTCCTACAACTCATGTACATGTGCTGTAATTAGCACAGAATGGAGATGATACTGTGTGATTAGTTATTGAGCAAATTGGTGGAGCTCTAAATCGTGGATTACCTCTGTTTTTAATGGCTTTAAAGTTATATTGTGAACCAGAAATTTCACATAGACTTACATTCAAAAACAGGCTTAGTGTAGACAGCATCAATAGTTCATCCATGAGTCAATTGCAGTGCAGTATGATCTTAGCCTCAATATTATATTACCCAATAAAAAAGAAGTCTTTGGGGATAATAATCGTAAAGCTTTTTTTTTTTCTTTTTTTTTTTTGGTGTGCCGACACTAAATTACAAAACCTCTACAGTGATTTTTAATTGTTTTATAAGTCATTTTATGCCTGTGACCAAGTGTAATGGAGTCTCTAGTTCAGAAATACATTTCCCAATCTCTTGTTGTTTATGAGCTCCGATACAATTAGCCACCACGACACTTCATTTCATCCCCAGTTGAGTTATATATTAGTATGACTCCACAAAATGAAAAACAAAAGAGAAATACTGTATGTTATTTTCAATTCATTATCAGTGTTTACATCATTAACTATGACAGTGTTATTAGCACTGTATAAATGCTGACTCAGTGAGCTACAACGAAAAGAAAGGATTTTTTTTTTTTTTTTTTCAATTTCATTTGTCAGTGTTCACCTGGTGCATCAAGACCTAATCCTGTTTACACACTGAAGAATCCCTGCTACTTGTGCTGTTTGATCTGATTTTTGCCTTGAGCCGCATGTTCTAGTTTTGACACCCTTGTCTACCTGGCATTTCCCTTTTATGCATGAAAAAAAGGGTCAATTGAAGAAAATGAAGAAAATTGCAATTTAAATATTCATAAGGCTCTTTGTCTTTTTCCTCCCATCGGTGTCAGAGAGAGATCATGCTATTCCGTCGTGGATTTTGGCAATTACCTCTCATTGTAACCTCCCTATGTCCAAAGTCACCCTGTTGCACTTGAGAGACACTGGCAACCTTAACATAATTGTGAGGTTACAAGAGGATGCCAACAGATTGGATACTGCTGAAGCTGACATCATTTCACTGTTGTTGAATAGGAGCATACCCAAGCATTGTCTTCTGTGAATTAATCCTTATGCCATGGCTCCGCAGTCTGAAAAAGATGACATTGTATAATTGCATGTCTAACTCTGGCAAAATGAGCAACTGGGAATGCCAAGCAGAGGGTCGATGTGGGGAAAAATTATCTTATTTTTACTGACACCGGTTGTGTCATAATATTGTTTTTAGTACAATAAATCCCTTACTTTTCTAAAAAATGTGTGCTAATCCCAAAAATGGTATCTTTTGGGCCAATTTAATCTTTTTTGAAATATGGTCTACCTAACTCTGTATAGTGACAGCATAGCTCAGACAGGATCTTGGCAAATGGCTTCAGCTAAAGGCCAACACGCTGCCAGCTCTGTCACACTATCATTCCAGTATGGACCATGGGGAGCCCGCTCCCCAGTGTCTCTGTTCTCTGAGTGCCAATTATGCCATCCAATTGAATTATGCCCTTGAGTGGTATTATTAGCAGTTGTTGAGGGATCCAAACATTTGTATTCATTAAGGCTCATTCACAGGAATGATTGAATGACCCAACCTAGTCTAATTAGCATGTAAATAAACACCATTTGCGACAAATTTAAATGTTTATTACTTTACGCTTTGCAAAAAAAGAAGCAAGTTTCAGTACTTTTTTCACCTTTATAAACATATAGACATCATGGCCTCAAAGCCATCACAAGAGTGCCACTCGGCATGTCTTTCAGTCTGAACATCAGTCCCACAGCACGTCTTGAGTGATAGTCAGTGCTCAGCTTGATGGTGTTGCACACAAAAGAATATTCAGTTTAATGAATCTGTGAGCCAACAGCTCATGCTGGCTCATGCATTCGCTAGTACTCCAAATTTTGCATGCAATTAGTCTTGCGAGGATTCAGAGTGTCTGTCCCCAGCTTTAGTAACCTTACTGAACAAATTGCAGTCACGGAGCACCCTTTATCAACCCTTTCAACACCATGCTCAGCCTGGTTTAACTCTTATTGCTAACAAATGGGAAACAGGACTACTACAGTGCATCAAATGTTACCCCTGTTAACTGATGCTCAAACACAAGTTTGAATTCATCAACTGAAGACAACCTCTCCTGAAAACAGTCCTTTGGACACTTTCTCCTTTTCCTATCCTTTAATCATGCCCTCCCTCTATCCGGGCTCTTTCTCTCCTTCTCCAACTCTCCCACTGTGGCACAGCTGATTGGACTACTAGTTTGTGTCACAAAGCCCTCTCAGTGGGAGCGAGAAGCCAGTTGGCAGAGTTCTTCCCCTCAGTGAAACGCCCTGGGTTTCTACATGCTCTGGTAGTTTGGCCCTTTCATCCCTTTCTGCTGCTGACGCACACTCACATCCAGTGCACACATTTATTGTTGGTAGGTCAGACCTGGCACTGCCATTATTTGGGTCAGGGCCAAAAAAGCAGTATGCACCTTCTTATGTGTGAAGTCAACCCTGCCAGGAAGAATCGCTCTTTTCCTCCCTTGCTATTTTGTTCTCTCTGGCAATATTTGCACACGCTGTAAGGCCACCAGAGGATACAAAGTCAATCCTTTTCCCTCTCTCTCCACCTGCAAGGCAGTTGGTCATGTAAAACTGTTCACAATTAGGTGGAAGGAGTCTAATCCCACTCTAGATGACTGTAGCTCACACCACACTTGCAGTACTCTGACCTTTTTTTGCTGATGTATTTCTTTTATCAAACACTACTCTCCACACTACCATCCAAAAAACACTGTGTTTGTCTCTGTCCTTTGATGTAAAACACATCAATGTAAAAGGAAGATTAAGTTGCTGTCACTTTATATCCTTTGATTATAAATGAATATGGTTTCACACACTTAAATTTCCTCAAGTGCAGTCATTTATTTTGTCAGACAGCAAAAATCAAAGGTAGACAGTTGCTAGATAAGATCAATCAAGAGCTCCTCTTTTTCCCCTCTCATATTCAACTTAACAGGACTGCTACTTTATCCATGTTTAATCCCTAGCCTCATTCCTCCATAACAGTTCCCCTATGCACACACACATAATGGGGTAGAGTGTCTCATGACTCAAAAATTGGTTTAGTGGGTCTATTGAACTTAATAGCTATATGGATTGAATAGACAAGTCTGCAGAGCATTTTAAGTCAATTCATTTTGTACAACTTCACTCATCTTCTTTTAATGAAAAAAAAAGCCCCCCAAAAAACCAGCATCCAGTGGATTACAGACCGAATTGTCTACTTCAAAGGCTTCAACAGAACAGCCGAGTTGGTAACCTTGCCTAGATCCAAGTTTACTTTTCACTCGTTCTTGGCTCCGAATTCAATTTATACAATTAAATGTAATCCAGTGCAGGGAATGCAGGTAGCACACAGAGGTTTGATTAAAAATTTAACAATACCATGACAGGAAAATCGAATTAGGAACATGGGTGCCCCAGTCAATCAAGTGCTAGGCTGTGGAAACTCATCAGTGTCTCGGTCAGGGAGACTGCATTTGTGTGTGTGTGTGTGTGGATGTGCTTGTGCGCGCATGTGTACACGCATGTACACGACCCTGCCATCTCAGTACACTAGATAATCCACATCCTGGACAAGCGCAAACTGCAGTCTTCCAGAACACTGCAGAAGGTAATTACAAATTAGGCCAGCCCTTGGATCCTGAGGCGGGCGGCATTCTCCAGTGCATCCTATCACCCCAACTCTCCCCAGCCAAAACAGGCTTAGGCCAAGTGAACAATGACTCAGACCTCCCTACTGTGACAAAAACGCAAGCAGGCGTCCTGCACTAAGCCCGTTGGGGACTGTTGTCCTTGGTGAATGGCTTACTGGTGAATTAGCACTAGAGGTCACTGGTTAGGGTGCATGCTGAGAAAAAAAAAACATTGGGAAGGTGTACAATCAAGTGACTATATGATGCTATATAAAAGTTAAAGTCAATGAAATCTTTCCGCTGTTAGTTTGCCCTTAAGAAAGAAGAAGTCGGTGTGAAGCTTTGACGGGTATGATTAGCTGTGGCTCTTCTCAGCACTCTCAGGTGTGGGAATAAGTGTCTGTCTTCATCCAAAGATACTTTGCACAAAGCAGTGTCAGCTTACATTCCCAACACAAAGGTAGACATCTCTGACTGTTCTGGTGATCATCATCAAGTATCAAACTTTCGTCTAGTCCCCTGACAGGATGTACACGCATGTATGAGTGTGAGAGAGAGATCGAGCTTAGACAGCAAGCCTGTGATAGCGCTTTTGTGAGGCATGAGTGTGAAAAAGTGTGTGTGAGCAAGCGAGCGAGCGCATGATTATTATTTTGAGCGTGCCGATGTGCGCGCACACGCATATGTCTCCTGTCTTCACGGTCGTCGGGGCTGATGATGTGCTCAAGGTGGCACGGTAGCTCGGGGAACGACGTGCTGGGCGAATGCTGAGGGGAATACCAGCCATCGAGACGTTCCAGTTCATGAAGTGTGCAAATCAGGCGACAGTGGAGAGGGAGGGACAGAGATTAGAAGGGAATGGAATAGCCAGGCCAGGGCCAGACCACCTCATTTGGGAGGAGAGGGAGGAGTGAGGGGATTAGAGGGATGGAGAGGACGGAGGGGCAGTGAAGGGGAGCAAAGAGGAGAGAGTAATAAAAGTAGGGATACAAAGACAGAGAGAAACTCAGAGATAATAGATGAATGAATGGATGCTAGATATGGTCAAGTGCAAAGAGACGGTGAGTTGATCACAGCAAGTACTTCCACATACAGGCTGTATCTTCAATGGAGCAGACTCCCAGCAAACAGCTTAGCTTTGACTACCTTCTTCCAAGAGGATTTTTTGGAGAGCTAGTTACAGCGTGAATTAACAACAGCGTAGAGCAAACATGATACATTATACATTCTGCCTCGCCTCGGAAGCGATAAACAAGTCTGTATACCAACTCGTCATGCATGTCATTTTGGCCTTGGGGCATTAAAAAGAGAGAGAAAACCTCAGTCTTGCGTCTAACAGTACTGAGTTTTCAACATCATGGTTTCAAATGAGGTCTTTGTATGTTGATTTTTTTCCCCCCTCATCCTCTCTCGGTTTCCATAGCAACATGAGTCGAAGATGAGTGAGTAAAAAAAAAAAAAGAAGCTTTTAAAGAGTTGCCAACATTCACAGGGAAGTTCTTGGATCCCTTTCCTTGTGTTGTTTTTTGTTTTTTGCAAACTAAGGGTTTTTTTTTTGGGGGGGGGGGGGTCCAAACTATGTTGCTTTTTTTCCAGCAGTTTGCAGATGATTGTCTATTAACTAGATTAGTGTGAAGAACAATATTGAAATAGCAATGGCAGGAGCAGTGCCAACACTATAGTGCCTGGCAACTTCACTTCTCTGAAGCAACAAGGCATGGGGGCTCATTTTAATCATTTAAACAGAGAGATACAGAGATACCTGTGGGTAATAGCCTTTGATGTATTTTTTTTTACTGAATCAAACTCAGTATTTGATTGACACAGGCATGCTGTAAAAAGCTCTAGGCTGTTTAAAAACTCTTTTAAAGTTTGTGCCCTACCTGTGTAAAAACATAATGCATACATCCTTTTTAAAGCGGACCTGGTGTGTTCATTTCCAACTTTAGATTCCATTATAGTAGCTTTGCTTGATTCAGAGATAAAAAAACCCTCACTGTCTTATACTTCATGCAGTCGAGTTAAGTCTCTGTCTCTTAATAGTCAGTTTTAGCTCCTGTTTCCTTAAGCCCCACCCCCCTTGATGAGCCCACTCTGTTCTGATTGACCAGTGTTTTGCAGTGGGGTATTCCTTGATTTGTATAAAGCACTGTAACTCACAACTACTGAAGGTTACTTGTGGGGTTCCCTGGGGCTCAGTGTTGGGACCATTGTTGTTTATTTTGTACATAGATAATAAATGTGAGGTTTCAAAAATATTGAAAACTCTATTATTTGCAGATGATACACATTTGGTTTGCTATGGTAAGAATTTGGAACAACTTTTCAATATAATGGAAAAATAATTGGAAATGCTAAAGAGTTGGTTTCTAACAAACTAACACTGAATTTAAATACAACTAAATGCATTATCTTTGGGAATGGTGTTGATTTCTTGAACTTTTTTGGAGTGATACACAATACATTATGCTGGAAGCCATATATAAATTATATCAAAGCTAAAATATCAAACTTAATTGCAATATTACATAAAGTAAAAAAAAAACATTTATACATTACTGTGTTCAAGTGTGGGGAAATACATACATAACAAACACTAATACACTCTTCACCCCTCAAAAAAGACATGGCAGCTTACAGTCTGTTCAGGGTGAAATTTGACCAATTTTTACATTTGAGAGCTGTAAAAACACCATATACACATTTATTCTAGCTGGATTTTGTCTGATTTGACCCACAGAATACAAAAATATATCATTTCTGTAACTATTTTGCAGCTGATACACATTTTTATATATGCAAATGTACACATTTGACCTGTGTTAATTAAAAAAAAAATCAAAAATCAGCTTTCAAACATGATGTATCCTTCACATTCTATACAACGTTCTCTTGGACCATAAAATAGTGATAGTGAATATCTTTTTTCCATAAGATTAATCAAACATTTATGAATGACTGATGGGGAATGTATGAATGTGAACTGGGTTAGAGACTAATTATGAGTCAGAATATGAACAGTATATAAGGGTTTAAAAATGTCAAAGAAATAAAGACTAGCATAGAAGGACAAGGTACAGGGCTTGAATATAGGTTTGAATTTGCTTTATTGTGTTTGTTTTGTTCTGATTATGTTTTAAATTGTATTGCTTATGTCTATTTTTTGATTTACATAACGCGTGTTTAAAGGGCAGGCATTATAAGCTGCAGCTTCAGCCTACACCTTTTCTTTTGGACTGCAGAAAAAAAATGCTTTATTGTGCTGTTTTGAGCTGCTTTATGTTGTGTTTATGTATGTATAAAAATGAATTTGTATATGTAGACCTGAAAAAAGACATTTTAATTCTAAAAATGATATGTACACCATATACTGCACTCTTAGTAGTCCACCAGTTCTGAATATCAGTCCATCTAAATACATTTTTAAAGGTCATGCAATTATGAGTGTTATTATTTTTATATTTATTATTTTAACAAGCTATCTATCATGACACTTTAAAGGCCTGACTAATGTTGTTCATATTTTTGAGTGATGATAATGAGTGACTCCTCCCAATTTTGTTAATAAGAATGTGGAACTAAATGGGCAGATTGGCTGAGTGATTTTGTCAGGGCTAGGGAGTAGTGTGTGTGTGTGTGTGAGAGAGTGTGTGAGAGTGTGTGTGTGTGTATGTGTGTTGGGGGTGGCTTGGTGTAATGGCGCTTCTCTCTATTAGATCCCATGATGTAATCCATCTTCTGGATAATTAGCAATGAGGGGATAGAAGGGAGGAGGTGGAGCTGGCATACATGGTTATAGATGGAGTCTCTTTGCCTTTACCCTGATGGAGGATGTGTTTAACAGTTGTGTGGCATGGTCATCTCTCAAGACAAACACGCCAGCTTCCACATTATCTATATGCTGTCATTTACTGTCTGTACAGTTGCGTATGCCTAATTATACAAAGAGATTTTTTTTTTTTTATCTCATGCCCTTTTCAGTATTGCAAACGTCTTAACATTTAATGTTGGGTTTTTGCTGAGGATACACTGTCTGCATACTTCTGTGTCTTTAATTGGGTTTAAGTGCATCATTAAATGCCATCCTAACAATGCAATATCTTTCTCAACTCTTTCTGCTTTGCAATTTTCTCTCCCATCCTAACAACAGAAAGCATATTAGCTTAAAAGACTGTAGCAGCTTGTATGATCACAACTACTACAATGCTGGCTTACGTGTGGGTGGATTTAGGTGGCAGTGTTCTGTGTGACCTACTGACAGTCACACACACAGCACGGAAGCACACATGGTCTCATAGCCTTTTACACAGAGATACACAAAATAGATGCTTCTTTTTTTGCACTCACTGGGAAAAAGCTGCAGTACACTACACTACTGGTACAGTGTATATTATCAAGTAGCAGAGTAATTTAAGGCAAGGATGAGAGACAATAAAAGTTTAAAATTTCCTTTGAGACTTTGAGACAGAATGCTGTGCAGATTGTAAGTGGACTAAATGTCAATGTGACACCCGCAGTGCAATTACTGCTTTCACATTCCATCGTGGGTCCCTTGATTGCCCAAAAGAGAGCTCTCTGACTTCATATATTGCCTCATGTTCACTGGCGCCCAAACTACAAATAGAGAACATCAGCATGAAGGAATCAGATTTATTACTGGTGTTGGATTAAATAACAGCACACAGAAATGGTGCTGACCAATGACAAAATAAGGCTGCATGGGGAATATGCAATGCGGAGCTTGTTTTACCTTTCCACAAACGGCAAACAACAGGTGCACTTCAGGTCATTTATATTTCATATGAGTGGCCATTGCAAGATGATGAACGTCAACAAGAATGTGCATGAGGCCAATAAAATTGCCCTCCCTTTTGATTCAATTAGAGCTGCTGCCATGTTTCTTCCACCTTGAAACCTACTCATTAAACTCAGCTATTGTATGTGTACACGTGAACATACAGGCATGCATGCTTGTGTATGTCTGCTATGCTTTTGTGAGTGTATGCACTTTGTATTTGTGCTTGCGCCTGCTCCAGCGAGGTTCCTGTCAGGACTCATGGGAGGGGGTCAAAGGGAGAGGTCGTTAATCAAAACAGACAGGAGCAACACCCTGGCATTCCCAGGATGGCGGAATAGCTGGGAGCTGCGGGTCCCTCAGCCCAGATCCCTCTCTGATCAGAGCACCAATTAAGAACCGTGCTGCTTCACTCCTCAGCAGAGGCAGGGAAGACAACCTTTTGTTCCCTGGCCTTACATCACACTCTGTGAAACAAGAGCCCAGGAGCATTTATGTCCAGCTCTGTTTTGGTGCAGCAGGAAACAAAGCATGTTTCGGTTCACTCGGATATACTGTATATTGCGTCATCATAATATATGGCTTGACAAATTTAAGGCAAAGGAAATAATAGAGGAGATGCGATATGCAAAGCACTATGAAAGAGAAATCCAATTATAATTTGTATTGTAAAGCATGAACAGTTATGTAGCAATTTTGGAGGAAAAAGGCAAGAAAAGGCAGTAATTAGGCAGCACAGGCAAAAACTAGCAAAGTGTCATCACTGACAATAGAAAGCGTCTCTCAAGGATCTTTCCATGCTTCGACACCACTCATCAAATTGCAGGGCCTCTGTTCATCCTTGTTTTTTTTTTTGTTTTTAGTTGTTTTTTTTTGTTTTTTTTTACCTCCCCCAGACTGCACTAATGATCAATTCCAACCCTCAGCATATTTATTCATGAGTCTATTACACCTGGTTCCTCTTTGTTGCAGATGCATTTCCTCAAGTATTATGTGACGCCTTGCCTCCCACGCTTCTGGCTCAAATGGCAGTTCTCTCGTCTTTTTTTCTCACTACCAGGCTTTGTTGAGCCTCACACACACACATACACACACACTCTCACGCTTTCATGTGCACTCACGGGCGAGCATGCACGCACTGGTTCTTCTCATTGGATAATCTGAGCTCTTTTATTTAGTTTCTCTGTCTCGCCTCTACTATGTATCAGTTTTATTCTCTCTTTGTCATGGCTGTCATTCCAGGAGAGAAAGTGAGGTGTGTGTAGTTGTATCACTTTCCGTGCATGGGAGAGCGTTGTTTGTGTATCTGTTTATTCCTTTGATCATTTCGTATTCTTTTTTTCTCTCTGATTTTGCATCTTCTTCTTCTTGCTGCATATATGTGGGCACACAATCCTAGCTTACAAGTGTATAGATGTAGACTCTTTTTGTGTGCATATGAGCAAGTCCAGAAATTGTGAAGTGGCATCAAAGTATTGAGTGCAAATAACTCCGTATCCGAAGAAGCTGGAACCGAAAGAAACCACTCAGCAGACTCTGAGGGAGCACAGCTGGACTTTGAAGACAGACTTTACTATTAGTTTCTATAATGTTATCTGAATGCTTTTTAAAACATTTTCTTTTTGTGACTCAAAATAGGACTGCAGCCCATACTTATTTGAATAAGAATATATCTATCAATTTCTATCAACCAATTTATTTTCTATCAACTGACTAATCGATTAATTGTGTAATTTTATTCCAAATAAATGTGTTAACAGCTATGCTCTTTGTTCTCAGCACAGTCTTTAATTAACATTTCCTAAAGTCCACACTGAACCAAGTACATGTTGATCCCTCTGCCTGAAACCCACTTAAAACTGACAAATGGCTGCTGATGTGTTGGAGTGTTTTAGAATCTTAATCTCTTTAAGTCATTGTTAAAGAGTTATTTATCTTTGTGGTGTAAGATGGACCTTGCAAAGTGCTATTTCTTGTTTCTGTTAAATAAGATTAAGTTATGTTGTTTGTCTGCATTGCTTTTAGCATCTTGCAGGACACTTGAGAAATAGATGTTTAATCTCAATTAGGTATGCTGGTTAAAAAGAAATGTAAGAAAAGTATATGAAAACCTTTTTGTTCAGTAGTAATGTAAAAAAAATAGCTAATTGATTTAGAAAATTACACATATACCCAATCATTGATTCATCCACGCTCTCATAGTCAGTGTAATGGCCTCTGACTGACCATTACAATAGACTGCATTGTCTGCAGACACACGAAGATGTCTTTTCAGTGCAATATTACTAGACTGTGTAGGCTGCATCATATCTGTGACTCTGTGTCCTTGTTTGTTGTCCGGTGTGTGTATGTGTAAACACAGCCATTATGTTTGTCTGCCTGTTTCATCTATTCACTATTTCTTTTCCTCCATATCGCTTGCATCTTATCTCTCTATCTCACACTTTTACTTTTCCACTTTCTCCTTGCCTGAGTGATGGGATGCACCATTTTAGGGCAAGCTCAGTGGTTAGAGTTTCCCCCCACTGATATGATTAGGTGTCATTAGCCGGTTCAGCCCATCGGGCTAGCCAGTGAGAGAGGCTTAGGCTTGGTGAGCAAGTGAGAGAGGTTCATGGTATTGATTGCCTCTACTTTAGAGCCCTTACCCCCATTTTCTGGCCATGTTTCACATGTGGAATTGAGCCATCCTACTGTGGAATCTGGTTGTGAGTTCAAGCTGAAATATTGAGGCGCATGTATATATGTCTCAATCTATACATCCATTTATCTATCTATCCCTCCATCCCTCTCCTTGACTCTTCCCTTTGATGTCCTGCAGCCACCTCCCCCCCTCAGCTGTGTGGTCGCTGAAGGATATGAAGTTTTAGCTGTGGCTGTCTCGCTGGGGAAATATAAGTTGACTGTCTATTGCATTACTGTTTCTAAGCCTCACATTAGGAGGTGATCAGATTCCCTGAGGTAGAAGGAACAGGGGAAACGGAGAAAAGGATGATAGAATGTGTGTGCTAGTTTATCTTCCGATGTGTGTGCCTACAAGTTTATATCTTGGTGGGTGCACATAAGGGCTATTACTTTTCACTAAATCAAATTTGAACAGGCTCTTGTGTCAGTGTATGTGTCCGTATATGGATGGGAATCTGTTAATGATGTGCATACAGTGTATACACTCAGTAACCATTCTATTAGATACGTGCACTTGTTAACAAAAACAGCTAGCTCAACACAACAAACGATGTTGCTTTAACTGCGCATAAAAACAAACAAACATTTTAAGTCATTTACTTTTCAAAAAAACGTGAACGTACCTAACTGACTTTCAATTTAATACAATTGTTGCTGTCCTGACAAGGTGGCTCCAGCACCACAAAGAGAGCTGCTGTACTCAGGTTGCCCCCTGGTGGCCTTTTGCCTTCCGCGTTGGCCTCATTTCAGAGGACCAGAACTCCCCGCCTGATTTTTACCCTATGTGTGTAGAATTGGCAGAGAATGGTGTGGCAAACAAATCAAAACAAAGGTTCTGTCAGCAGCTTTTTTTTGTGGGCAAAAACAACTGGAAATTGGCCAGAATCTTTTAAGCTAACAGTTAGGTCACAAGCATGCAAACAACAGCTCAGTGCAGCAGTGGATATCTCTCAACTCATTGAATCTTAGAGCCAGTGACCTATAATACAAATGTACAATTCTATACTGGTAAACAAGATGACCAAAAATTGGCATCAATCCTATGTTTTTATCGAAGGGGGTACATGCTGGTGTAATGGTGCAAAGAGTATTTCCTTGAAACATATTGGGCAAATTTAGGATCATTATAAAGCCACAGTATACATAAGCGTTGATGCAGATGAGGTTTATCTCTTCATGATCACACACCCCGTGCTTTCAATATCAAGATGATTCCAGGAAGATGGAAATGAAGTCAGCAGTACAAGCTTCCATTGTCCCCAAACCTCCACTCAATAGGGATTTGCAGCTTGAATGTGTAATTGAAAAGTCGGTGGTAAGTGCATAATTGTGTCTAATTAGCATAGGAAAATAATCCTAAATGCTATTTCCAGCAGCTTATTGAATTTGTTCCTTGAACTGAAGCTGTTCTGGACGCAAATGAATGTCCTACCCAGTTAAAGTCATGAGTAAAAAAAGAAAGGCAACTGACAACACTGTATACGTTTTACTGTCTTCAAAAGACAGATAGGTAAAGTTTTGTTAATATACACTACGATGTTCATATGAAAGATGTAACTGGATGTCATACTTGCTAATATATAGTAATAATTGTGCTGTACTTATATTGTCAACTTTATATCAGCTTCCTCTTGTTTTTGACAAGCACTCAAAAGAGTAGCTGTAAAAGTTGTTACTCATTTTTGTACCATGAACTCACTCTCTGAACTCTGTTTGAGTTTTCTCACTGCTCCTTGAGGTTGATGTGCTTGCTCCTCTCTGATTGAATATATATCCCCACCAATCACAAATGAGGTCTTCAACTATTTAGTTTCACTAAATCACAGTAAGCACTTTATCCAAAGGCCTATAAAGGCAAGGACCAGCGATAGTGAGAGTGCCCCGAGCACCGCTTTGACGCTGAGTAGAAGCTTAACAGGCTTATAACGGAGCAAGGGAGCGAGTCAATCAGCTGCTATTGAGTGACTCTGTAATGGCCAGCCTGACCATCACACCCCCCAGAGACCCAGTTTTGTTTTCCATTAAGACTGTCATTACATAAGGAGGCACGACACAACCTCCAAGTGAGTGTGTCTGGTGTCTGTGGATATGTGACAGAAACATAAATGATGAAATGTCTACTGTCTCATGCATGCTAGAAATATGTCTCCATCTTGTCTCCATGTAGAATAAGTCAGGAGAATAATACTGTTTTTTGTGGTGTTGAAGAAATACACTATTTATATTTGAGGTCACCCAGTGTCCCGGGCCGACTAAAGCAGCACTTGATACTATCCCTGTCAGTCGGCTGAATGGTCCGGGAGAGAGAACCATTAGTTTTAATCAAGCGCCACTCTAATTGAGAGGCCTACCATCTTCATAAAGATAATTACTAGAAATGTCAGACTCTACGTGTGCTCTCTCCTCCCCTAGACCTGACCCATGAATCGCGATAAACCACAATGACTGGACATGTATCTTTATAAGAGCGTAAAGCCATGGCATCTACTTGACTGGAACAATTAGTCAACATTAGCTGCAGATGGCCTCCATAACAGAATTAAAGACCTCTGAGTTACTCTAAATCATCCCCATTGAACCTTTATGGACTGATCATTGAAGTTACTGAGTAATAAAATGGAAATGAGGGAATTAATGAAATATCTTCTTAGAATGACTAATTATGTATGTTGAGCAGTTTGAGTAAAATATTTGTATTATGAGCCATGGGTTTGGTATTATTTTATGATGTTTTACTTGATATCATCTGTATGCAAAGGTGTAGAGCCCAGTTAGGCTTTTATGTGATGAAACTTAGAGGATAGTCTGGGATATCTTTAGACACTGAAATATATTATGTAAAATATACAATTATTATTGGCCAGTCACAACTAGCTTCAGATAACAAGCATTTTTATTAAGGTTGTGAACTCTGTTTAATGTAATTCATGTTTTTTAAATGACAGTTATGATCATTTAATGTGCTTGCTGACTCATCTAAAAATAAGATACCTATATACAGAAACAGAGGGAATAAGTGGGCAACACAGTGACAGTAAGCATGTAAGAGAGTAACTCAACCAAAAACTATACTGAGCTTTGTGTCACAAATTTCGGAGCAGGTGGACCCCAATGCAGAGAGCGAGGCATCATTAAGACCTTTACTTCAGCAGTCAGTTAGTTCAACAGTCATGTAACAAGGGGCTCAGGTAACAGGCTGGCATGTAACAAGGAACATATACAAACAGGAACACAAGAAATATTGATGACGACCTGACAAACAATTAAGAGAACAGACAAGTGACAGGAGTGAACAGGGACCACAACAAGAAGGGAACATGATGATTGGGTAACAAGGTGATTTGAAGGGTGACAAGGCCAACACAGGACAGGTGAGGAGAGGAAGGCAGGCTGGGCAGGGCTACAGGAACACAAGGAACACAAGTACCAACTGACAAGAATAAACTCAAAGCAAGGCAGAGATAAAACTGAAGAAAACCCTGGACTAAGAGGAAAAACAATACCAAGCTCAAGCACTACACAAACAAACACAAATCACAAATGCAGCCATCACAAATATGTAACCCAGAGCACATTCCAAACACACATAATCCTCTTTATCACTGAGAGAGAGTATATACTATGCAAATTCAGACATGAGTGGAAACAAAGACAGGCCGACCAATACAAGCAACTCAAATAATCTTGCAAGACAGTCAAAAAAAATTTCAGCTTTCTCCCACTCAGTCCAGTGAAAGGACTGTACAAAAATAATCCACATCCACCATGATGTCACCTATTAACTTATTAAGAAAGTGTTTACTGGGTAAATAAAGCAAGAAGTAGAGTAATTTTCCCCATAGACTTTGACACAATCTGACTTCTTTTTGGAGCCAGTGGAGTCACCCCCTGATGGCCATTAGAGAGAATGCAGGTTTAAGGCACTTCTGCATTGGCTTTACTGTTCAGACACAGAATGACCAACTTAGTCTAGTCCAAACAAAACGAGAGAACAAGTCTGAGGGCCTCTGGGGAAAAGGTGGATAATTATTTTGTATTTGTTCAATGCAATGTACTTTTTTTATTAAATCCACTCAATTCTGTGGTTTAGCCATGATGTGGAACTACAGTTGCACACAGGAGTCTACATGAGTCCAAAGATTAAAGGTAGAGTCAGTGATTCTAAAGAGAAATATTGTTCAATACACTTTTTTTTGTCAAATTCAGTGAGCATCTCCCCACGGCCTATTAGCTGTCTGCTGTCTGCACTGAAAAAAAGGCTCTGTAAGTGGAAAAACAAATGAAGTAGCTTGGATCAAGTCTCAAAATACTATTCCAACCAATCAGCAGGGGCATTTGTGCTCAAGCACAGAACTGGGGGAAGTCATCATAGCAGCTGTCTGTGTGATGAGTAACTCCACCTTTAATCTGTGACAGAAGTCTCATGTGAATAGGGTCAAACACAGGTTGGACATGTATTCAGAAAAGTGAATCACAGCAGGCTGCATGCATTAAAGGGAAAACTATGAAAGCCAGGCATATTCAGGGAACTACTAGACTACTCATTTGATGTGTTCTTTCTTGCCCTTTATTTTCTTAATTTTTAACCATTTCTTTGCTCTACTTACGAATCAAAGATTATGTAGTCAATATATGTCCCATTCAGCTATTATGTATTGATATGATGCAGGCTACCCTCATGGGATGTTTTCACCTAGCATTGTAATAGTAACCGATAAATAATACCCAACAAATTATTCAAATTAAATAAGAAAGTATGTTTGTAACTGCCCTCAAGAACAACACAAGTAAAGGTTCTCTAATCTGACGCCACGGTCAACAGGATAACATTGTTTGTCAGAGCCCTTCTAAACTGTTAAATCAGTTTTGTGACAATTCAATGATTAATATTTAGCTAGATTTAGGCACAAACACATCTTGCTTAGGTTTAGTATTTGGATGAAACGTTGCTGATAAAATGTTGTGCTTCTCTTGAAAGGGTCCTGCTTGTATTGCAATTGGTTTTTTCTATCCAGATTGCTGTATTGAGAGGTATTTTATATTTTGTAGCAGATCAACAATCAAATCTTGACTACCTATATGTTGAGACTCTTGTACCACATGAATTGATGAATCATGAATTAATCACTCTCTCTGTGGTCATTTTTAAGATGAAAAGAAAATAATAACCTAAATTATAGTTAAATGTAGTGGGTTATAAAGGAGTCTAAAATCAGTACTGCAAAAGTACAAGTGCTTAGAATTTGAATAAATGAGTCACTTTTCACCACTGTGTATAATGATAATGTACAACAGTTTGATTAGCCACCAAAATACAGAAATGAATCCCAACAATCTTGCACAATTCATTAATTTTCCACTTTGTAGAGTTCAATCATTACAGCCACAGTGACACAAAGACCATGTGGAATTCAGCTGTAAACTATGTCCCAGGATTCCACAGTTTCATCAGGTCTTTGATGCAGCATCCCTGTCTCCTGAACTTTGACTGATGGCTCTGTCTGGGCCCTAGCAGAGTGTCAAGAGAATGGATGAGGTGGCAGAGAGTGACTGACAGCTACTAGGCAGCAGCTGCTCCCCCCACAACCACCCTATCTTTAAAAGCTGGTGGTAATTGAATAATAAACACATTTTAGGATGCAGGCAGCGTTTCGTAAATGCTCACATCACTTTGAAACATAAAGGCTCCCTGCCATGTGTTTGCCAGGCATCTTTTGCTTATCTTGTGCCACTCCAAGCGACAGAAAATGCTTCATTTTAGCTTTATTCTCAGCAGAGACCCTTACAAAGCAGCCTTTGGAAGTCAGAGCCGATCATATTAGTATTAAACCATGTCAGTTACTCATACTGAGAGTGCATCTGGGACTGTTGTTGTCATGCATATTGCTTATAATTTGTTAAATACTTGACATTTCTCTACATACTAACAAGTCGAGCATATCACACATATGGTAACAAACACAAGTGAATTGTTATGGATCTATCATATTCCCTAGTACAAGCGTTAATTTGGTCCGACCCACGCACAGGATATCAAGAAATCAATATTGCTTTCCCATGTCTGTGGCTGCGCTAGGTGGGCCTAATTGAAATGTATGAGGGAGCCTGCTAAATGATCTGTGCAGGCAAGGGAGCCAGAGTGATTGCAAACATATGGAACGGTTCCTTAGACAAGAGAAACATTTGTACAATGCTGAGAGAGAAAGAGACAGAGGAGGAAAGAGAGCAAGAATGAGGGAAGGAGAGAAAAAGGAAAAAAAAGAGGCAGAGTCAGTAAATTCACTTTGTGGAACGTGATGTTTCAAAATGTTCATGCAACAAAACTCAGTAAAAAGATATTTCAGTAGAGTTTGACAGGTTTTCAGTTAAATGCCTGTGTTAGGTAGGAGCTCAAAAAGATGTGGGTGTTGCAACATTATGAACCCATTAAAAACAAATGACAGCGTAGACATGGAACTGAGCTGATACACTGAGACATTAAGCCTTGACCTGCGTGAATCTTTGTTTTGACTGAGAAATTCTTAATTCTAGATTTTATTCATGGTTCCTTCTTTCCTATTTTACTCTCTCCTTCCCTCTTGTTGCCTCGCTCTTCCATCCATCTCTCTTACCATGTCTCTCTCTCTCTAATAAGCTATTGACATTTTGCTTAGTAATGACTCCAAGAATAATGGGTCTTGTATCGTCTGGAATGAGCAATGAGTAGAACTGGCATTTTCTCACCTCCACAACAGGTAGACAAGCAAGCTCACTCAATTCCAATTGGTCAATTTAATTGGGCTATTTCTTCTAGGTAAAGGGTACCATCCCCTGTGCACTGATTTGGTTCTACACAACTGCACCGCTCCATGAGGCAGCGATTAGTCAGGACCATCTTGTCCTAATGCGTCTAACACAACTGAGTCATGTCCGTTAGAATCAGGGGGAGGTATAAGCGGTGCAAAGTAAACCACTCAACGCTTGTTCACATACGTCAGTGTTGGAGATGATTCGGGAAGGCTGTAATTATGAATTTTATTATAAGCCAAAGCTCATGACAGTCTGTTTTGACAATATGTCTGATGAATTTTTAAAAGGGTCCTCTCTGCTTAGATACTTGATTCTCTATTGTAGCTTGTTCTCTCTTTTCTACTTCAAACATCTATGGTGAAAAAGGAATGTGAAGTTGTGCAGTCAAACAGCAGCCTCTCAGTTCAGCAAAGATTTTAAACAAAAATAAAGTCAACGTATTTTTTCCATGTGGCCCTTTGGCCCTTCACAAATTCTAGATTGTTGAAAGTTTACACTGTTTCCTACCTAGCAGCGAAACAATTCTTTTATGACATCGCATTGGCAGTAATGCATTTTTAAGAACATTGATTCAGGCTATGAAAAGCTCAAGACACATGCCTTACGGTCTAAGGTGGATTCATGGGTGAATGTCAAGTGTGCTGATAGAAATCTTAAGTTATTTATAGCCTGAGCATTGTTTTACAAATGGAAATAATTCACTGTCTATAAGTGTAGACACTCCATGTTAAACTGTGTCGTTTACCAGGTGAACGTTTCCTCTCAGCACTTAGCTTGACAACTGGAAAAGGTCAAACAATAAGCATTTTGAGAATTTTGCACCTTAAATGATAACTGTCATTTTTAAGTAATGGTAAAAATGTTTCTCAATATCTCATCAAACCGATGTTATGGTCACATTTTGGTCAGCTTTTCTCCCAAAGAACATTTTCCAAATGTTGCCATGTGTGTGTGTCTCAAGCTGAGAAGACACCTTGGCACAAGGATACCACAAAGGAGCATCTATTATTCATTTAGTCAATGTATTGACATGGACAGCTCTGCTGAGCATCGAAGTAAGGTCAGGACAAAAAGCTTCAAGAAATGGAATCTGGGAGGAACACAAATACGAGTTGAAATAAAAGAGGGTTCAAGATAAAAAATCACAGTAAACTGACACAAATGTGGTCTTTGTCTTTCATGCTTCGAATTTTTTCAATTGGTTTTACACAAATCTATGACATTATACATGTACATTCAGTGAAGAGCAGTGAATTATACAAATGTGAAGGATGACATATATTTACCATAGCAGTAAAGTTGAGTGACAGCCTGAAATGATTTGGTTGGCACAGGTTTGATTTCCTGTACTAATGCACAATGTAGCTAGTCTTTTAACTGGAGGTCACATTCTCTGTTACCATGTTCAGCATATCTCCAGTATATCTCTTTCTCATTCACCCTGCCATACAGTACATACTGGTAAGTGTTTTGGAGCAAGCGCAATCCAGCCAAGTGTGTACAGATGTGGTAATCCATTTGTTTAAATACATTTGACATGTTCATTAAGCTACTAAGCCACACACCCTTACATTTTTCCCTTTTCTCTCTCAATCCTTCTACCAAAAGCTGCTTTTTCTTACCGCATTGAGACGGTAATTACCATGCAGTCAAATGAGAGGATGGCAAGCAGAAACACAGCGCTTGTCCGTGGCTGCCTGCCAGCCAAGCTACTTACACTGTGGAGCACACAGCACCCAGACACTACAGGCCAGAGTTGGGCTGCATATAAGAGTTGGGTTGCACCTCACTGGCAGAGCATTTTTTGTGTGAAAATGATATAGAATGTCAAAAAGTCTTTGACTGATGATAACAAAACAGCAAAAAAAAATAATAATCAAAATAATGCATGGTGGCTGGTATTGGGTTACAGTAATAGAGATTATAAAACATCTGATACACAGAACAGAAAGCATGATGTGCCACCACCACTTTTGACACTGACAAGTCAAAGAAATCAAACAGGCCTTGTACCAGACTGTGGCATTTTCATGAATTCTGAAAGGAAAATGAAAGGTTCTCCACCATCTTTCCACTCCAGGAGCGTTAGAGTCTCTCTGCCTGTTTGCCCGCCTGCTTTTCAGGCATTTTGCTGCCAACTTGGCATATTATCCGGGCACTACACTGGTTTAGGCACCGAGCCATTTCTGCCAGCTCGATGATTGCCATGATCTGGGTCGGCAAGAGTATTACATGGCCACCTGGAAAGAGGCGAACACCTGGACGCAGCTTAGTGCCCGGCTCAGCCATAATACAGGTCTTTTTTCTGCCAGTATATACACACCTCCCTCCTCTCTCTAATATGGTGCACACAAGTGATTAGGCATTGTGTAGGCCCACTGTCGGTCTACAGTCAGTAACATTTTGCAAAATCAAACTGCATTCAGTGTTAAACCTGTACTAAGCCAGCTGAAAGTAATGGTAGCTGCCAAATGATGCATTGTGTTAGACACAACAGGTAATACTCAGGACCTTCTGCATAATTAGTTTAAATTATCAATAGTGCATTGTATAGCATGTTTTCCAAGGGAGGGATCTTTTGTGTAGCAGGGACGGAGGTGGGTTCCTGCCTCTTTACTTCTGTCAAACTGAAGCACAATCTGTGGCTATAGTGATGTGGTTTTGGATGTGAGTATTGCCACTTGGATGTATGCAGTGTTGTATTTATTTTTTTTAAAAGATGTTGGGTACAAATGACTGGCACAGTTTACATTTTCCGAAGTGTTATATTTTTATTCAACATATCCAAACCAATGCATACTCAGTGGCCTCCAGCTATGTGTAACCTTAGACAGAATAGCAGAGATATTTCGTCTTTCTTCTTCCATCTCTATTCAGTTTTCTACAAATGTTTTTCCCTGTATTATAAATCATCCTTTTTATTCTCAAAGTGCTGTTAAAACCAGTTGTGTCCTTACCAATGAATTTTCATGACAGCACTGTCATCCTACATTGTGCGAAAACAATCCTCTTGACCTCTGTCACTAAATTTCATTGTCGGTGATCACATTTGCAATTTATATTCTTTTCTTTTTATTTTTTTTCTTCTTATTTTTGTAGAGGTTCAACCTGTGTGTCCTTATCGTTAGCACTTAACTCAGACTGGGAGCATCCATTTGCTGCAGAATTCAAATCAATCTGCCCTCCTGTGTACTGAGACAGCTGACTGGTTAAGTCCTCTAACTCTCATGCCATGTGTACGCTCACTGGATTATGACTGGATAATATTGCTTTGCTTCAAGGTCTCTCTTTTTAAATATCTGAGAAGATAAAAACCCAAACAAAAATCTTCTTTAGAAAGATAATTTAGTTATGTTATTATGTTCCCCTATTGTGAAAAATAAAAATCATGCATTGTAGGACAAATTCCCTCTAACACATATTGCCGCTAAACAGGTGCTGACCTCTATTGGAGAATACTAATTTTATATCACAAAATTCACTTCATGGAACTTATCTGCCTGCACCCGTATTCATTAAATATGGTTCCCCTTCAGTAAGTTCAAGAGTCACAACTCGCAAACAGCAAGATATAAAATCATGCCTCAAAGAGCCCAAAGAGGTAAGATGTCTGACTTTTTGTGATCTTGACAATGCATCTCGCTGGGGGCCATGAAATTCAGACAGCTCTCACAAAGGTATTCCGCAAAGCCCAGGGTGACAGCCAGTCCTCCCGAATCATCTGAACCATTGTGCATGTTGACAAAAAATGGGCAGAGATTTGAATGATTTAAACACAGATGCTGAAAGGAGATAGTGACCGACACAGAAAAGATGACAGTGTATACAAGCCATTTGGAACGACACAGAAAGGACACTTAAGCAAAGTGTCGATAAAAAACTGTACTAGTACACAACAAATGAGGTGGGAGAAACTGTTACTGAGTTAACCATACCTCAGAATATGCTCTAATTACTAGTCCTGTGGGTGGTTGTTAGTGGGAAATGTCCACTGCTTATGTGTGCTTATATAACCAATCAATGGCTTTAATTAGACTATTAGGTGTGATTGGGTCCCAGCAGACTACTTCCAAGCCACAAGCAGCCTTATTGTTTACTTTCCTGATTACTGAAAGTGCAGTATGTTGCGACGTTGGAGTATTTTACTATTATTGGAATGTTAGTGCTGAAGTTTGCAGTTTGGTTGGATTCACATACAGTAAAAGAGTAGAAGCTATGTGTGACTTAGTATTTAATTATTAAAGGTTGTTATTAATATGATACCAATTAGCATATATTTTGGTAGCCTACTTAAAAATAGTATTTCAGTTGGTCCACATGGGAATATCTCAACATTTTAATGGTTTGCCATGGATTTTGAACAGAGCTTCTTGGTCCAAAGATGATGAACTTTTTGGTGATCCCTTAGCTTTTCCTGTTGCACCAACATAACGTTGACATTTGTAATTAGACCCAAATGTCTACCACCACCAGCAGGTCAATTTATTCAGAAATACATCAACACCTACTACCTGGATTGGTACAAAGTTTTGCACTGACATTCATGTTTTTTATATGCTACATTCTAACTACTTTTGTGATCTCGTAACTTTCCTTCTAGCACCCACATGAGGCTGACATTAATGTTTTTGAATGAAATGCCTCCTCAACAAATATTGCATGGATTGCCATGAAAGTAGTAACAGATAATCATGTTTCCCAGAGGATACATTGTAATAACTTTGACAATCTCCTAAATGTTAACCTTGCACCATCATTCAGTCAAATTTTTCATTTTAAGTCCACATCTTCAGATGACAAAGTATGATCTCACAGACATGCTAGCATGGCTGCAGACGCTTAGGCTTGATTTAACTTCATGACCCACAACATTACAGATACTAATATGATAATATCAGCAATAAAGTGCCTAAAGCTACATCTATATTCATGTATTCACATTGTGATGAATATCTCCAGTGTAATGTCAGCATTCTGTTTTCGAGTGGTGCAGCTCTGCTGTCTGTTCTCTTCTTTGGCACATTTCTCTCTCTACACTACCAGAGATTTTTGCTCTTTCTGTCTTTGAGGTACAGTGTAAGCCGACGGTGGCCTTTTCCCTGATCCACTATAGCTGCCTTGTAGATCCAATAACACCGCGTTTACTAAGCAAACATGCTGAAAAAACATGATGGCACTTCCCCATTTTCATATTCAATATTGCACATCACGCAGATTCACTGACCCCTAAGAATGGAAATACTGTGAAATAGGAAACCCTAATGCTGGTATTATTTTCAGTGGCCTTTTATCTTCAAGAGTTTGATTTTTATATAAGCAACTAGGGTGACATGAAGAGGGATTTTTCAGTAGCTTTCATCCATGGGAAAAATCACAGACATATAGAAAGAAAGGTAGACAGTCGTGATGCATGACAGGTAATGAAGGTGGAAAGGGGAGGGAGAGGAGGAGGTGGAGAGGAAAAGTTTGGGTGAGATCATAAAGAGACAAGGGCAGAAAGATCCAGCTTAAAGAGCAAATGAGAGAGAGACAGAAGCAGTTGGGAGCGCTGTAATAACTTCATGCATGTTTAAGCAGAGGTAACATGAGTTAAATGTCCAGAGGATGTGAGTACCAGCACCCAGCCAGAGAAATGACACCAGGTGCATCTCATGAGCGGCGGAGGGATGGTGAAGCATAGTCACTGAACAGATATAGCACACATATGTACATACTGTACTAGTGCTGACTGAAATTTTTAAGAAATGGCACAGCACCTCAAATGTGATGATTGTTTTTTTTGGTTTTCTCTGTTTCACATCATTATTGAAATAATATATTTAGATTCTGGACTGTTGGCAGACAAATAAAGGAATGTGAATATATCACCTTGGGCTATGAGATATTGTGATGCACATTCAGCTTTTTGTAACTGTAAAAATAATCAATAATGAAAATAATTTTAGTAGCAGGCTTAACACACAGAATCAGACAGTGGATCATAGAGTTAAGATGTTTGAGGTGAATGTATTGTACTCTTTGCACATATTGTTCTGTCCTTCAGTATCTCTCATTGTCGTACACACCCTCACACACAAACTCCTCTCATCTCACCAGGGAAAATATCCACTGTCAGTGCGAAAAATGGAGTGGAACAGATGGCATCAGAATGATTGAAACCACCTACAATGGTTCCCACAACTTCCCTATCTTTCTCCCTCCCTCTCTCTCCCTGTTCCTACCCGACTATACATGCATCATCTGAGCCTCTTCATTGCCATCCAGGCACACAGTTCCTGCCAAAGGAGCCCAGGCTCACTGGAAGCCCCACGGTGCTACACAAAGTCAGCCAGGAGGAGAAAGATAGAAGAGAGGAGAATAAAAGGTGGAGGAAAGAGGTCTTTTCCCTACTAACTTGGAATCTTTGACTCATTTTAGCTGCGTTATTGTTTAGCCCAGCTCACAGTTATGTAAAAGTATCTGTGGATTTATGCTTAAATGTAAAATCCTGAAAAATCATGGGTGCATAATAATTTGCTCCTCTTCTCACTGAATTAAATTTCCTCTCCTCTCCTCCTCTCCTTTCTTTTTTCTCAGCCCCACCTTACCTCGTCACACCTCCTCAACACCAGGCCCGGTTGCCGAGCGCCAGTCATGTAAATGAGATAGTTAGCAGATCAAAAGGCATGGAGAGGAATTTTTAATAGCAGAAGATGTGTTGATTAGTGTCAGAGTAGGAGAGACAAGGCAAAGTGCAGCCAGCCTCTATTACACCCCGATGCTTTGAGGCATATGTTGAAGTGGGTGTGTGTTGACGTGGGTGTGTGCATAGGTGTGAGGAAAAAGACAAAGCAGAGGAGAATGTGTGTCTATGTGTGCACATCTTCGCATGCATTTATAGCATACCTACAGACATTCAAGCATGATAGTGTGTGTGTGTGTGTCTTGGCATCAAAGTGTGTGTGACTTCCCTCCGGGAGATCATCGTTAATGCATAATACATAGCTCCATATTTCCGACTATAACAGCAATAATGTTGGCGCCCTGAGTTTATGAAGAGGAGATCAGGTGTAGGAGAAAGTGATTACAGGGCATAAACACTGCAACTGATATTGCTTTATTGTGAGAAGTAACTGGCATAAAGATGACAGTAGCTGAAGATAGCCTGGAGAAGAGTGCCAGCAACAATGCTAATCAAGTGCTTCACTGCTGTGATTGTCGGTAGTTATGGAGGAGTCACATGGATAACGAGTTGTCTTGGTGAATTAAACTGAAGCTCAAATCAGGCTAAGTGTCGGGCATAAAATGGAGGCATGAAGGCTCTAAATGTGTGTTAAGCCATCCAACACCAGTGTATAATGATTATCTGGCTCGGCTTTGTTTATTTGTATGTGCAATTTACATCAACAATGAAGATTTATTAGTATAATCGGGCAGCACTCTTCTGTTGTAATATACTGTATGTAATTGTGGAGTTAATTACATTTTAGCTTGACACTAAGCAGTGTGTGTTGCATTTTTAATTAGGCCTCTAAGGGATTTTTTTTTATTTTTAATATTATTATTTTAATACCATCGCGGTTACGTAACACTTGCCATTTGTCTTTCAAATTTCAGCTGGTATAAGATAGGACCCCAGCTACCACTCTTTATTTCAGAATCTATATTTAAATCCCACCTTTGGATAAGGTTGAGGAATAAATAAATAGCAGTTCAAAGCTGGCATATCAGTGGCTCTTCATTCTGTGTCCAGGGGCTTGCCCGCATGTTTCTGCCCGTGTGAGAATTTTCATCTTCCCCGTTCTCCCCAGCTGCTTCCCTCGCATGCCTCTCTCCCTCTCGCTCACACAGATGGCACAGGGGTCGAAGCACTTTAATGAATTTTCAAAGGAGCTGCATTGGCAATATTAAAAGGAGCTCCCGAACTTAAACACGCCTGACACCACAGTCACACACATGCACATAGTGACATATGCACACACATATAAAAGGTACCCAACGCACATACAGCCTGTCTATCTCTTTCTCTCTCTCTCTCTCACACACACACACACACACACACACACACACACACAGACACACACACACACACACACACACACACACACACACACACACACACACACACACACAGACACAGACACAGACACAGACACACACACACACACACACACACACACACCAATATTCCATTCTTCACAAACCAATAACATTCCACAAACACAAAGAGAAATCTCACATCCTACACACCAGTGGACATTCTTAATTAACTCCATTAGAATGACAGGCACCCGCTGGAAGGTTAAAGGTCGATTTTAATGATGAGCCTACATATGGCAGCCACCTTGTTGCCTTGCAAGGGAAACGAGCGTCACTTCTGCTGATCCATCTGTCCCATGGTAATGACTGCACCTGGCCTAGCATGGGCCAATGCACACAGGTACCTCAGAACTAGCTTGGTGCGTGGAGGGAAACACAATTAAAAAGCAATAAGCACGCTAGCATCTTGCTGCCACATTGTTTACTCATTATGTCTAATTATCTATTTGAGTCAGAGATTTAAAAGACTCATTTGTACGATTTTTTTTTTTTTTTTTTGACAGTCAGCGTTTATGGTGCAACTCTGATCTTGGACCTGATGAATTTCAATTGGAAATGCAGTCAATTGTCAGGCGTGTCCTCATGACCTTTGTTAATGGTTTTCTTGCAGTGAGAGGCCACTGTTTAGGAAGCTGATTTGTGTGTTGAGAGTCAAGTGTCAAACATCATTATAGACTCTCTATTTTTGTCTCTCCTACTCACACAAGAGCCTGGAGGAACCCCCTTCTTTTAGCCAGCCTTGATCGCAACAGTCAACATATGACTGCCTGGAAGGTTTCCCCTTCGTCTTCACAAGTGGTTGATTCGAAGGGCCAAGCCGGTGCTGCACTGCTAGCGGCATCAAGGCTATTGCAACTCACTCTTTTTATTTCTTTCTTTCTACTCTGTCCTTCCGTCTACTTCTCCCCAGGCAAGCGAGTCTTTATCCCACCTCTACGTAGTTGAACTCAGGGTCAAAACTCAGCATAGAGCCCACGGGTCTCTGATCTCCCCAACTTCTGATCACTCATCAAGGTCTGCCAGGCAGAATTCTTTAAAAAGCGTGCATTTGAAAAAGTCTGTTAAATCCCCTCAGTACTTTTTCTCTCTCTTTAACACAAGAGGGTGGGCAAGGCCTCCGGGATAATACATCAGACCAGGGCTGTGTTTGATTTAGCTCTGTTCTTACATTAATTTATTTATTTTTTCTATTCACACTCATAGCATAGCATATGGTATTATGACATAAGTATTAGCATTAGCATTATATAAAAGTAAGACATTGAAAGTATATCCTTTCAGTGTCCTGGAGACATGGTTAAACTTTAATAAGATAAATATGATATGAATGCAATTGTCAGGTCAACAGAATATGTAATTATTAATTTTTTTTTACAAAATCAATCAGTTATCAGCTTGTCTGTCATCATGTTACTTGACTCTGGTCTGACCTAACGTAAAAAAAAAAGTTTTGAAGATGTGAGATTGAGATGTACAGAGCGATGGCACGCTGGTTCTGCTTTCAAAGAGGAGACAGCTGTAACAGCAACGGAACATCTGCTGCAGTGCTAACATAAGCATCCTTCATTCCCGTACTGTCATGCCTGAGCGGCCTTTAAACCGGACAGCGCTGAATCTGACAACCGCCTGATGAAGTTTGGAGTTTCTATAACTGCGCTCATCAGGCTGTCGCTCACAAAGTAGTTATTCACACCTCGTACTTGAAGAAAGATTAAACACAAGTGAGCAATTAAAAAAAACAAAAAAAAAAATCCTCCCAGAGAACAGCCCTATAGTTTTGGAGCCGATCTGGCTTCTTTTGCAACTTGTGTAAACTTCTAGATACTTCTGCAGTCTGTGTGAGCTTGGGCCATCTGTAGCCTCTGTCAGCTCTTCTCTAATTCTTTATTGCAGTTGAAAAAAAAGTAATGTTTATATCAGCTCAGATGGAAGGGTGCAAGCTCTCTCAGTATTACTGATAATGTGGCAGCACTGTTCTCTTCCGCAATTTCTGTTTCACACCTTCTTCCATTTCTCACTCCGTTGAGGCCTTTTCGAGCTATCTGGAGCTTGGCCAGCTACAGCCATTTTGTCCCATTATGTGGTACTGTAAAAAACAGCTGCTCCCATTCCACACTGGTGAATAGGTTAAATGGTGACACTAGGAATAGGAAACACAATCTTTTTTTTTTTCTCATGGCTTAAATTGACTGATAACAGGTGCTGGAGGTTCCACTGCTCCTTCTCGGCTGCCTTCCAGCTCCATTGCTTTTGATTTCCAATTAGCGGCCACTCAGTCCTGCAGTCGCTTTAGAGACTGAATTTGTCTCTCTCTCACTCCCCCTTATTAATCTGTACAGAGCACTGTACAACTAGAGGAACAAGAATAGATGGCAATTACAACGGTTAGGCTAAGTGTACAGTAGCAAATAAATGAGAAAGTGGGTCCAAACTTTTGGCTGGCACTGTACTTGTAGAGAGGAGTTTTCAGCTGGTGCCATGTTGAATATAAACTGCTCTATAATACACCAAACTGTTCTGAGGGCTGTTTATGTATTTGGACATTTTTTAAAGAGGATGCTTCAGCTTGTAACTGGCAATAATTATTTTACAGGGTAAAAAAAGACGCTTTATATGCTTGTAATCAAATCTTTACAATGTATTCAATACTACTACAAAATTAACAAACTAAACAATCCCAAAACAGATGTTTGATAGCACATTGAAATATGCACGACTATGATAGCTATAAATGTCACATTTTATAGTAAATACCCCAATTATAGCAGAGAGGAAGGCCGCTGCAAAAATGGTACTTGTAGATAACTGAGGCAAAGAGATATTTAAAATGAAAGAACAGATAAGAGATACTTAAGATACTTATCAAGTGCCGAGTAATACATTGCTCTCTTTCCCCACAAGTGAGCTCAGAACCAAATTTGCTGCCACACTGATCACCTACAATCCTCTATCGCTGAGGAGTTGGAAATTGGAGGGGTGGGTGGAAGTGGTCTAAAGCATAGGGGCCAGAAAGGTTTTGAGAGAATTATCAGTGACTGGTGAACAGTCATTGTAATGATTAACAACTGCATTCTATCAAATTCTCTACATAATACTGTGATCACTCATGTTATGGGAGATACAAATCATAAATGCCATGAGTGTTTAAGGCCAAAATTAGTGAATTATTTGTCAAGTATTTACTAGTGTGAATATTTATGCTATGTGATGGCTACCTAGAAAACCTGTCATCTTTTTTTTTTAATGACAGTCCTGAATTATGAATTTTGTGATGGTATTTTATATGTATAACAGCTAAAAACTAATGCAGCAGTGGTGCATTTTAGTATGAGTTGTTATGGTTGTGCTTGGCTGTCAGCGAGCAAAAAAAAAACAGCTCCTCTGATTTCCTTAAAATGGAGTGTTGTACCCATCTTGATGCACTGACTGTTATGTGATGAATGAGGAAAGTCAAGACCGGCTGTGTCAAGAAGCATCTCCCTAGAGGAAACTGATGTCCTTGTCTGAGAGCCACAAAGTCTCAGTGGACTGAATATACAGTACAGCACCCCAAATATCCCACCAAGGGCAGATGATGTCTCTTTAAATTTAATTCAAATTTCTGGAAAAGTTTAGTTCCAGTCTTAATGTTTTCTTTGCACATCAATATTTAAATGGTGAAAAGACATAGTGTACGACATAAATAATATGTGTGGATACATACAATGGAGTGAGCTTCACACAGTTGCATTTCAGCATTTTAGGCTGTACTGTAGATGTTTTGTTTCCTGTGCAATTTGGTCTTCAATATGTGACTAACTGATCAATGTGTACTGTGTCATTGAGATCGCTTATTTTAAAAAGCCAATGAACTCATATTTGATACTGTTATCAAAAAATTTAAGGTTTATGAATTAAATTAACATTTCACTGTACTGCACATTCCCTAACCTTTTGGCATCAGAGATGCCTGAATGAGCTATGTCATTGTCAAGAGAAAATTGACTAATAAAATTGTCACACATACAGAGACAGACAACCCTGAAACTTGAGGCAAAGCTAAAGGGTTCATGAGGTGGCTGACAGTTACTCATCGTGGCATTGCCATTTCTGATTTATTGCAATGGCTATTCAAAAGGAAAACTTTTTACAAAATTGAGTCCATGCGCCTTCAATAAAATCCAGGTCTGAGCAGTGACAT
The DNA here is from genome assembly GCF_027409825.1 of Scomber japonicus. NCBI lineage: Eukaryota > Metazoa > Chordata > Actinopteri > Scombriformes > Scombridae > Scomber > Scomber japonicus. The sequence continues at coordinate 12,570,169 of NC_070599.1, read as the reverse complement.
GCTCACAATGTGGCATCACACAGGCTTTTTGTAATTCCTCCCAGCGCTGACCACTCCAAACATCCCAAATCCCTCATGTCAATAGAGAAAAGACAACATGAGGAACGGACTTCTCGGCTTTTCTTTGCCTTGTAAAAAAGTTTCCATATCGTCTTGTGGGTTCTACACAGCATAACTAAGACCCTGGAAGCAGCTTATCTGCTTAAAACAGGAGGGTGAGAGAGGGTAAAAAAGTGTCTCAGTCTTCCATCTTTTTCCTGGTTCACAGAGTGGGTTTATTGAAGCCACCAGAGCTTTGGTTTCTCCCTCTAGATTCCCCCCTACACCATCCCCGCTAGTCTAATCCACTTAGGCCCATGCTACCTCCACTGGTTTTGATTGGCCAGGCTTCCAAATTTCTGCCGTAGGACTCAAGAAAAATCAATAATCTTCACAGCACTGCAAAAAACCCTTCTCTATTAAAACACAAAATGTGATTAGATGAAGAGAAATATAGAATGGTTGAGAGATAGAACTTCAGGTTATTCACCATTCTTTTTTTAGCATGAATTGTTTTTGCATAGCTGTAGAATATTTCACTCAAACCATTTCCTCGACTGCTCTTTGGTATCTACACTTCAAGCCCAAGTGCATCACATTTAAAATGTTGCTACATTCTACTCATTTCCTTTCCATTTTTATTGTCATTGTCCCTTGGAGTGTCTTGCTCTCTCACTCCCTCTCTACCAAACAACACTGATGCTAATGTTATTGAAACCCCAGGTGCTTCTAGTGGCTCTTGAAGTCTGGCATCAGTCCCTGCCACCCCCTCCCCTGGGTCCAATTTTCCTGGTATGAAGCTTCAAGGTCCTCAGCTGAGCTCTCTGTTTAGTAACAACAGTAGCAGCGAGTATGAATGTGTGTCAGACTGAATGGTAATGAGCGTTCCAGAGATTGAACCCCAGTCTTACCCCTCTCCTCTGAAAATAGATTTGTTCTCACGTGCAAAACAGATATTGTAATCACAGTACCCCATCGTTGATCCCCTCGGGATTTGTTGCATGCACACCAAAAATGTAAATGAAGGCAGGGGATAGACATCATCGGTGATAAATCATATTACTTGCAAATTCTGCTTGGCAACACAACTAGACTGCACTGTAAGCAATGGCAACTCAGAATTAGTCCTGAGTCTACTGTTTCTCTCTCACAATACTATAGTTATTGTCAGTTCACTCCATTCTCTTGTTTTATTGCACATTTACAAGAAAGCAAAACTGTACTTTAGAAGAGTACATCCGTAGAGGGACCACTTTCAATGTAAAAAAAAAAAAGAAAAGTGTACGGTAATGGAAAATCCAGTAGTATATATTTCTTAGGCTGCTAGAGAGTTGGTAAAGGAAAGTGGAGAAGGCAGGTCTTATACTGCCCCTTTCTATAAATCTTTGGAGACATGAATGTCAGGTAGCGGTGACATAGTGACAATGTGGCTAAATGTTGCTGTTTTTAGCCATACTGGTTCATTGTTTGTGTCGGAGCCACCCTTAGGTCTTTGTAAGGAGTGCGGGACAGCGATCTTAGTATGCCGTTGGAACCTTAGACATCTGCTGTCAAACTAACAAGCTTGGGGAAATGTAGCAAAGGTTGAAGCACACAGGGTTAGCTATATATGAGGGCTGCTAAATTACCTCAGAGACATATGGAGAGAGGGGCATACTTTGGCGTGCTGTATATTTGTGTGCATACATATTTTTCTGTTTTGTTGTTATGTTAAACCAGTGCAAAAAATGGCAACGGCTCGTCGGTAATAGATTAGGTTTCTACTTACTGTACCTCCCCTCTGCCTCCATCCTCAAAATCTTGAAACACTGACAAATATTAATGCAAGTTGTGCAAACTTTGGATCCTCGAGGGAGACTCCCTCAGATGTTTCATGTCCCTTGATTAATAAATGATGTCCCCCTCTTGAGAGGGACTATTCTTAACCCCCAGTCTCTACAATACCGGGACACCATCATTTTTCAGGGGAGCCAGTGACAGCCTCAGCCTGTACTGAAGTTTAGCTTGCTGTACATTGTAATTTGCTGACGTTTCTTTTCTCTCTTTCTCCCCGCCCCCTGCTCCCTTTTCCTCCCAATGGCCTGCTTACAGATGTGACCAACTATTCCACACTAGGTAAGACTCATTTAATTTTTCATAGCAGTGTTCTCAAGAGTGAGTCTCATGTTTGAGTTGTCATGTGTGTTTGGGAATGATGTGAACGCATAAATATGGAAGAGAGAGGGTGGGGTGGTGGGGTACTGGTAGTGGCACCAAGATGCTGCTGTTTGCTTAGTAAGGTATGCAATGCTCTGCAATCCTCACCCATCCCATTTTACCCACATGTATGCATGCAAATACACAATGGTAGCTTTTTCTGGCATGTGGATCGTGTGCTCTGTTCCTCCAATTTGAATTTTATTCAAATGAGAATCAAATGGCCCAGATTGTTCAAAGAATACGCCGGCAGTGTTGACTTAAACAAGCATTGCGCGGATGGGGTGTGTTTCCACACTGTGATGGGTGTTTGGAAGTATCTCATATGTTAAGCTATGAACCCTTCCGCTGTTCCGAACTCCACGTCAACATCAAACCCATGCTGCTGTGGACACCGACAGTGTCCATATGGCCACAAACCTGCTAATCTTTTTTCACTACATACTCATGTGATTGTGCACTGACATGTATTCAGGAGTTGCACGGCATATCATCTTATTCTGAAAATTTCCCTCTCCTCATTCTGGGTAACACCCACTAGCAGTTTCGTTTGAATTCATAAATGGTTCCCCTAGAGATCTGGCAATATGGATACAGTTTCTAAACCCGAGGTCAGAGGTCTGAGGTCAATTGAACTGTGGTATGCTCCTGTCTAGTCAGAATATGATATGTACTTCAACAGTACAGACATTTTATTCATGAGATCGTTAGCAGCTTTGTTCACTTGTTGGCTGAAGACTGAAGATAAAATGCCTCAAATATGTGCAATTTTGACTTATACCACTTTTTTTTTTAAATCTTTGAAAGGAACTGATTAGGGGGGAACCTATGACTTCATCCCTTCAGTTGTGCTCAAATGGTTCTCCCATTGGACCCATCTTTCCTGCTCATGTCAAAATACTACCAATTCACTTTTCCTGGAAATGGCAGTGTACAGCCACACTTGGTTGCATAAAGACGATACACGCAGACAACATATCATATCAGCACGACATCAGACTGAAAGCAGAACAGGTTGGGTTAGGGGAACTGGGAACAATTGAACTCTGGGTGTAAGACTGAACCCAGTGTGAAAACAGCCCCAGCTGGTGAATTCCAAGAGGAGTGTAGCATCCTATTTTTTTGTCCGACTGTTTTTAGAGACACTCAGCAGGCTGAAGTAGTGTGATAGAGGTCAACTGCATGATTGAATCCACCGTAGCAGGACCTCAGACCAGGGCAGTAGGACGTTTCAGCACTACCCATGGATCCTGAGCATCTGTTCATAAGGGATAAATCAATCACCTCATCTCCAATGTGTAGGAAGTGTGTTGGACAATAGATCTTGATGTTTATTTTACTTGGTTGGTGTTTGTCTCAGATACATGATCTCTTTGACTTTTCGTCCTCGGACAGTTTTGGGAGACTGCCACCGCATTGTGTAATTGAAAACCCAGTGCCATGCCACTACACTAGCGCAGTTTGGTTACCCAGCAGAGCATCTGCAAGCAGTTCTGGTCCGGCTCTCAACTCTTTGAGGCAGGCGCTGGCTGACTGCTCAGACATAGAAAACCCCTGGCTAGCTGAGAATAATAAGTACCCATGGGAAGCTGCCAGATGGACATTTACTGTGAGCCTAGCTGGAGAGGGAGAAATCTGTCAAACATCACACTAGGCATCTGTGGGGGAGCAGTGCAGGTTCACGTCCACTATGTCGAATAAGAGGAGTACTCTTTGTCGAGACTAAAAGCTGTTAGATTTTTAACATATCCCATCCAGTTGATCCATTTACTATCTTCAAGGTCAGTAACCCTTGGTACATTAAAATACCACCCATTTCAGAGAAAGCTTCAAATAATATCTAAGTAATGGATGTTTAAAAAAAGTTAATCATATGGTAGTAGTGGCCATTATAAATGCAGTCGCTTATTGCTTTGGAGTAGTCTCCTTTATTTAACTCCAATTGTATTCCCATTTCCAGGCATTCAGTAACTATTAATTAACACTAAACTGCTTTGCTGCTGATCTAAATAAGAGATACAGATAATAAGTTCCCCTTTAATTTTGACACTGGCAGCTGTGTCTGTCCACATCACGGAATAATAAGTCATATGCGTGTCTCTTCCTTAGATAATCCTTGAAACTGAGGATTTCGACTTGCAGTTGAAATGTCCAGTATTTTTTTATTTTTTTCATACTCTCTTCGATACAAAGCTATAGGCGAGGAATTACAATTGGCTCATTATGCTCTCGGAAGCTCAGGGGCTTCAGAGCTGGTAAAGAGAGGGGGAATAAGATAGAAAGAGCACAAAGAGTTCATCCCAGTATCGTCAGCAGTGAAATAGGACCTTGGTTCTCTTAGACAAGCTGTGCACCAGTTATTATTGCATTATGTCTGGCAGCCCTCCTTTCAGACAGGAACTGAGCCACACTTGATCAGTGATATGACACTGGCAGAGAAGAGAGTGATTGCTGGCTGCTCAGTTAAGCAAATACCATTATACTGTTCAAGTCTAAAAGTAGATCAGTGCTTGGTAAAAAATTATGAAGAGGACAGCCCGGACAATATCCAAAGCAATGGTAGCTTTGTAATACTCAGGAGTGGGTTCTTCTGAAAAGGTTTTGGTTTATTCATCTTCCAGAGGATAAGAACAATGGTATTCACAGATAATACAACACTTTCAAGTCTCCATCTGGGTTTCTCGTGCCCTGGAAAAGTGCTTAGTTGCATACTGCTCAAAATGTCAAGAACAAATGCTTATTTCTAGTCATATGGTTTTTGCTAAGTAAGTTGATTATATATTTTGTGTTTTGTTTATGGGAGAGAGTTCAGAGAGAATGCGTAAGTCAGAGGTTTGTGTGGCAGAACATGTGTTTTAGCAGTGATTTAGAGTTTGTTGCCCTCATAGGGATGCTTGTATCAAGGGCAAGCAAGCAGTCACAACCCCAAACCATTAGAGAACAACCATAGCTTGTTCCTGTGGTGGGTCTTAATGTTAGAGCTTTTTTTTTCTTTTTCTTTTAGCTGTGCCCTCTGGGTAACAGGCCATTTCACTAATGGTGAATTTCTCAAGCATGTGTCAAAAACCTCCAGGCATTATCAAAAGCTCTTGAGGGAGCTTAAAGTTGCTCTATGTTGACCCCCCTCCCCTTCTTTTTTAAGACCAAGTACTGCTGGGTAACTTGTTAATAAGAAATGTGACTGATTGCTTGTTAGTGTGACTTTGCATACATTTTGCACTAATTAGACTTGAGTGACAGATTCACAAAGTGTCGGTTTTTACAGCCACCCCTGAGAAATCTGCTTACATTGCAATATGTTAACAGTGTGTCAGTTCTCTCCTGTCATTTTTTGATGGCCGTTGTTCAATATTTTCATACTAATCACCCATCAAGGCAGATGATCGCACATGTGACTATCCATACTATGCACATACAGATGCTAGTAAGATGTTGTGTAACAGTAATTTAGGCACTCACATCATGCAGATTTGTCAACACTTGGATGCCCCTTTTTCCCTGCGAGTGAAGCTGGGCTGCTGTTACGAACAGATGGCTTATCTTTAACTTTATCAGCAGCGGTAGTGTCACCGGCAAACGCGATAAGTTGCTCCAGTGCCTGGGGAGAGCGGCATCCATCAGTAGCTAACAGCATATGGTGAAGGCACATTAAGGTGTCCTCTCTCTCATCCCTGCTTTCCTGTTCTATGAGCAGTTCTGCAGCCAAGCATCAGATGCTCACTTCACAGGACAAAGTGTGTGCGTGTGTTTGAATGTGTTTGTGAGGGGCAATGGGCATCCAATTTGAGATCTTACGCATCCTGTTTGATCTGTCTTATGTGTTTTCAAAGCTCTGCTGTCAATTATTTATTTTATCATTATTATTATTAATATTATCATGCCTAACCATAATGATTAACTCTAACCCCTAATCATGTCTACCTATCCACCCACCTATCTGTTTCTTTGTCATGTATTTATTTGTATTCCTCTGTTTAGTTGTATGTGTTTTTAAGGAGATCTGAAATGTTTTGCTGGGCACGGAAAAATAAAGTGTATTTTTTCCCATTTGGAGTGAAATCAAAATATTAGGCAATATCAGCAACTATGTCTGTGTCAAGAAGGTGTTGTTTTTCCTCTCTCTCCCACTAATAACAACCACCACTGCCATCCCAACCTAACAACCCCACTAAGGCACTCTATTCCAACATTGGAAGGAAAGTGTGTTTACCAGATCCTCCATGTGCTGCATTCCTTCATTAAGCTGAATGTCAATCAAAGCCTTGTTTGCTTGAGCAAGTGGCTCAGTCTTCCACGGACCAAAATGACAGCATGGTGTTGGACAAAAATCAGACGCGCCACAAAAATTATAATCACCTCTCGTGAAGCAGTAGTGCCCATGATTAAAAAGCTTGTCACTTCTGTCCTAAGGCACACACAAATTTTGCATATTGGCGTATTAGCTTCTGTCATTAACACACAATATGAAATTCATTACGGGAACAGATACTCTCATGCTTCCAAGAGAGAGTTCCTGCTTAAAATAATTTTAAAAGAAAACCCTAATTGTAAGGTCCTCAGGACTAGTGACACCTTGCCTCGAGGCCAGTGCCATTTCCACAGACTACAATCATTTTTATATTAGAATCTTTGTTTTACAGCAAGGACTTAATATTGCGTAATAGTCACCTCCAGTGCTTTTTAAATTTACCCTTTCTTTCTTCCTTTCAGTTTTGACACCCCTTTTATGCAAAGTTTCAACTCATGTGTGAAACCTCTGATATGTCACAGCATGCATCCTACCCAAGCCCCTCCAGCCTTCCCTTTTCCATTGTTATTCCCATGTTGACGTCTCTCTAATAAGCAACGTTAATTAGTCTGCTCTTCAAAAATATAATTTTCCATTGTGTCTTCAGGGTTTGGACATTAAATGAACAAAGGCAGTCACACGACTGACACAATAGGCTCAGCTGATTAAGGGAGCAGCCATAACAAAACTTGGTTGAGAGACAGTCAGCCATCTTGATTCGATGTCATCCTGTCATCTCATGTTGACTGAACAATTTGCCCTATGAACTTGTTTCTTCTTCAAAAATGCATTGTACATTTCTGTACTAGAAACCAATTTGCTGCACATGTGAAACTTATTATTATCAAAATTTGCATGTTTTTTATTCAGTTTAAACCCTGAACTTAACATCAACAACATGTTTTTATGGCATATGGACAAGGTTATTTTCTACATCTTCAAGAAATGTACAACCAATATACTAGGCTGGAAATGGTTTGCCGTATCATGCCTTTTCAAATCTTGTATTACCAACAAAATCGGTGGGGATATCAGCTGAAGTCATATGGTCTCCTTTGAGACAGCGTTTGGCCCAAGTAGGCTGAATCGTCCTGCATCCATTTTGGCAGAACATTTGAGAATGATGAAGACCACTGGACATAATCCATGGCCTTGCCTCTCTGAAGGTTGAATGTCAGAGGTCGTTGGATGGCCAACCCATCTGCCAGTCTGGCACTGCAACATACAGTACAGGCTGGATGTTAGTAATAGAGTGGCATGTTTCGTGGGTGTCTGTGCAAAGACAGGCTGTGTTCATAGTCTGCTCAGATGTATACAGCTACATCATAGTATAGCATTCCAATAGATTGTCATTGTTAATGGTTTGATTAACAATGTCTTCACAGATGCAAACATAAAAGCATCATAGTGTGTTTGTTTGTTTTAAAAAAAAGATTATTACAGCTCATTTTGCATCATGCTAATTGTGTCTCTGCCACAAGCTGACATTCCCATTGAAATGATATGACGTGGTGTTGTCAGAATCACCAAGAATAGGTTCATTATTGCTTGCAAGTGTTTGCACAACATAAATTAAGTGATATGGATCAATGTTGGATCAAGCACAGATGGTCTATTTATTGCCTAAACATTATGTCTGTCTTTTTTTTATAGTCTTATTGTTTATTATTATCCGTAGGAAAAAGGGTTGAAAATTGAAGCATTTAAAATCATATGACCTGAATCTGAATTCATCTTTCATTCTATCTCTTCTGTTTGATTGACCTTTCATTGCCATTGGTTGACTTTGACAACTGACAGAAACATTTTACAGATTTTAAAGTCTTGATTCAGAGGCCTACTGCTGTATCTTAAATGAGTTACTCATCAGCCCATTAGCACATCATTTGGCGTAAGATTTGTAGAGACACCTAATTCCACTAGATAAAAAGTGTAGGGAAGAGTTATATCCAGATAAGGTTGAAAACCTTTAAACTGGTCATATAATTGCCACACTGTTCTCTCACAGGGGTAATTTAGATACCATTGGATCAAAGACGGGATTAATCTGCTCTAATTGTGCTTTATTTTCATGTTCAACCCTAGCAGTGGAGCCATTTTGTCATGTATCCATATCATTCAGAATTAGGCATGTATGAATGACCTTCCACACAACACAAAACAATTCTGGGCCTGGAGCCTCTCAAAGTAACTAAATCTATTCATTTGTTTTTAGTCTTTTTAATTACCTTTAATAATGCAGCAAGTGCCACTGCAATGCAGTTAAGGGCAGCAAAGTATAATCTGTTGAGGCTGTAACATATTTACACTGCAAAGCTGTATGTACACAGAAAGCTGCTCCCAGTACAATACTACTCTCATTTCTTGACCGAAACCAAAATAGAAACTTGCGTTAATTAGTCCTTAGTGACCTGCCATACGGAGAATCCAGGTTTGTAAATACAGGAGAGGATGTGTCCTCAACTGTCCCTAGTTACGGATTAAGGCCTGAAGCCAGATGGGAAATTTGAGCCAGCCTATTTTTTTCTCCTCTCTGACATGTGTACTGACATTCCTGCAGGTCAAAATGGGAAATTAATGTAGAGTTTGCGTTTGCTCAGCGCCTTTAGTGACCACAGGCCGTGCTAAAGGGTTACCCTCTGGAGTGAGAACTGTCAACAAGGGATTGAAGCTGGAGACACACGAGTTGGTTCTTTTTTTTCCAAGGTTAATGAACTGCTGTGTTTAAGCATGACTGTGAACACACCACCATAGTCACCCTAAGAAAAAGCAAAGCAGGTTGTTCAAGTGCCTTTCAGTAACAGCTCAGCTTTGTGAGTGTAATGGTTCATTTCGTTACCTATTTGCAATGTGTAGTACAGTATGTGCTCATTAGTTTGGGTGAGGTCTTAAAATAGAGAAAGGCTGTCATGAAGGTCATGGACACGAGTGCACATACATGTGTACAAGCTAATCTAATCTATGCTAAATAATGTCATGCAAAAACTTGAAATCACATAAAATGCCATTCATTTAGATGAACATGATACATGTAGTTTATGTCATTCAGCTCATCAAAGTATCAAAGTCCTCAAGCTTGTTGCTGTTGCCAATTTGTTTCAGAATAATTTGTATTGATTTGATTGTAACATTTTGCTGCAGTGTCGATGCTAGCTAGCTAAAGTACCAAATCAATCCATCCATTTGGTAAAAGTCCTTTTAATGTGTTCCCAGACACTTCTGACTGTAGGAAAATAGTAATATTGACAAATTTGATGTTGGATGTGTGCCAGCTTTTGGAAAGAAAATGTTCCTGAGCAGTTTCTTGAGTTGTTAGTTTGTGTACGGTGTATTAAGTTTATACTCCACCTAAGTAAAGTTTTTTGTGCTCTACCAGCATCAGTCAGACAATTTTTAATTAGGTTATAATTAGAGCACTTGGATATTCACTTCAAGTAATGAAAATAATTTTAGTATTATTATTTCATACAGCACAGTTGGAGAAGTACTGTGTGATTGTCAGGCTAGAAGTGTCATTTGCAGCATCATCAGGTTATATTAATTTGGTGGGTTTTTTTTTTTTTTTGAGATTTCATTTGATTTTTTTTTACCTTACAACCGCCTCTCACTTCTTTCATTTTTTTTTGCTTTCAAACTTTCCTCTTTGACTTGGCATGATAATCACCTCCCTTGAAAGATGGCTGCAAAAAAATAATAAAGAGAGATACTGTATGCAAGAATAACAAGCTGACACTGCATAGTCAATGGCACTGAATAATTTTTGCCACAGTTTTATTCCTCCCCCTGGATTTCTACCATAAACAAAGTTATCTATTTTTAGCCCTGCTTTTTTCTTCTTTCCTATTGCCAGAATCGTTTTTACTCCTCAGTTTTCTATTGTTTAATCATTTGTAGGGGATTCATACATTCTGGGTGTCACTGAAACACTCTCTGTCTATGCCATGCACGTAATAACACACATACATTGTATTGAACAGTTTGTTCAATATAGTATAACCTTTCACATTCATAACAGACATCATAAATCATATGCTTAGAGGCAAGCAATATCCAAAGATTTGCACAAACGTATCTAATAAAATCACCAGACTCACATTCACTGGGGCAATAGTAAAACGTACAACGCTTTGGACATGAAGATGTGACAGTATTATAGATAAAGATTCATTTATTCTCCAAAGATGTGCACTATATCAGTGTCTCTTATGGCAAAATCATGTCATCACTGTCTGAACCTTATTAATTACTGAGCTAGAACAAGCAATTCACATGGCGGACATTCAGAGAGCCTAAGTTGAGTTGGGTGCATTATGATTATATTAACATAATCCGGTCTTGTAAAATTGGATCAGCAATATTATTAAAGCAGGCATAGCTTTCATTCACTGTCGCTAATTCCTCTCGTGCTTAAATCCTAATGAGAAATAAGGAAGCTCTTACAAGGAACCATACAGACTGAACGGCAGGTAGAGATTATCTGTCCGCCTCACTCAGTTTCACTCACGCTCTCTGGGTCTGTGTCATGCGCACAATTACACAGAGCCCAACACACCGAAACAAAGAAAACCACACAAACATACACTCAGGAACACACTCTTTTTGCTTGCAGTGTCTGTCTCTGTGCCTACCTCTCTCAAATGAATAGCACTTTGTAATAAAGCCAGAAGGATTTTCAAACACATCATTATAAGGCTCTTGGGAAACTGTATGGAATTGAGACCAGCTGATATTTCGTGATTTGGCAGGAAATGGAGGTTTTGGAAATAAAATCATACTATTGACAAAGGCAGTTTAAGGCTTACATTAATTATATTGTACGTTGTCACATTCCAAATTAGAAGGCAAAGACTGCAAAAGTCCCAAAATAAGGATTTGCATATGTGATTACTGCTGTTCAAATAAAATAAAAGGAAAAAGTGACTTCCTGGTGTGTATTATAGGAAATCTTACAGGCATGTGTTGTAGCTGTCTTTTAGTTAAACCTTCAACCTGTATTATTCTTAACATAAGTTTTTAATCAGACAGTTACCATTATCAATTTATTCAGTGCAAGTGTGCAATTATGAATACAGTGTATCCTCTCCAGTTGTTTTGGTCTGCCTGCTCTGTCCTCATGCCAATATTTTCTCATAACACCTATTATTCATGACAATTATCAGCCTCGGTTGGAGAAAGAGACCTTCAGCCACCCTGGCGCTGATGAACAAGCAAACACACAGAATCGGAGACAACAGTCCAAGGAGAACCATTCACTGTCTTATCAGGGTATCTGTACAGACGCAATGTTAATTCAGGTGTGAACAGTAAACTCATTTACATTTTGTGATCCGGCCATGCTTTCAAAAATATTGAGTTTACCCATCTTGTTGGTTGCCATCGGACACATAAACAAACTTAATCTCCAGAGTAAATTGGGAATGAAATGAGTTATAAAGGATTATTCATTATACACGCACATAATATGACAGTCAATACCCTATTGATCACTGTAGAATTTTAATTTACCCATAATGACACAACATTAAGTGAACCTGATTGATAGTTTTTACACATGGGAGGACACAATTATGTTACACATGGACTAAATGTGCGCGCGCGCCGAGCGTACACACACCGATGCCCGCACGAGTCCACCGCACATTCACACACTCCCATTCCACAATGTTATTATCTCATTCTCCATGGTCTCATTTTTCACAAAGCCCCTGGGTGTGTGAGGGACAGTCAGGGTTGAGCTCACACAAGCCCAGGCTGCACACCCGACTGCCAGTGAAGGTCTGTGTTAGTACTGAGTGCAACACTGCCAGGAGAAAAAGGAATGGGGAAAAATGGATAGAACCCAGATGATCCTGCAACACAATGTGGTGCGAGACCCTTTCACTCTGCCAGTGAAAGCAGCTGCTTGACTTTATTGGAGATTGCAGTTCATTTGGAGACTGATAATTAAAAGAAGTAAAGGGGAGATGAATAAGCTAAGGTCTTTACAGTTGCACAATAGAAAATGACCTTAATATATCTGAGTGGTTGCTATGACTATTTATCGAGGCCCAGTGTTGTGGGTCTTCCAGAGACTTGGAGGAGACAAGGGCCGGTTATCAGACTCAAGAATGGTGAATCAATACTTGTCTTTGAGAGGAAAAATCTTTTTAAGTTGTCATAGAGAGAACATTGTCTTCTCATCAAACACACTTCCTTGTCTTTTGATGTGTACTGTGGGCTTGATTTTACAGTCTATTCTCCCAGTAGTTACCACTGCTGGCTCTTCCCGGGGATTTCGGACAGGATGTGTTGGGACGTCCTATTCCTTCTCGCGAGTAAAGTCCACCATCTGATGCATTTTAAGTTGACTGGTTGCCTTCAGGAAACTACATCCTCTCTCCACCCTTGAATTCTTTTGTTTTTTACATTTCCGCAGTGAAATACCACAGTACATAAAATGCACTGTGAGGTTCACATTCAGGAAGAAGTCTTAATCTACAGATATTATGAAAGAGGTCATAGATTATCAGATGCTACTTTTATTGTATCTGCCAACAAGGTTATGTTTTCAGTCCAGTTTGTCTGCTTGTCTGTTGTTTGTTTGTTTGTCCGTATCTCAAAATCAACTTAGCCAATTTCAATGAAATTTGGTGGAGAGTGAGGCCATGGGCCAGGGAAGGAACTGATTAGTTTCTGTGTATGTGGTCATTTATCAAACACTTTATGTTTTCACTGATAACTCCTGAACTGTGCAGTGTGGAAAAGAAATTATGTGCCTCACAGTCCCATAGATATTCAACCCACACAAATTTTCTATTTTAATTTGTCATGTGCTTGTGGTTCATGCTTTTTCATAATCTCCAATATAATTCTCTTCAGTACACCTGACTTGCAAATTATGAGAAATATATTATTCAGGATTCTTAGAGGTGAATATACTAAGATTAAGCGAGATACACTCCAAAAAGAAACATTGGCATTTGCAGAAAGTAAATTACCAGAATTCTTGTAACATTTTTATTTATATGCATATTCTGCATCTCTGAAAGGTTCTGGCTAGTTCCTGTACATTAGCAGACTTCTATCTTTTTTTAGAAATACTCTTATTCATCATGTTGAGCATTTATTGCCTTGTGTAATCACAGAATATCTTGCTTTTGAGCTGTGGAACAATCAGTAGACACTGATGTGATGTGTTGCTGGAGGGGACTGGATCTGATGACTGACTGCCAGCAGATAGCCACACACATGATTAGTGTCAGATCAGTGACATCATATAATGTGATGCCTCAGACATGGCCCAGCTGTTACTGTAGAGAGCCAAATTTCCTCCACCACCACTTCTCTGCTTTAGTGCTACAATTTTATTTGTGTGCACAGGCAGTAGAGAGAAATGTTTGGAAACCAAATCTCCATGTGTCTCTGTCCTACCAACAGTAGGATCCATTGCCTCGAGGTGACGCCACAGACTACTAAATCACAGAGTTAGTGTTTAGCAAAGTTAGAGGGGCACAGGCCCAAATCCCAAACCAATAACTCTCAACATTGAATTTAATGTTTGTCTAGGAGGTGCTCTAAAACATTCTCTCCATTTTTCAATTTCCACATTAATATCTTAAAAGAGTTTACAGGGCTCATGTGGCACTGACATCTGGTTGGGATGTTAAGAGATTCCCCTTTGAAACAATGTTGAATGTACAGTTAAAGCTGCCATTTTGTCTTGCCTATGTGTTTCAGAAAACAACAATTAAAGAAAAGGCAGATATTACAGCTGTCAACAAAACAACATGAGGTGCAGAGTTTGCCATAGGGAGTAAACACACTTATTGCGCCAGTGACATACTGAATAATACATTACACACAGGAGACCAGGACATATACTGTAGTGGCATTACACAATATACTGAAATAACTTTTCCCTTCTACTTTTCTTCTGTTGGTGAAAAAAAAAACTTTTCTAACACATCCACAAGAATAGCAATGGCAACATTTTTAAATTTAGAATGGCGATTGACGCCCCCTGAACATGTGATGAACACTAATTAACAACCTTTCAGCTTGAGAAAATGTGAGTCTCCTGCCTCTTCGCACATTGCATCCCCTTGTTGCTGCTGTGGTGGAGGGTGGAGCGGAGCACTAAAAACATTTTTTTTCTCCCCCTCCCCCCAATACCTCCTGTAAGATGTTGCTTTCTGCACCCTTCCAAAAGTGTAAACCTCCTGTTTGCCCCCAACTCTCATCTTCATGAGTTTCCAGATAAGCCATATGGTCTCATTTTCACAGTTGTTCATGCTTTCTTGGAAAGTCTGTTCACCATACTTGAAGTATGCTTAACACCTTACAAAAGTGTTGTGTAGGTGTCTGCAGATGTGTTGCGTTTACTGTGAGATGGTGAGCCAACTATGGTTTTAAGATTTTGTCACGCCTGGGCCAAATAGTTTATGCAATTTACCTTTATCTTCAGTGTCATGCCTGTATAATATGTGTGTTTTATGTTATTTTAAATAATAGATGGGAAAAACAAATGGGCATTTTACATTATCCATATGGGTGTTTGAAAAAAACAATAGCTACCATATATATGTGAATTTAAAAAACAATGTAATTAAGCATCAGATTCTGGACACAGTACAGAAAGACAACTTTTTAGATTTCATGATGTAAACATATTTTTGTGTGTCTATATAACTGACTATGTTGTGGTCAATGCTTGCTAGGTCAGAAGAAAAGGAAGTGAACCCCTCTCCTCGCCGAGTGCTGGGCATCATGCCCAGACCTGCCTGGTGCGTGTGAGATATATCCACATTGGCTAGCTCAAAGCAAGGCCTTGAACTCAGTCAATAGTATTTTCAGTAATATTTCACACCACGCTCCTGTAGCTTTCAAGTAAACAAAGTGCCATGGGGACATAAGAAGACAGAAATAAAGCTAAAACTGGACAGCTAGCCTGTGGCAGTCAGCTGACTGCATTATCTAAAGATAGAAGTGATGCTTGAAGGCTAAAATAGTTTTGATCATATAAATTACAGTCATATTAACATATTTAAGACTTATTTTAAGAGTTTAATCGCTAATTGCATAAATAATAGTTTCTCAACAAACCATTGAAAATTGGTCTGTTAAGTACTGTGTTCATGGATTTTTTTTTTATGTAAACACACATCTACTAATATTGGAACATTAATAACAATACATTAAGTTGGGAGATTGAGGTGCTGGATGGGTGCACGTCATCAAATCTTCAGGCAGGAGATGCAATAGTGTTCCAGATATTGTAGAAATACATATTTTTCAAAACACTGTCATTGAATGCCAAAAAGTACTTTGTTAATTAACATAATTGGGGGTTGCAAAATGCTATAAAATGAATATTATGTCTTGCAATAAGGTTGATTTTTGTACATTTACCATTCATACATATGGAGAGATTTTGGACATTGGTTGTTGTTTTTTGCAACACTAAAAGTGAAGAATGTCTGGGGATGGCAATGCTAGTCTTTCGGTCCAGAAATATCTCAACAATTATTGAATTGATTGCCATATAATTGAGTACATATACTGTATCCATGGCACTCGGAGAATGAAGCCCAACGACTATGGTGACCTCTTAACTTTCCCTGTGGCACCATCATGATGCTTGACAACTAATGTATCGCCATGAAATTTCATACAGACATTAATGTTCCCCTCAGAGTGAATTGCAATACCGTTGGTGATTCATTAACTTTTAATCTAGCAACATTGTCAGGTCAATTTTTCAATTTGTCCAATATGTGTGATCAACTACCAGCAAAACTAATTACATTTCCATGAGGCTTAGCTGTAGTTTGTGTTTAGAGCTAATTATCAAGATGGTGAACATGGTTATAATAATACCTGCTAAATATGAGCATATTAGCATTGGCATTGTGAGCATGTTAGCATGTAGAATTTTAATTTACTTGGTGTTGATGTTGGCATTGAGCTCAAAGGACCACTGTACCTAAGCACAACTTCACAAATATGGCAGATCAGATAACACTAATATCAAATTATGCTCTGCATTTGTTTAAGTAAGATGTATTCCTGCCTATAGGCTGCACATTTATTTGTGCCATAGAAAAGTAAAACAAATTAAATTTTGATGTCCCCTTTGTTGTATTTTCCAATGAAATATCATCATGACCAGTTTAATCTTCAAATAAAGTAATCATCTTTTTTGTCTTCTTTTCTACGCTGAGAATGCTGAAATCCACACTGCAATTTTGTTTGTTGTTGACTTTAATCAACAGTTTCTGCACACTTCTCTCTAATCTTCAGTTAATATTTTAATCTCGTCTTGTATCACTTTCACAACGCACCGTCCAGTGTCAAATTAGCAAAATATACTGTATTATACAGGACTTTATGGGGGCCTATTTAAATGAATGGCTCTCATCAGCTATGATACTCTGTGACAAAAGATGACAAATGGATACTATTATACTGAGCAAGGTGCTAAAGAATTTTAATCAAACCCATTACCCACTTATTAACTGTGTTAACACACAGGGCTAAAGCAAACAACTAGTAGACTTTCAAGCATGAGCACTGTGCTGCAGCCTAAGCGCTGCTGGGTTTTTCAGTCCCTGCATTGTATTTCTAGGGCTTGTGAAGATCTAACTGTAGAGTCTCAGAGGTGTATTATTCACAGTGAAATGGGGCTTACTACCACAGCCCCCATCCAACACTTACTTTAAAAGGTGTGCTCATAATGTAGCGTTCTCTCCTGTGCTTACTCTCATATTCCTTCTCCCAACCTCTCTCTCTCTTTCTCAGTCTGTCTTACAGTAGATTTTTCTCCACTTTCGTCCTTGCCACCGACTCTCTGCCTCTGCTTTTCAGTTTAACGACACCCTCAACACACTCCCATCGATTCTGTATTGGTCCATCTGCTCCATTTAAATCCAGGCTTGTGCATTAGAAGCCTTAATAGCTTTCAATATGTCAGTCACTGACCCTTGCAAAAGAATTATTGGTTCCTTTTCTTTTTTCTATCACATACTTTGCCTTTTTGTACTACGTTTCTCCGACAAGGCTTCTCTTTAACGAAATGCTTCCCAATCACACCATTATTATTCCCTGATTAAATTCATGGTTGAAAAAAAAAAAGCACTCCAGTCACTCAAGCTCTATTAATAAGATTGAGTATCCATGTTTAACACAATCTAATGGATGTGTGAAATAAGCCCCAGCTATTAATGTTTAATGTATAATTGAATGTTCTACATGGCCAAACTTGTTTACTGGAATAATTGATGTTTCTGATTTCCCATTTGTCTGCAATACAAGAAGGGACGCAGATAGTGGGGGGAGAGAGACTGAGACCGAGAGAGACCACTTGGCTCGCCCTCTGCAGTTGAAGGTGGGGAGGTCAAGCCACAGATGTTAGAAGTAATTATCACACTTGAGGCCGAGCTAGTGTGATGAGCGCTTAAAAGCTCCTGATAGACCTGATGTTTCAACCTCAAACTGCTATCTAAAAATCTGCGGGCAAACATGTGCAACAGAACTCTTTAACCACCAAAAAAAAAAAGAAGTGTTTTCCTGATAAGTTTTGCTTTCTACGTCTGTTAAAAGGCTCTTCGCATGTTCTAAACTACACCCTGAAACGTTCCCGGCTTATGTTTTTGTTTGTGTTTGTACGTGCGAGAATTCTCATTTCATCTGTTGGGTTTGGTTTGTGTGTTTACCTGAGAAGAACAGCAGGGTGTGACTGAGGTGGAGAGTGCAGCCTCACGGTCCGCTGCACATTAGACATTGCACAGTCTCCAGAGTGAGCCCTCAAGCTTTCACTCTTTCTTTCTATCTGTCTGTCTTTCTTTTGAGGTTTTACTGTATGAGGGGCTGCACGTTTTTAAGACAAGATTTAATTGCAAATATTCTGAGTTATCGAGATACATATAGATTGAATTATTGGTGAACTCAACATTATATATGGTGCTATATTTAATGATAATAGCTACATAGTCAGCCCGTTACATTAACATTGACAAACTTCTGGTTAGTGACAATGTTGTGATATCAGTCTGACAATACCTACAGCTACACATTGGCTGCATGACCTAGTATCAGTATTATCTTCACAGACTGAATGGATAGACTTCTGATATGCTCTGAATCCTGCAGAATCACAGCCATATCACAATTAGAATATAGAAATGATAAATCATTCAGCTCTAGCTCTATATGTTACTATGTGTTACTTATAATGTACCTTTTTATTGAAATCTTTCATGTTTTAACCTTTCCTCCCTTTATTGTATTTCCTCCCGGACTCACATCTCTCTGAGCAATCAACAATCAATGTGCATGGCCTGCCAAAGATAACTCACCTGTAGTACTGTTTTACAGTGACTGGACAATAGCCAAGCCTTGATCAACAAACACAGAGGCGCTCACAGATGCACACTCCTGCTGGCTGTGCAGAGCTTCACGCTCGGGGGACACTTTGCTGTCTCCTGCTGCTCCTTTCACTCTCCTTCCACCCTGGCTGCTTAACCACGCTACCTTCAAGTCATTTAGATTTCTCCCAGGTGGTTCAAATTTAGTTTGAACTTAAAGGCGGGTTTAAGCTGATGAATAGCTTTTATTGAACATGAATAAATTTAAGGATTGAGATTAGTCAGCTCCTTCTCTCTGATGATCTGAGTCTGCCAGAGGATGTGATCAGCATTAAAAAAAAAAAAACTGCACTGAAGGAAACAAAAATGTGTGCAGCTCCCATTGAGATGAGTGGAATGAGAGGAGGGAGGGCCCAGTTTGTAAGAGCTGGTAACTGAGCGCCTGGTTATGAAAATATCAATGCATAATACACAGTGTGAAAAGACATTAATGATAATACCCTATGTATAATGAATCTTGTACCCCAGGAAATTCAGTAACTGTCATGTTGCAGAGTTCAAAAATGTTCTTTGGTTGGCAGCTTCACTTCTTGCACTCTTAATCTCCTATGCTCGTCTGGCCTTATCGCTAATGTCGATCTACCCTTTCCTTGTCCATAAACTATCCCTATTATTTAGCCTCTTCAAAATTAAAGCCACTGACACCAGATCTCCCCCAGCGTGAGTAATATCACAGCCATTGACCTTCCCATCCTTCAAGCAGCCACAGGCTGGCGCATTGATCGATCCTGCTGATGGCCTTGGTGCTAATCTTCCAAGGGACCGACAGGAGGTGACGGTATTTCACTGTTCAATCTAATGCAATTACCCTCAAAATAAACACATTTTGGATAGCAGCTGACCTTCCAATGAAGGAAGGTGTGTGGGCGGGATGTTTGTGCGCTTGTACATGCCTTTGTGAGTGCAGTTATTTATCAATCAAGGTGCATCATAAACAAAACCTACCCTGAGCAAGGTGTCAGAGATAAGTAAAGCATAGTGGGCCAGGTGTATTTGTAATGTAGCTCGTCTTTTCTTACGCGAAACCCTTTGGTGTCCCACAAAGGTTGAACACACTCAATGCAATCTCCCCTACTGCCATTTAACTAGTTATTTCCTAATGAATTTAATTTCTGACTGTAGGTAAGAACCCTTCACTCCATTTCATAATAACATGAAGCATTTACATCATGAGACAAAATCTCCTCTGGGAAGATGATTACAGTGGTTAAAATGAAAGTGATGTGATGGGATTGCATGTGCTGAATTGAATAATGAAATGTGCTGTAATTGCTCTGGATTTAAGCGATGGCAATTACAGTTGATATGATTCTTTACCTACATATTAGCAGTGACTAGAGGGTCATTGACCTCGGCCTCGTCTTTGCCACAGGCCAAAGCAGACCAACTTGTAAATAATATGTCTTCAAAGACAAAACCAATCGAGTGTGGTCAGACACAAGCATCACTTCCCTTTTAAGTATTCTACAAGGAGATTTTACAAAGACATCCCTCTGAGCTACTTTCTTATATGGATCACTGAAAACAGCACAACAAACGCCAGCGAGCAAAATCAATATTCAACATAAGGGGATAAAAATGTATTTTTAGTGTGCAATGAAGCTCCTGAGGGCCAAAAAGTAAAGCAAGTATTCATTTGGGCAATTACTACATTGAAGGCGTGTCAATAGGATGTTGTCTATCATCAATGTTTACATTTAAAATAGCTTCTATTTTAATTATTGATTTATCTGCACATTGTTTACATGATCAATTGAATAATCAAATAAAAGTACAACATGAGCACTTCAAATGTCTTGTTCTGATAGATCAATAGCTTAACTTCCCATGATATATAAGGTTAACGTCACACATACAATAGACTGATTAATGGATTATCCAAATATTTGACCAACCTGTTTGTTTCAGCTCTTTTTAAATTACTAAAACATAGTAAGATAATACTTCACACGTCAACATATTCAGACTGCTTTGAGTGCATTGCTCAAGGATACTTCAGTAGCTCAGTGGCGTGCTGACATATGAAGTTGAATCTGGCTGCTCCAGCTGACGGACAGTCACTCTAACCAGTATTCCGCCCTGCCACTTCCATGAGATAACATTTTTCTAAGTGTGACAGTTTAAGCACAATTCAGCTGCAAACTTTACACCCACTTTCATCAACCTTGCTCTCCAACTAGCCATTTGGGAATGAACCCCATACACAACTGATGGCAGAAAGATGGGCATCTGCCTGTCCAGATGCACTATAGTGGCCTGCTGTTGGAAAGCTAAAGGGACAGCGACAAGCACTTAGCTAGTCCCTCAGCAACCAGTCCCATTTCCTTCCTCTTATCTAAAGTGACAAGAGGAGTTTTCTAGCCCTCCTATGCCTGAGGCTCATCCTGCATTATCTCCCGGTGTACCAGCACCACTAGCTATCTTATGTCCCTGATTCCCTTCGTCTAAAAATATGCTAAAAATGTATGATGGCATTGCTAGAGATTCACGAGTGTGAACAAGTTGTGCTGCACGGATGTTTTTCAAACTGGCGATCATATCACAGGATGATGGCAAGTCTGCAGAGAGCATGTGGAGATCAGTGCAGGTCCATTTTCCTGTATCTCGTGCCATGTACTGCATTACCCTTCCCACCAAATGGTTGTAGTTACCGATCCGATGGTGTGTGCGGGGAATGCAAAGCGACAAAACATGAACTAAAGCAGACACCCTAATGAGATATTGATTGCCCACACTGATGTTTACACTTTTGCCTGTCTAATACTCTCCAGGTCCACCATAAACAATCAGCCATCTGTTCAAGCACAATCTGAGCTCCACTGTGCTCTTTAGATACGTCTGATGTTTGAATGATTTAGCTGAAAGTTTCGATACGTAATGCAGCCGGTATAACTCACACACATAATTAATACATGTTTACATACTTTTCATACATTTAAATACTCCCACTGCACTAAGTGGACCAAAACAACCTAAAATAACTAAATGAATATGTATCTGTTTTTAAGCAGTCTTGTACTGAATGACTCCACCGTAGCATACTCACAACTAAATCAGACACTTACACGAACACAGCACAAACTGCACCAAAACAAAACACATGAAAATGCATATTTTTTAGCTGTTTTGACAATTCTGAAGACTCAAAGGCTACAAGCAGAAAAACAGTTTATCCTTGAGAGACAAGCCTGAGAAAACCTCGGCAATTACATCTTAGCCTCCATCCTCGTTTTTTTTTTTCTTTTTTCTTACTGCTAAGCACCAAATGGTCCCATTTTTCTGTGCTCAATTAAAATGTGTATTAATTGTGAAAAAGCCCCAGGGACTGAAGTCATTCGGATACTATTCATTAGGCATGGCTTATATTTATAGTCAGTGAATGCAAAACAGCAAATAATTGAAACAAATTTTTGTTCTAAACAACAAAAGAATGCTCACCTCGAGCTCCCTGTTGTTTGTGCAATGGCCCCGCTGCCTAAAGTAAGGGCTGAGAGCTCCCATATAATGAACCTGGGAAGCTACTGTTCGTGCAAAATCAATAGTGACGAGCTCCTTTAAAACTCTCAACTTTGAGCCTTTGATGCCCGAGAATATATTACCACCGTTAACTAGGGCTCCAGTCCTGGCAATAAGAATGCAGCTCACTCTGCAGCCTCTGCTTGCCCCTATCCCCACACACACTTGCACCATTACTATTACAATTACAGTGTACAACACAGTTGTAGTCTACTAGTGGCTTTATTTATCACCCTGATCATTCCCACTCAGCAAATTTATCAAATGTTACAGTTTTATTAAGGGTCATCGATAAATCTGTGGACTGGGGATGACAGTAGCTATGAAGTAAAAAGCTAGTGGGGAAGGTTTGATGTGTGTGTAATGCTGTGTGCATTCTGAGCACTTCATCAGTGTACACCCCCTATAACCCCCTTCAAACCATACAAGCACACATCACACCACATCGTTATGAAGCCTTCATTTTTCATACTGTATAAACTAGCTTTGCACATCGATGTTACAGTGATTACAATGGTAATCATGCTGGAAAATACAGATATGGAAGGTGTCTGCATGTATGTTTGTGTGATATGAACGCATGAATACTCGTGGATCGTAATGCGTGGATGAGTGTGTGTGTGTGTGTGTGTGTGTGTGTGTGTGTGTGTGTGTGTGTGTGTTTTCACAAAAATGTAAAGATGACGAAATGTTATGCCTCCAAATGGTTTTGGCCCTGTGAACTCCACAAAAGCATCAAAGCAGGCATGAATTAATATACATCCTGGCATAGGCTCTCTTTAGCTGCTGTGCTCACATTCATAAACATATTGCTTCAGTTGTCAAGTGCTGGTGAATTAAACATTTGCTTCTCAGTGTTTGAAAGCATACATTTGTGTGCCTGTGACGGCATGTACAGTAGAAGCGTTCTTCTCCTATACATTACCCATCACTGTCTCCTGCTGGGCCATAATCATATATGCGCTGGGCTTGTTAAGTACTTTCCCACTTTCTTTGCAGCCTTGAATTGCAAATGGGAGAAATTAAGTTTGAAGCAAATAGGTTGGATTCTCGCCTCACTGTCCGCCATTAACTAATTGGCAGCATTGTGTGCACAGCGTAGTCTAGGGGAGAAAAAAAAAAAAAGAAAAAAAGGGAAGAAGGGAAACAGTCGTCTTCAGAGCGAGAAAGTGAACCACACTCTGAGTAAGACAAGTTGACACTGAAGAGACAATTCTCATGTGTCTACGTTCACATTTTCACTTTAATTTAGTGATGCGAAGCTTTAAATGATGTACTGACTCACTTTCATGAACAAAGGATGGTAATTTTAGCAACAAAATGAAGGAGACATCTGAAACTGGCCTATGAATATTTAAAAAAAGCCTTATCAATTAACTACATGAGTGCATGGTGGCACACCTACCCTACGCAAAGATATATGGCATGTGTGGAATGTAAGTACAGTATGGTTAAACATGTGTGTGTATATTAAAACTGCATGTCTCTGTATTGGTGGTTGTAATCCTGCACATGTAGCTCATGGCCTATTGATTGCATTTGGGATACTTGTCCCCAGCAGTGATATGTGTGAGATCACGTCTGTACTGCAGAGCACAGAGTATTATGCGTGTTGGATCTCATGTGGGAGGATGCTTAAACTGAAAACTATTTATACAGATTATAAATGTGAATAAGATAGAAGAGAAGTGGACCAGCTGCATGTATGATGGAGCAAAGTGCAAGTCTGAAATCCCCCAAAAATAAATAAATAAAAACCCAGGGTTAATTTATAACATGCAGGGAGCCAACCGGTTTCTAAAGTTGAATAGTTGAATTTATCGGCAGAGGTGCCAAAAATTCACTTGTTCCAGCTTCTCAAATATCAATATTTTCTGATGTTACTCCTGTTTTGGACTGTCAGACTTATAAAAAAAGCAATTTAAAAACATGAAAATCATGAAAGTGCTAGGTATTTTCTGAGATATCAGAGACCAGTAATTAATCTATTAGTAATCAAAGAAATAAGCAGAGTAATTGGACAGTAATCATTAATTCAAGCCCTGAAATTGACCTTTTTGAAAATTTCTGCAATGCAGGAGTCCCACAAAGGCTTGTTTTGGTGTTTTCAAGGAGTGATTGTGGAGCCACTGGTCTGACTTTATGTTGATATTTATTTAGTTTAGCAGTGAGGCTTGTCTTTGAATATTAGAGCATGATGAGAGAAAACTGCACCTCAGTAGGGAATGTGCTGCTGTAGAATGACCTCATATTCTCTGTGCTCTATGTCACTCCATAACAGTAAGAAAAACCATTGGACTTAATGACACCCCACTGTATGGCTGCTGCTATTCACATAGATCAAAGGTTACAATTTTGTAACCTTAGTTCTATAAGCATGGATGGAGCACTCTACTGCACTCTATGGATAATAATCTCTTCCAATAATATGTCACACAATTGCCTCCTAAAATTTGCATGTGCGTAGCCGGCCAATATGACTCACATGGTGCTAGACCACATGTTCAATGCACTAAGACCATGGTTGGTCTTATATATAGTTATAAATAAACCCTGGATGGTTCTCTTAGCTATATAGTGCTTTTCTAGTCATTATGACCACTCAAAACATTTTTACACTACATGTTTCATTCATACACATTCATACACTAATGGCAGGGGCTACTACGCAGGGTGCCAACCTGCTCATCAGAAGGAAACTAACAATTCATACACATTCACACACCCTTGGAGCAGCAACAGGAGCAATTTAGGGTTAATTATTTTGCTGAAGGACACATCAACATGTGGATTGGAGGAGCCAGGAATCAAACCGCCAATCATGACTGACAATTGACAGTCATGACAATGAATGACAATTCCTTTAGAGAGGAGCATTCCAGAAGCTCCATAGGAATCTTTCACAAGGAGCTTGAGCTCAGTGGTTGTCACTGAGGGGCAGAGACACCTATTGTTGAGCATTGTCTCCTACCCCCATCTCAGAAATGTCTCACAAGGGGGTGAGCTAAGCCAGGTCTATCGCCAGAGCTCTCATGACTTGCAGAAGTCTGTCCTGCATACACTTGAAAACAGTCAAGGTCTGGTGGTGGTGGCAAGGCACCAAACAAAGCAGGAGACCCATCATCGATGTAGAGATCTATTTCGAGTCGCTCTAATCTCAGCAGTGCGAGATGTCACACAGCCGAAAATGGTCTAACGATTGCCAGTGTTGAGTTGTAGAAAGTCCTCAGCAGCTCATGCAGGGCGGTGGCCGCATCACTGGCGCTGGTCCTGTCTGAGGCGCTGAAAGCAGAAGAATTTCTGTTGGCAGTGGCGATGAGACCTGAGCATCATGGGTAGGAACAAGCTTGGAGGGGGTGACTCAAAGCTTTGAAGAGGCAAGATCAGTGAGCAAAATTTTGCTGTCACTGAAGTGAGAAGGATGAGAGAGGCAGCCAGATGCTGCCTTTTATACTGTGTGAGGCACATGTAATAAGTAGGCACGTCCTGATTTGCCAGTTACGTACATGCAAATTTCAGTGGGCATTTGCATAAATATGATTGGAGGAGAGTATTGTAGTATTATTGAGTCCATTAAAGGGAAAAGTCTGTATGACATAGAACTACTGTCATGTGTTACATTTTGGTTAATCTTTCTGGGTGCAGGGAAAATAGTGCACACGTTTTTCATACTCTTGTTTTAGTATTTCTAATTAATCCTTAATAGTTGTTATTCCTAATTAGATGTATTCTGCACCAGCATTGGAAACACTTTCTGAACATGTACCTCATATAATAGCACATTTTGTTCTTTAGATTTTAGGTGTGTATAGTTGCAGTCCTTTTACAGTAAGTCTCTGTACTGTATATGTTTGTCGGTCATTTTTGGATAGATTTTCATTCTACTATTGCTTAAGCGCTGGGTGCGCCCACTAAGTGATATCTTTGTACTCGGCCAGATTCCTTTCATAGCTTTGAAAATTCTCAAAGTCAGGATTGCCAGTTGTAAAATTGATTTGTTTTCCTTTTTGTACAAAGTATGCTGTGAGTCTTACAGAAATGACCTCCATCAAGACAGTGACTCTTCTGAATAGTGTCAATATATTTCCACTGAGAAGGAATGCGTTTTGGAACTATTACATATAATGAAACATTACCAGTGAGGTGAATTTAAATGGAATGGAAGATAATGATTTATTATGATTATATATTACACTTTTTAGGTTAGCATATCTCAACTGATCAACTGATGATAATTTATATTTCCTGGTTACATTTGTTGTTATACTCACAACATAACTCAGTGATTCTGATGATGAACAACGGAAGGATTTATCTTAACTGGAGTGTTTTATGCTTGACAGAAATAATTAAGCCTCTCCTTTTCACATTTTCTCAAAACCAGTCACTGTGCCAGTATCATTTATAGCCGTACCTGTCATTTTGCTTATAGGCAGTGACACTGGAAATAAGCGATTACAATATGTCAGCAATCAGTGTGGAAATTAGGTTTGTCACAAGGTTGCAAAATACAGATGGTTTTACAGAAACATAGCACTCCCTGGGTTCAGGTGAGGTCGCTCAAACACAATGAAACAGCAAAGTCTTTACTGGAGAGATGAACAGCTCGCATTACTTTATAATGAGTCACATTATTTTTCTGTCCATATATCATGTTTTTCCATATCCTCTTAACGCACGCTGTTCCGTCAACGGAACGGGACGGATGTTAGGAGGTAGCCACACGTTCTTCTGAATGTTTTAAACACCAACCCTTAAACATATATATTCATGCCGTACATTGTTGGAAAGCTTAGATTCTCCTGTTTCATCCAAGACCACTCACGACTTATATGGTTGCTCACAGCCGTAATAGTATTAGCGATTAGCTCGGCTGGCCCCTCAGCTAAGTGAGAAAAGCTATAATGCTACATACCTTCAAAGTCTTCCCTTTATCCACAACGATCATCTTATGACTCAGGACTTTCTGTACAGCTCGCCAAATATCCATTCTGCTGAAATATGAAATCCGTTTCCTTCTAACCGAAATACTTTCCTCAATATGTCCATGTATTTAGTCCAACACGTAACGTAATAACACAAATAACAAACCATATACGGTCCGTTTACGTCATTTCCTGACCTGCACGTCCATCTCAGAGTACACGTGACTAGATGTTTACGACCGTGAGCCTCTTCTGCTTCTGACGACACCACACACCAGCCAATCGGTGTTTAGGATTAGGCAGTACATGTCTCCAAATCCAATGAGGACATGTGACCGACGACAATGACGACATGGCTTTGATTGACAGCTGTTCCAGGCTATGGAAATATTCGGTGAAATGAAGTTGATAACCTTTTAGCCAATAGTCCGAGGTTTCCAACGGTGTATGACACTAAACTATTAAGTTTGGCTGTCCATAAACAAACTCCATATATCATTATGCACTCGGCATTTTGGTACACGGTTGGTTCTTCTTCGACTTGACATATGACTTATAGCAAAATAAACAGATAGATAGATAGATAGATAGATGGACAGTTAGTTAGTCAGTCAGTCAGTCAGTCAGTCAGATAGATAGATAGATAGATAGATAGATAGATAGATAGATGGATGGATAAATAGATGAATAGATAAATAGATAGATATGGCCAAACAAAAAAAATGGTAAAATATAATAATATAATATATAATAATAATAATAATAATAATAATGATAATAATAATAATATGGTGTCAGCTTTCATTAGAGACCAAGATTTTGATTGTTGGCAAAGGGGATGTAAAGTTATAGGTGCTTGATTGCGGTTATACAGCTTTGGTAACCAAGTGTCCATTTGGAGTCTCCAAAATGGACCTAAGGAAAACGCATGGACATACCTGTTGAAAAATAATTCTGAAAAATTCATCTTTTGGTCTTTTGACTCCAAATTTGACCTGTGGCTGTGGCCTCATTGTGTCTATATCCCGCTGAGAGGTCCCTGAATGTCTGTACACATGTCATTGTAAAGGCAAACCTATGGGCGAGTAAACAACCCCATCATTGTAACCTCTGCCACTCTTTGCCAGTAAGTCACAGAATCACACAGACACTTTTACAAGAATCCTGAGAGTGTTTCCTTTCCAATGATACCAGACACATCTCTGAGTCTCAAACTATGTGGGATCTGTGCTGCTCACAACTTGAGCATGTCGTTTAGGCTAACAACATAAAAAATAGGGGTGTGTATTAAGTGGTTAAACCATCATCCTGTTGGTCTCTGTTTTGCATCAGCACTACAGGCTTTGAAAAAGATTTGGAGGCACTGTTCTGTAACTTTTGAACTTTAGACAGTGACAGGCTAGCAGTTTCCCTCTGCTTCTAGTTTTCATGGTAAGCCAATGGCCTGCTGGATCTTCCTTCATATTAATGCACATACATGAGTGGTCTCCGTCTTCTCATTTAAAAAAAAGGCAGAAAGAAGGCAAATAAGTGTATTTTCCAAAATGTCAATCTATTCCTTTAAGACACTGCTTCATCCACAGACTTGACTTAGAGTCCCTGATGACTCTTGTGTCAACACTCTAGCTATCTTAGAAAACACTGCTTTCTGTTCAACAGCGAATATCTCAGTCTCCAACAATGTGAGAATAGCATCTTCTCCACCATGAAAAGGGTACTTAGTTGTTATATTTGGTTTTGTTGGAGGACACTTGCCTCCAGGTAGGAAATATAGTGTATTGCAGAGCTGTCTACTGTGGTTCATCTCCCTCCCCCGACTCCCCCTTTACCTATTGTTCTGTTAACGTGAAATAAATGCCACATACACCCTTACCCTGCTCAAAACTTGATATCTCTGTCAATCTGGCCTTGGTTTTTTATTTTTTCCTTTTCTCCAGATCTCACTATGTCCTTGTTTTTCTCAGGCTCGTTACCTCAGTTATGAAATATAATGTCAAATTAACATGGGGCCAAAGCTCTGGTGCAAAAACACTGCAGTAAAATGCTCTAAATAACTTTCCCCTTACACCACATGCTGAATCACTCCACTGCTCCCCTAGCAGCACCTGGGAAAAACTTGACCAGACACAATCCACACGCACGTGCCTCTTGACTGAAAAAAAGAAGAAAAAAAAAACCCAGCAGCAGCACAATCAGCAAAGCCATTTTTAATGAGCCTCTTCCCCCCTCCATCTATCAGAATGGAATTAGGACAGCACTCAGTGACTGAGGGGAGGGAAGCTGGGAGAATGGGGGCGCATGGCAAAAGGGGAAAAAAAAGTCTTCATTAAGGACAGAAAAGTGGAGGTGGGGAGGGGCGAGGGGGGGGGTGGTGGTGGAGGAGAAGGAAAAAATGAGGGAGAGAGATTTAAGTGATCAAGAAATGCTTCTCCCCTCCTCTCTCTGCCGCCTAATCAGGGAGACAAAGTTATGCTGGTCAGAGCGTTTGTTATTCCAGCTAATCCCTCATCACGGTATTTCATCAGGTTTGGCATTTGGCTATCTGCATTAATTAGATGTTCGAATGGACACCGCATTCATAACTGACACACAGCAGATAATAAGAAATTGTCTGCACGGCCGTATCCCCTCACCATCACATTCCCTTTGTCAGCGCTGATACCTCTGTGCTAGAAACATTACGTTGTGTTTACCTGCGCCGGATTTCATTTATTGATGATTCAGGCTGTTTTTAGTGCCAGTGGCGATAATGTACTGTCTGCACTTTGGGAGATAAGTGTGTTCTGGTGCGATAGTTTGGACTTGTTCGGAATGTTTCTCCTTCTGTCTCCTTCTCTATTTTTATCTAAGCTCTCCCTCCAAAAAATTTCTTCCGCTCTCTCCTTCTATTTTATCCCACATTTCTCTTACTCTGCTCACCATTCTCTCCCATTCACTCTTTCTCTATCTCACCTGTCTTTCTCATTTTTTTTTTCAGAGCTTCCCAGAGGAGAGTAAGAACCCCTATCTCTCGTTTGCACACTCTCCTCACTTCACTTTAAGACCGTCTTCTCCCACCTCAACACCTCCCCTTTTTTCCATCTTTCCTGCCTTCATCCATATCAACACCTGGTGAATAGCCTTCTCCCCAATATTCACTCACACTGTTTCCCCTCTTATATACCGGCTCTCCTTCTCTGTCTGTGTTCCATGTCTCGCTGTACCACTTTCAGGTTAGACCCCACACTTTAATATTCTGTCATCCATCCTCGCGCTGCCTCTTGATGTTTTGTCTCACCTCCAGCCTTCCTTCCCTTCCTTCTTTACTTTCTTCCTCCTCCCAGTGACGTGACTTTCTCTTTGGTATTCTATCAGACATTGCAGAGCGTACGGTGATGCGCCTCACTCTGTCACAGGTCTCAGATCGGCTGCAGACGTGAAAGGCAAGATGTCCTTGACCTTAATGTCTGCTCTGATGTACATGCGTGTTGGTTACTCTATCTCCAGCTGAAGCAATCTTGTCTAGTCTCTTCATCCTTTTTCCTCATCCTTACTTAAATTATTTATTGTATTCTCTGTCATTTCTACATTATAGTTCTCTTTTTGTTGCTCCCTTTAAAACTGAATCCTTTATCAGTAAAGGCCTCTTGACTGAAAAAACACATTGTTATTTATAAGCCTTGGGAGTTGTAGAAAGAAAGGGTCACACTTATTCACACCATTACACCTGGGAGCTGCCCAGCGTTACACTATTTGCCACTGAGCAGCTTCATCGGAGCAGTCATAGTGCCTTGCTAAAGGGCACCTAAGCAAACTCAACCCATCTGGAGATGTTTCTGCTTCTCTTTCTAGTTTCCTCTCCCAATTTTTCTTCATCTATCCTTTCCTGAGCCTGTTCCTCTATTCCTCTATCCTCTTCTTTACATTTATTTCTCCCTCAGCTTTCCCCATCTGTCGCTCGCTGTCACACATCAGAAGTGTGTCAGCGAGGATTCGGAATATGTCAGAGCACCGTCTGGTCACTCCAAGGTTTTCTAAATCCTCCTTCATCT
The DNA here is from genome assembly GCF_027409825.1 of Scomber japonicus. NCBI lineage: Eukaryota > Metazoa > Chordata > Actinopteri > Scombriformes > Scombridae > Scomber > Scomber japonicus. The sequence continues at coordinate 12,538,773 of NC_070599.1, read as the reverse complement.
GTGAAGGTTTCTTTCCATCTCCTTCCTCCTTGTACACTTTCGCTTGCCATTGTAAACAACCGATTATGCCTTTGAATTATTCCATCAGGTTTCTTTCTAGCCTAATGATTCTTCTCATGGCGCAGAGCTGAAAATTGAGGCACTCACAGATCCCCAGTGTAACAGAGCCTTTATCTTTCAACTTTCAAATCCCAGAAGCTCCTTAAGTCCTCTCTTTGGAGAGTCAGCACCAAAAGCCAAATCTCTCAGTCAATTTACCAGCCAGCCAAGTCGTCATTATTTTGTGCATACTGCCATGATCTTACTATCATTAAAATTCGTCTCTTACATAACCATCAAGGACACAATATCTCCCACTGAGAAGGACAGAATACACTGTGTGTGCATACACACAGACATTTACGGTTCCTCTCTTATTTATTTATATGCTTTCATTTGCATATTTACTTTCCTCTCTCCATTTTGGAAGAAGCGGTGATTCAAAAGGAATGGATGCTCAATAAGCAGAAGCTGTGTGTGAAATATTCAAATGGTGCCCTATTTACAAAGGCTGGAGAGTTTCTCTCCCACTGCCATCACATGTTTGTTATGTGATATAAAAAGACAGGCAGCGGCAGCTCCAGAGACTTCATCCACAGATATTAAGCGCCAAGTGGAATATTTTTATAGCAAGTGTAAACACATTAAGTTTACTGCCTCCAAATCTACTCCAAATGTAGGGAGTTGTCAAGGTTTGGACAAAAGATATGGCGTGTCTTCATTTACAAAAGGTGGAAAAAGCCACTGTGTGTGTGTGTGTTGGAATGGGATGTATGGGAAGTTCGGTAGAGAAGGGGTTTGTGTATACTTATGCAAAATCTTGTGTGCTCCCGCACCTGTGTGCAAAGGAGTGCATCTGTGTGAGTGTGCTTTCAGCCGAGCTGCCAGACGGCTGCTATCTTAGCGAGTCAGCCGGGCAGGGAGGCTGGCGAGGCACGCTGATCGTTTGAAGTGCTATTCTCTCCCAAAAGTTCGATCCGCCCTGAGGAAATTTGTCATGTTGTTCCACCTTTCTGATTTCAGTATGGTGGGGGTGAGGGGAAGGATATTTGTTCTTATTTGCTGTCGACATCTCAATACACACACACTTGAGTGTAACAGACCAGTAAAGGTAACTAAGAAATTTGTTTGGCCTTGCTGTAAAATTCTTTTTATCTCCTCTCTTTCTCTCGCTGGTTTGGGACCAAACAGTTCCCGCCTAGTTCTTGACAGAACGTATTCTTCATCATTTATCCACTCAGCCCCTGGCTATACATCGGATTGTTCAGCCTTTTGCCAAATATCTGTTTCTGTCTCATCCTCTCTTCAGATCTTCATCTAAATCTGCCTCATTTATTCTTGCTTTGCTGAATATTTTTTTCTACTCCCCTGCTTCTGAAACCTTATATCTCTCCCTGGACCTATTTTTCTCCTCATCATTCCATACTCATTTTCACCCATCTTCCCTCCTGATTTCCCTCCTCCATCCATATTTCAACCGGAGGCTTATAGTATATGCTGGTGGAAAACCCTTGTCATTCCATCTGAATTGAATACCTTTCTTCTATTGTTAATTAAGGCCACTCTCACTCACATTATTAACATGACTCCTCTGAGATCCATTACATCCCCTGGCCAGTAAGTGAAAATGAGGCCGAAAGGGGAAGATGGAAAGAAAATGAAAGAGAGACATAGGTGGCAATGAAGAGAAAGCTGGAGAGAGAGAGAGAGAGAGAGTGAGCATATTGTGTAGAGACGGGGAGTCTCAAGAGTGATTCAGCCATTGTTACTCATCCCCTCCTTTTTGCAAGAGGGCTCATGTCATGAGTATTTTAAGTGCTCTCCATTCTGTTGTTCTCCTTTAATCCTGTTAGATAACTCTCTTCCTCCCTCCTCCTTCTGCGCCTTTCTTTCTATTTCTCCTTTCCTCCTCCGCTCCCCGCTGCCCACTCAGCAAACGGCGAGTCTTATGCTCTCTGCCACAAGAAAGGCTACAGTGTGCCCAAACAAGGTGGAGGAAGGAAAAGGGATAGGAAGTGAGAGCGAGAGGGAGAGTGTGAGAGAGAAGATGACAAAGATGTGGCGGTACAGGTAGGTGTTGGAGAAATCTGCTGGCCGGCGCGGGCTCATTTGTTATGAGGAGGGATGAGTGTGGACGAGAGCCAAGACAGTGGCGAGTGAGTTGTGAAGTGGAGCCTGCACACAGCTTGTAGTTAAGACGCACTCAAAAATAAATAAATAAATAAATAAAAGGAAAAGGAAAAGAGATATGGAGTTTGAGTTGATATGAAATGTGTTTGAAACAGAAGGTATTGTAAAATGCAGTTTTAATAGCTGAAAAAGCTGCCAAACACAGAGTGACACATGAATGTGTGTGCTCACTTTGTATTTTAGTCCATATTCTGTCAGTTGTCCAAGCAAACACACACTCATGTAAAAGTACACAGACACACACACAATTTACAGAAATAATAAGTGTGAAGACATTCAAGTAAATTTTATAACCTCAAAATAGAGCTTCCTTATTTCCCCCATCCCCTGCTTTTTATAGCATCTGATGATAAGAGGTTGAGTCACACTGGATTTACACTTGTATGCCAAACAATACGTGATGCAATGTTTCAAACCTGCCTTGTAACCACTATGCAAAGCCAGAAACACTCCATCAACCTCACTCGAGCCAATTCTACTTCACAAGAAATACATTTCCCACAAGTCCCTATCCCTGGCTTATCATTTACATGAGGACAATTACAAATGAGGCAGGTATAGAGTAGGAACCTGGCACTGTTGTTCTCTGCCAAGATGAGGTAGCCACTTAGCGCAGGTGAGGTGGGGCAAACACACTCTTGCAGCTTCTTGCATCGAAAAATGGGTCACAAAGAGCAGGGAAAGCATTTGCTAGACCAATAGCACAGACTAGTGGTTAAAGCTTGGAATTACATGAAAAAAACTGGCTTGTGTGAATTTGAGAGTCCGTTTGAGGAATATTCACTCAAATCCAATAACCCTAATTCCTGCCATCAATGAAAGTGGATAACCCCCTTTGATAGATGGTCAGTGCACCTACACAGCTCCATCACTACCACTTACTTGACTAAGCATAACCTTCTCATTCATACCCCGACCACAAAGAAGAGGTAGGAGGGGCAGGCGCTCGTGCCAAGAAGAATTTGCATGACCCAAAAATGCCCTGTCTCTCTTCCAACTCCATAAATCAAAGGAATAGAGAGAATCCCCCGACGCCTCTCTATTCTTTGTCGTCAAAGGTGATAAATTGATCCCTGGTTGGCTAATAAGCAGAGACACAGGGCGGCCTAAACTTCCTAAAGATTTATGCGGCGAAAAGTGGATTTATAGTGGGGGAAATGTGGGATCTGAAGAACAAAATCTATTTACTTCATTCATCCTCCCAGTGCTCATGAGATTTGAGATGGGCACTCCTTAGGGAAACCTGGGGGTGTGAGCATCGAAGAGGTAATGCATCAGGACAATAGAAATAGAGTATCTGTCAAGGAGACAATGAACGTGATGGAATTATCAGGTGTTGATTGATGAACATGTGTTTCCAATTACAAAGAGTCTCAATCCATGTGAATATGCCTATTGCCTTTGGATGGGTTAACAATTCAATACAGTTATGAATAGATTTCATTCACTGACTTTGCTCCCCTTTCATTATATCTGATCCAAAAAACAGTGCCCATCGCTGAAAATCAATATGACGGACACTTAAGCGCTCTTAGGTTTGTCAGCAGTCGCAACAAATGAATGGAAGCAAGAATGGGGGGACAATATAACAGCTTGCAGCTTTCGCCAGACGTAAGAGAAACCTTTTAAGGCAGCTCAACCAGTCATCCTAATGACGTGAGGTGATACAGCGACAGGAAAAGCGGTCTTTTAAGAACATGATCAATGCTATCATCTTCTCCAAAGCTGACTGGAAAAGAGACAGAATATAGTGGCGTAGAGTTTCCTAAGATTGCCAAAGGCAGATGGAGCTACCCTCCTTTCCTTTCTCTTCCTCTCTCCTTCTCTTTATCTAATTCTCCCACTTTAGCGTTAATGCGTTTTCCTCATCCCGTTCTTCCTCGCTGCGCCTTCCTGTTTCATACTCGGTTTCATCATCTCATCTGATCTCTCACCCTTTACCCTCTCTGTCTCTTCATCCTTCATTGCTTAGCCCCTTCTTTTCCACTGAAGCTCCTCTTGCTTTCTGTCTACCTCGTGTTATCTCACTCACTCCCCTCTTTGCACTGACAGCATGCTTATCCTGTTGTGTTGATGTGATATTTGAACGATTAGCATTATGCATGCTGAGCAGATTATGATAGCCTTTGGGGAGGAGCAATTTCAGCATGATGGAAAGTTTTCAGACAGAAAACGCAGCTGATTAGAGGACTTTGATTGCACACAAGTGGAAGGTACAATACAAAAAGTCTGTACTCACCGATCCTTCACCATCACAACCGCAGCTTTCCACATTGTTCATTCTAAGAGAAAGAAGGACAGGGAAATGCAATCAAATTATAATTTGTATGGAAAGGACAAAACTTAAATGTGGATAAAAATAAGGCTGTTCATTAAGGAGAGAGAGGACACCGTTTCACACCAAATATGCACATAACTAATAAGCAACTGTTGCCGCCTTATGAAGTGTTTTTTTTGAGTTTGGATGGGAACATTATGCACTGAGACTGCTCACATAACAAATGTGATATTCCGTCAACATCAGCCTGACTACTGCAAACCTATATAAGTGTATTTAAAATATTAAACCTCCTCCTTCCCAAAGCAGATCTTATTTTGGTTGCATGACACCAATTCCGAATTGGCATGTGATGTTTGATATAACTAATTCTGTCTACGTCTGACAGTGACGCTACCCTTTGCCACTGAAGCAGCTGTGGGTACAGAGGGAGAGAGGGAGAGAGAGGGGGAAGCAAACGGCATCACTTCCCAAATGCTCATTTTTAGCTGGCTTGTTTCAGCACAGTGCACCAGAGCTGACGAGCTGAGCACAGAGTTTTTGACACAATGGTGTCAAACTTGGGACTGTGATGTTCAGCTCGCACAAGTGAATAGCATCGCACCTGCTGGCAGCATGCAGACAGACACAAACAGGCTGTTGTCAAGCCTGCATGGCAATTAGTGTCTTTGGGAGTGCTGCAAATCCTAATGACACATTTGCCTTACATTGTTTCATTAAAGAGGCTTTCAGAGCGATGGCATATGGAATCTATTGGGATTGCTGAAACAGTTTGGGAATGACAAGTGCAATTTAGTTATCAGTTTTGAAATTATATTGTTGTTTAAGTCTAAGAAATTATATACTTTACAAGGTAGTAAAACACAAGTAAAATCAGCAGCTGATCCACACTTAGCTCCTGTGTAATGTAAGAGTTGCTGTCTTGAGAGTGTTTTTGTCTCTTATAGAGATTATTTAACAGATACTGTAGCAGCTTCATTGTATTCCATTGTATTCAGTGCTGTAATGAATTGTATTCCTACATTACAATGTTTTAAAGTGTTTCACTAAAATGTGTGATACCAATATACAAGGTTTAATCAAGCAATGTGTAACCAATAGTGTTTAAAGCTGCTCTAATTGATATTTTTATATTAAAATGGGTCAGACAGCAGATTATTGCCTGACTTTGCAGCTCCCTACAGCTACACATTTCTGCATGATTCAGCTCATTGTTTTAGTTTTATAGCCCCCAACTTTACCGTTTTAGTTCACTCTCATTACTCCCATCAACCTTGATTCAGGCTACAACAGATCTTCAGCGGTTTTCAGTGAGGAAGCTTTGATAAAATCACCATACACTACCTGCCCAGCACCAAAAAAGGGTTACTGAAGCATTTAGGCATTGAAAAGCTCGATCTCCTTTAGGAGTTGTTGGAGATCAAAAAAGAGCTAAAAGTAGATTGAGTATTGGACTATTTGACTCTAAATGAACAATAACACTGTGTCTGCTGGGTGTTTAAATTGTTAATGTATTGCTAAAAAGGTTCACCATATCAACTTCACATAGTGATGTCACTATAGCTTGTTTCTGCTGTCCCGAAGTGGGAATTTTGTATTTATTTTTTATTTTTTATTAATTTCAGCAATAAGCTAGCACCCACATTTAGTAGTATTTCATTGATGGTTTTGTCATAAAGAATATTGGGTTGGGTCAGTATCATTACATGATTGATATTCAATTTAGATACTAATTTGTCACAGCATTACTTCAAAAATATGCAATGTGATGGGACACTAAAGTGATTCCCCAACTAGCACTTCATATTCAATATCCAGCTCATATTGGAGGTACACTCTATTTTAGTTGACATTGCTGTATTAAGTATTGGGCTGGTATTTTGCGCCACAGGCCTGAGGCTGGTTTTACAGTGATCTTGCAATAAAATTGAATTCACCCCCTCCATACCACAGTCCATTTCCAGTGCTGTTTGCACAAGCCCAATGGTGCCATAATTCCTATGCTTTGTCAGCAGCAAAATATGCAGTAAATTACATGTCATTTATGACTGTTGTGATCTTCCCACCATTCAATCAGGGTACTAAAAAATAAACAAATAAGGATTAGATTGTTTGTAACTGCTCCCACTTGACCAGCGTTTTGGAGGTTGTGTATGGATAAGTAATATCTTCACCTCCACCTCAACATTCTAGTGGTTTTATGAGATGAAACGGTGTCTCTGTTGGTTACTGTTCAGGGGAAGGTCATAAACGGGCGATTTATGTCTCAAGTGCAGCCTGGAATGCTGATGCTACTGTCAGAGAGCAGAGATACTGTCTGGTTTGACTCACATTTAATAGAAACTGTAAAGTCTGCAACTACGTCTTAACTCATACGCTTTACTGTATATGCTCACACAGAGAAGGAGTTAACATAACTGGAATGGCATAATAGGCTAGATGGAAGATACATTTGCTCTTTGTGACACTAAAAGCAGGTTTCACACTTTCAGCATCTTACATCACATTTCAAGTCTAATTTGAAATGTATGTGCACTGAGCGTGCCGCCAGCGCTCAAGTTAATCGCCATTGTGAAAAATGAGAACACTTCATTAGCTCTCAGTCTTCCAGTGTTGTCTGTACGTCTGGAAAATATTAGTCAATACAAACACATGTCTTGCAACACAATCACAATGTGATAAGTACAACGGTGCTCATTAACGAAACTCCAGCTAATATGATGCTACATCGATTACGGCACCACCTACTTTTTTCGCAGCAGTTATCTGGACTTCTAAGCCACTATTGTTAAGTTATGGGCATTTTAATTGCTATAGACAGGGGTCCATTAGCATAGCTTCTTGGGTGGCCATGGCCATGTTTCTCTAAATCATTAAACTAATTATACAAGCTAATTAATCAGCATGCTTGGAATGGGCTGCCTGAGCAGACGCTGCTCTTTGTTGGCTTGCATAATGAAAGGAGTCCATTTTTAGATGGGGAAAATGAAGAGGGGGAGGGAGAAAAGAAACTTTGATCTCAAAAGTAAACATGATTTTTGCATATCAAGTGCTTTGGCAAAGTAAAAATAAGAAAGAAAATAAAATTTAAAAACAATTTAAAGGAGGATTACAGAAAAAGTCAAGCTAGATCCACATTTGTAGAGCTTTGAAGATGCAGAATATTGCACAGCGACAGCAGATAGGAAAGGCAGTGTGTGTCCAACATCTAATTATCTGTGTCATTGTCATGCAAGACAAATAGCGGAAGGGATCTGCCAATCACTGGAGCTGCTGTGACGTGTGAGGACAGTCAAACAATCTCCAGCCTGTGCTTCACATCCACTACCGAGGCTACCTTGCTCTCAGCAATTTGTGAAGTAAACACGGGAGACTGTTAATATTGACGTGCGTGTTTGTCAAAGCTTCCCTGTGTGTGTTTTCAAGAATGAGGGGGACCTCGAAGCTCCTCGGACATCATTCAGGGTCCCTTGCCACCCCATTATTTTCCAGTCATCAATCTGAACACAGCGGTTGACAAAATCAATTAAGTTTCCATCCATGTGTGCCGTATGGTTATTACTGGGAGTGTATGTGTATCAGTGTGTGTGTGTGGACGGCAGGTACATATTTATGCTTTCTTGCACGCAACTAAGGGCGCATGAGAGAGAGTCTCTGTCAGAACTTATTACTTAAAAGCAGACATAAGAGAACCGGAAAGCCTACTATCTGTTCTTCAGTATGTGCTGGAGACACTGTCAGCGTCAAGAGTTTATTTTTAGCAGTTCTCATTATGCACAACGGAAAATCACTCCTCAAAGTACATGAAGCATGTTTACAAACCTAATGGGAGTATGCTGATATAACACAGCAGTGTATAGTGGCTACACTGTATGTTAGCTGATGCTCATCTCAATGATACACATCTCGATGCACGATTATGTACGCAAACTTACTCTACAGTAATAAATGTTTCTTTGTGAATGACGAGCATGAAACACCCTGACCTCTCTATCTCTCTCCACCCCACCCCAGGGAGATTCTGAGGAGTTCTCTTCTTTCATCACTCTGGTCTGAGGCAGCAATTGCAACAGATTATTCCAAAAAGGTAAGACCCAGCATTTTAGAATTGTATTGTTTAATAAAGCACTCCATCTATGACAATCACCAGTGACTGAAGTACAGTTTCCAATGTTCAAATGTCACTGCACCTACTAAAATCAACAAGATAATATTATAAACCAGTACAAATCAAATCAGGGGTCAAACAACTAAATCGTGTTTGTATAGATGGATGTATAGATAGAGTAAATGTCTCCACAAGATCTATTGCTCAGTCACAGTAAATTGTTTTGTAGTTTTGACTCTCTGACTTTTATCATTTGATATGAAATAATACGTAAACTTGGAAAACAAATTAAGTTCGATTTTTTTTTTCTTTTCTTTTCAAACCAGGCTTGATTTTTTTTTGATACATTGCTGGGCTGTGAACACCTTCTTTTCCACCAGCTTAGATGTTGTCTTAGTCACATTTTTTAAAATTAGACTGGCATTTTTTCTCATGGGTGGTTACAGAGCAGAATTTGTGCTGCTGATTTAATTGCCTGACATAAAAGAAAAATCTGGTATTTCTCTTTCCAGTATAATGACACATGGAAAGCATGCTAATGGTGCCCTCTGGAGTACAGGAATCTCCACTGCTGCTGCTGCTGCTGATTTACTGGTTTTTTTTTTAGAGATCAGTTTTCACATTAAGATGTGTATATGACGCATCCACCCCACAATTCTCACAGCATTTAAACACAGAACTGACAGATGCTTTTAGCACATTGTAGAGGCCTGAGTAAACACATGTGGAATACGATGAGATGCTTCCTTAGAAAAATCAGCAACACGCTTGTTAGAGCATATGACCCAAATCGAAACTCACTGAATCTAGGCATAAATTCTGTGAAACATGAAAAACCTCGAATAATTTACCCAGATAATACAGTCACTAGAAGGTAGTATTACTATTTACACTGTGTTGCCATGTTTATTTTGTGCTCATGGAACACTTTCACACTGAATAAATTACAGAACTTCTAGTGCTACCTCAGTATTATCACCATCATCATCATCATAATGGTCATGTTGGGGTAATTAACAGTAAAGCTCATGTCCTCGTTGAACCAGAGTGAAGTTACACTCTATCACAGTGCTGTTTTTCAGATCAATGAGTTGTGCTCCCCCAAAGGACTTGCAACTGCAGCTGTAATTGGAGCATTTTTGTTGCTGCAAGTTACTGTTCCCTGGGCAGAGGCCAGCATATACACAAGAACATTCCACTACATGTCCATAGGACTCACAATGAACTTATCAAATGCACCTGCAAGAAAAGTTTTGCAGTGTGCTATTTTGAGATCTAATTATGGCAGAGCTGGTTCTCTGTTCCAACCACGTGTCTGGTTTTTTGGGACATCGGCCCTTGCTTTTATTTCTTAGTCACTCTTACTAGCAGTCTCAAATGTATGGACTGAGTGTGTTAAATAGGCAAGAGGCAAATAGGTTAAAGAGGCAATGATGCTTTTCACCCAGGGCATGTCACATACATGACGCCCTAAGTCTTGAGTGGAAATGACTGTTAAAATTTGCAAGGATTTATTCGAGGCTCAGGTGGTGAATTGATTTAAATTAAAGATGACCGCAACAAATGTAGCTTCAGTGAAAAGACAAGATAAAAACAGTTAAATACAGACAAAGGAAGACTAACTTTGTGTCTGAAGTATTGCAAAGGACATCGGCACAATTGTCACTATCGCCTTGTCTGTTGGAGGCTGTTTGAATGTCCTGTTCAGGAACTATTAAGGCAATAAATTTAAACTGAATCTGCTGTTTCTTCCCAGACAGAAAATCTTAAGGACGATAGTGTTGAATGATGTTGGAGTGTCTTTTTTTTAACTGAGAACAGTAGATACGCAGGTGCCCCTACACCTGTCAGATGGAGTTGTATTATACAAAGAAGAATTCACAGCAGTAGTAGGTGACCTGGTTTAGAATAGCAATGGGTCCGGCAGCCAAAAAAAAAAAAAAAACTTCCTGACAATGAATGAGCAGTGATCTGAATACAGTATATACTGTACAGAGTATATTATATTTCTCATCTCTCTCTCATGGAGAAATGTAACCTTATATTCTGTTTTCTGTTGAAGCCACATATTTATTGGTTTCTTTTAGAATAGGTAGGGGTTAAGTCATTTGTTTCCCAAGGATACATCAATAGGTATGGCCATTCATACATGTAGACCTGGGATATAGCCTTTTAGTGGCATGTGTGGGATGATCTAACTGACTACTAGTCCATCCTGCTACCTCCAAGGGTCAGGGTTCTTGATATCACTGTGTTTCCATTCTTCATAAATTTGACACATTGTTTTATAGCCAGAGAATAAGTGTGTGTACATGTGTGTGTGTATGTGCGCGCGCATGTAACCATGTGTTGTGGGCCAGCCCTGGCTGCTATGATTTATTATACCGCCTGAAGGGTCTTGTACTTTCATGAGGTCACATGAGTAACGTGGCAGTCAGGCGCAGCACGCTTTTCTCTTTGGACCTGCTGGCAATAAGGGAGGCATGCCAAAACAGCTAAAACACATTCCAGGTTGCACATATTCAGGTACAGATAGGTTTATATTCATTACACATACACACACACGCCTACTCTTACAGTTCACAGATGCACATGGAAACACACACACACACACACACACACACACACACACACACACACACACACACACACACACACACACACACACACACACACACACACACACAGAATAAAATACTGTAATCCAGGCTTAAAATGCCTTTATCACCTGCACAGGAGGCAAACGCTATGCAAATGCACATAAGCTATTCCAAAGGCACGTCAGATTTAGGCTTGTCTTTAATGTGTCTTTTCAGAGGTTAATTCAATGCAGATGCAGCCTCATGAGTTGAGCATCATTACATACATATATTTTGTAATAACACTGAGGGGATGCCACCGAGATGCAAAGATGGTGTGTTTAAATTGACCTTGGATGACTATTTTGAGCTAGGATTCCAACCTCAGGGCACCACAATATTTTGTTAGTTATTGTGGAAATTCAAACAAAATAGGTACATCCTACTTTTCACTGAAACATTACGGGTGAACTGAAATTGACCTCAGAATATGCTAGTGAAGTGTGCTTTGGTCTCCTTCTTTTCATTCTAGAGTGTCTTTTTGTTGTCATATTCTGTGCTACATCAAATGAAGGTCAAAAACATGTTGGCTGCTTGAGAGACAGCTGAAAAATATAATAAAATGGAGATATGACACCTGACATACTTGTTTGTGGTTTCACCTTTAAATATCATTTTGCTTTGCTCTCTGCTACAATACATAAATAAATGCATTGTTGAAAATAGTCAGTGAAAAACATAATATTAGCAAGGCATTTCAAACCCTAATTTATTTTGCTTTCAAATAATGGACTAAGCCTCTCAGGCAAACAGTGTGTCAACACAAGCAGATTTTGATGTTATTATTCTTAATTCATGTCATTTTTTTACAGCTTCTGCAAAAACCAAGCTTTCAGTTAAGTTGTCTGCTCAATTGTATGAGACTAAATAATTTTTTTTTCAACTCCTAGGTGGGGGCAAAGGGGGCATTAATTTCATTGGTGTGTCGGTGAGGTAAAACGGCAGCATCGGGCAGCATGTTGGCACCTGCATGAACTCAAAAGAGGCGCCTCGATTCTTGGTGAGTATTGAAGTTTAGAAACCACGCAGTCTATAGGATGGCTTTTCATTATTAAACTCAACATTTGTGTTTGTTTGGTAATGAAGTTAAATTTGAATTATTGTTGGGAGAAGGTGGAGGGTGGGCTTAATTGCATAAAACTTTGTCTTCATTCTAAGCTTTTAATATGAGAAAAGCTGCTTTTAGAGTAAATTGGAAGATCATTTTCATTGGAAACCAAATCACAGTATGGTGTGTTTTAATTGGGTTTTAGCTTTTGATTCTGTGACTGAAATTAAAAGAAAATAATCATTTTGCGGAGGATATAAGCACATATTTAAATCAACATTTTAATTTATATTGGATCATTTTGAAATAGTTTCACTTTTTTCCATTCACCTCTCTTTGAATCTCTTATAACACACATTTAATTTTAGCGTATATTGAAAAATACAGATTAGTGATGCTCTCAGAAGTGACTTTTTGAAATGTTTAAAAAGTCAGCCTACCTCATGAATTATTTTTTGTCACTTCTATTTTCCAATATTGTACTTTAGAAAAACAAAAACAATATAATGGATAATTTACAACAAGTGAAATCATTGTCCTGAAGGAATCGATCATTTCACACAAAATATTGATTGATGTTGTGTCTGAGATCATATATTACTTTAGGTACTTTTTTTCTTGTTGTGCAAAAAATGAATGCCTGTTTTAATTAGTTACTGGACTATATGAACAAAGCAAATTGTAGTGTGAAATTTGACCAAATACCATTAAACAAATGCCACACGTAAAAAGCAGTGTGTCATCAACATAGCTGCATAAGTGATTGTTGAAAGTTTTTAGTATAGTACAGTAAAGTTTTGATGTACTTTTTCTGTATTTCTTTTCATTTTTTTCTTTAAGAAATCAAACAAACAAATCAAAGACACAATCCACAACACAACTTTTATCACATCTAGTGTTACTGAAAGATGAGAGATGAAGTTTAACTGTCTGGGATTCACAGCCAAAACATATTCAATATTGATAACAAAAACCGAATCATATATTTAAAGCTCAGAGTTAAATTAATTAAGTTGTTAGTGCTTGCCTAACAATCTGTTTGTGACATAATTTGCACTTCATCAAATGGCTTGCACCAATTATACTGCTTTATAATCAGCATCAATGCAATACATCAAACATCTTTGTTATTTCTGTGGCCATTAACACTCCTCCGCAGTGGAGGAAGACTTTTGAAACAGATTTTGAAACATTTACATTTTGTGTGAAGCCTCTCTGAGGAAGGAGAAGATAAATAAGTAATGAAACAACACAGAGACAATAAAAAATAAGAAGAGGAAGTAGACGAATGGAGCTGAGAAGAAACCAGACAAACAACAGACAAACTCCACTGAGAGTCTGAGACTGGATTGGGTTGATTAATGTATTAGGTTGGGTAAAGCAGATAGAATAAAATAGACTAACCAGATAGGGACAGCTTATATAAAATAAGTTGAAAATTAGTACTTTCATTGTGTAGAGAGCCAAGTTATGAATGTTGTTAGCATCATTAAAGCCATACATTTATCATATCTTATTAAGTTTGGCTGCTAGATTGATAAACTAAATAGTTAAATTTATAGACACGGGACACTCAGTTCAGTGCAATCAATACATAATCTTAAAAACAGACACAAGCAAACTGCATACATCATTTTAAGCAGACAAAATGTGATCATGGGAGAAATTCATGTGATTCTTTCCCATATTTAACTGAAGTCTGAAATATTAAAACCTACTCTCCGAGGAGAAAATCCCTGCCCTGGGCCTGTGCGATGATGTAGTTGAGGAAATACATTCAGCGGGGTATAAATATTGTACGGTGAGTACATGGAGGGCTTTTTGGCCGATGAATTATTACAAAGTCCAGTGGCTTTATGCCAGCCTCAGAGTATATCTCGCTCAGCTTCACCCTGCAATAAGCTGTGGCTGGGGAATTGTGGTTATAGGCACACCACAAATAACTACCAACGATACCAGGAATCCATCACACTCATCCCACATGTTGTATGCTTACACTTGAGTGCGCTCAACAGCAGCCAGTTAGCAAAAAACACACACACACAGACACGGCATGTGGGTAAGAAGCCTAAGAGACTGGAGTCAGGGCAAGAAAACTCCCCAAATGTGCACAGTGCAGCTAAGATAATACATGTATTACAATAAATTAGATTTTTCATAATTTTCCTCAGTGCTCATACTTAGTTCAGTCTGTTTCAGGGTATTTTCCGTATGTTTAAGCTTTTTTTGTCTTCAGGAGGCAAGACAGACTGAAAATGTTTCCCACAATATTCACCTCCAGGATGCTTTGATAGATAGTTTATCCCCCAACAGAGTAAACGGTGCCAACTCCTCATGCTCACTCTTAGAAGAGAAAAAATCTGGATGAATGATGATGAGTCTATTCGCTCAACATCAATAGAGCAAGGTTGTGATGAGTCCATCTTCTGCTTTTTTCCTTTCTTTTTTTTCTTCTCCCCCTGCTAAATCACTTTTCATTTGCGCGAGATAATTATGTAACTCAGTGGAGCATAAAGTTAATGGTTAATACATCTGATTGTACCAACACAATGAGAATAAAAGAAGATCAAAATAAGCATCTAAATGGGAAAGGACTTTTGCTCGACGCACTGTATTGTCAAACCAAAGAAATGTCGGGCAGGTTGGGTCTTTTGGTGATTAGCAAAAAAGCATAATCCCCAGACTGCTGACATATTTCTTTTGAAAACCGCCTGTCTGAAAAAGACAGATATGCTCTGGAAAATGGATCAAATCTGTTTCATGTCAGATAGCAACTAGCAGTTTCCCAGGGTGAATCTCTACTAAGCCACAAACAGACAGGATTAGAGATTCAAGTACTGGCCATAGTAGATCAGGAAAATACAAAAAAGGATGATATTAAATGATTAGTGACAACCTATTATAACCTCCAAATTAACTACTTAAATGCAGTACATATTCTACAGTGTGTGCTCCGTGACTTTGAATCAGCAGAGTTATTCAGAGGATGTGTTGTGTGTCCAATTTTATAGCCTTCCCTAATTTGCTGCAATAAAACTGCTAATTCTTTAACATTATGTTGCTATTGTGATTATGAGGAAACAAGCATAGAAAATTAATTTTATTTTCTCTGCAAAGGAGGAATAATTTTGCAGTGGAGTCGAGCTGCTGCGTGCATTTAATGAAATGCACGGATTTGTCTCAAGGCACTATGTATGAGGTATTTAAGTCTGGTGCATATTTCATGACTGTTAACCGCACACCAACGGCTCATTAGTCGTGTGACAGGTAATGTTTCTGGTGCCTTTTGAAATGCATGATATAATATCACTCTCAAGCCCACAAATGCAAGTACACACACACAACAACAAAAAACACATGCTAATGGAGCAAAAGTAGCATTCTGTATTGCTACTAGACATGATTAATCACATTGTTTCTCGGGTGTTATGATCCATTCAATTAAAACCTCTGCATACTTACTCTGATTACTCTGATAGTACATCTCCCTTAGTATAAGTTTTAAAGTCAAACTATTTCTGCAGTATGAACTGTCAAATTCTAACAGCTTCAAATTTACTTTAAATATATCTCGTTTATTAGGTATTTTTGAGGCAAATGTGGTGCAGTGTAAACTTTCATTCAGTTAAGTTCAGCCACAAGATGGTGCTGTTCATCACCATTTGCCTTTCAACTAAATGACTCCCTGTGAAGCAGTGTGATTCACCTCTGTCATTTTAGTGATTGGCTTCCATTGGCTACGGTTTGCTGTAGTGTCGTACATTACATGTTATATACCAAGGGACTCTTGCCATGGCTTCTCATTGATTTTTACTCCTGACAGAAAGTTAAGTTTCAACTCTTGCTTAAGAAACTGCAGGTTGCCAGTCAATCCAGCTGGTATGACATCATCTGAGAATACAGATGTGTGCAAATTGAACTAATATTATTTTCATGAACTGTGGATTTGATTTAAATTATTTCCAAAATCATCTAGTCAGCTTCTTAGCCATGTGTACATACCTGCGTAGTAAAAAAGATAAATGTTTATTTTTTTCTTGACACCTCCAAAAAAAGATGACATGTATAATAATTCAGTGTAAATCAGCTGTTTGTGTCCCACTGTTCATGATTTAGATAAGTGTATCAAGCTTGCTGAATTGCAGTCAATCCCATTTACTGAATGGAAGTGCATGTATATACTCTATGCAATGGGAGTTGTGGCGTTGATATTGAAATTGAAATTACAATAAAATCCAGTAGATGGCAGTCTGTCAATGCAGAATCTTTCTACCTATATCGTCCACACTCCCACAGTTCTTCTATTAGGTGTGACTCGTCATCAGGAGAGGTCCCTTACTTGCAATGTCTTCCCTGCGCAGTATGACGGGTGAACACAAAGTGACAGCGCAAATTAACTTTTATTGCTGCCGTAATGAAGTACACAAGCTATTTGGATGTGGGGGGGGGGGGGGGGGGAGCAATGGATTAATGCCTGCATGAAGAACTCACCACTCACACACACCTCTGCAGTGTTTTCCTCTTTATCATTTTCCCCCTTTATATTTCTCGCGCTCCATCTCTCACACTTGTACAAAGCCGAATGGCGTCACCACCCACCACTCGCATACACACACGTGCGCACACACACACACACCTTCTCGCCATCTGTCTGTGCAGTGGCCCGTGTCTCTGGCACTGGGAGTATTTGGGAGCAAGAGAGTGAAAAAGAAAGTGTCTCTTGATTCTATGGTACTGAACCCCACTTCCTCTCTTCTTTCTCCTGCTGTGCTGTTGTCTATGAAATGGTCTCACAACATCACGCTGTCAGCCAGTGGGCCCTCCCTACTATTGTAACACCTATAACTTGATGCCATTTGGAGAAAAAATTAAATTGTCTGTTGCTGGCGCCTTATGAGCAAAAGAGGCGGAGGATATGTGCTCTGCATTTTCTGTGATTTCACTTCACGGTTATGAAAGCTCATTTCAGCCTCGTTCATTAACTACGGAGTACACATTTCCTCACAAATGTTAAAGCCTAAAACTCAACAAGAGGGAAAAATAAACATGCTTGATTAGCTCATGTATTAGACGTTTCAAATTAATGCCGCAGATGGCAGAATTACACTTCCTATTTCTTGAGAGACTAAATTATAAAGTAAAAGAAACCGGGAGGGACAGAGTGTGCCGTTGCATTAAGAGCGTTATTACTCTACATCTCCTGAAATTGTCAGGACGGTGCATATAATTTTGTGCCTGTTTCTTGGTTATATTTACCAGCGTGAACTTTTGTTTAATATGTGCATGATAACATACATGTGAGGTCAGGTATAAAAGTAAGGAGTACAATCCACAGAAATACAGGTGACAGTCTGCAATGAGGACTATATTCCAACTGTGCAAGATTCCTTTTTTCTTTCAGTAAATTGTTATAACCACACGGCTCTACAAAGAGCTGGATAGGTAGCTTAAGTAATTTGAACAAAAATGCATACCCTCTTTTAGTCTCCATTTAGACAGCAAGCAAAAGTGCCTTCATAATAGTGCTATATTCAACTGGAGTGATAAGAAATGGCAGCTATCAGCAGGAGGTTTGGAAGCCGCATATAACTGTTATTGTGTGTGTGTATATAAAAATTGATTTATGTGGCCTATCACTTAGCAGGCACAATATGTGGCTGAATATGGGCTAATATTTTATTATGGAATAAATGGGGGGTTAAGGAAAGGGCCAGGTGCTGCCTCAAGGTGAAGAAAGTATGATTAAGGCCCAAAGACGATCTAAGGCAATGTGAGACAGTGTGCTGGGCAGAGGGAATACAATATAGTTGTATTATAATGTATCTAATTATGATGTTAGCATTTATTTTTATTTTCAACAAAATATCAGTGTACTATATTTTAAAAAAACACACACAAACAAACACACAAATATAACGCAAGAACAAGGGACTGTATGCAAATTATCAGGGTGGGTGGTGACTCCCTCCCCAGAGTTATTGATTTAGAGATGAACTCCAACACTCTCCTCTGAGCATGTCAAAATGATATAACACATACTGACAGTGTACCCCAATTTGAACCATAATATCTTAACTGATCAATAATCTTGCATAAAAAATGATGGCATTATGGAAAGTAAAAAAATGGTGGGTGTTCTAGTCACTATATTTTTCATAAAGAGCAGCGAAACAAACAGTTATTATTACTGCCACTGAATAAGTGAATTATTATGGGTTAAATTATTATGAAATATAAGTTTTCCTTTTTGTGACATAGAGAGCAACTATTGGTGAAAATAAAGTTTAATCACTTACATACATAAACTTGACCTTTGCTAAATTGACATGTTGGCCCTAGAGGTTTGATTATGATGGGAAAATAAAGACAGGGTTGGTGTGGAAATCCAGGATTTGCCTTGTAATTATAACTGCCAAAAAAGGAAGATATATGTTTCATTGTCATGTCATGTAATCACTTCCTTTGATTAAAAAAAAACATCATACTGCATATTACAGAATAAACTACATAGTTCTAATTTTGAGATTTATTTTCTGAACATTAGAACCAGATACTGTACTTGAGTTCCATTTGATACATTATTTACATAAACTTTCACCTCAACATTAGCACCAAATAAAATCAGTCAATAAAGCCATTAAAACAAGTCCATAAATCCATACAAATGACAACACATCAACTTTTTCTGACTAAGCTAATGCAAACCTCATTGGGGAATAGTTTTTAACAGCCTATGGCAGTATTTTAAGATATTGGCTTCAAAGAGGGTGAGATATGACCATGCCTGAATCCTAGCTGAATGTGTGCTATGATAAAATGAGTTACCACAAAACCAAATGTGACAATAGGTCCAAATCACAAGCAATCTGTTGATTCTGCTATTTCGTGCAGAAAAATTGCAGTAATTGAACAAAATTGCAAGTCATCACACATATTGAAGTTTTCTTTTAAGTTAGATGAATCATTGTGATCGCAATATCTCGATTTGTGATCCTCCTTTTTCCTACAAATATCCTTGTGGGGGAAGACTGAGATGAAATGCAAATATGAGCTGAGCAAAAAAACATCAACAACAGCAACAACAACAAAAAGACAAATACATAAATCTAATTTTGAACTTCCTCCATCCCTATAATACAATTATGAATCAAATAATGTTTGAACCTAAAAAATGCATACATTTGTCTGTACTAAATTGCATTCTAAACTATACAGTAGACACGTGTCTTATACATTTAACTGCACAAATAAATATAAATTAATCTCTTTAAGGGGTTTTTATATTGGGTCTTGTATACAAATCAAAGATCTGAAAAGCTACTCTTCTGTTATGAATATTGGTCTCTCAACCCAATAAATGCAGTAGGGTGAAATAGGCTTGGCGGTAGCAAACAGCCTAATGTTTACCCCTTGGCGCAGAGCTGGTGCCATGTCCAGACTTGTAAATCAGGCCCATTGAGGTAGCATAATGCTGATGATTATGACAGTCAGTCGCATGGGAGTGATAGAGGGACGTTGAGTTATGGGCTTGGGGAGGATGCCCAGAACTGAAGAGTCTCACAAATGGAGAAGCACTTTCACCAAAACACAAGTCCCCAGATGGGGACTAATGCTGCAGTTGGCGGCTGTGCCACCCAAATGAGTCACATTAGCTGCTCTAAACCCACAGAATAGTGAAGTATGTTTGTTTGTTTTTTTTCTTATTTCACAGTTTTGCTGCTTCACTCTATTCCTGCTAGATAACATTTCAAAAAACACAGACTGCATTAAAGAGCAAGATACAGCCAAAGTATTTTAGTGTTTTATGTTTTGGGTTTGTTTTTTTTTGTTGCATTGGCATACAATGCATCACTTAACTAGATGACTTCATGATGATGGGAAATGCATTTTCATTCACTGTATAACTAAAGAATGTACTGTTTTCATTCTGCTTTATTCATTCCCCTTTGTGGATAAACGATCATTCATTGGCATTGATCGTCAGCCATGATAATATAATCAGGCGTAAAGCCTGACAAGGCTGGCCGGTCTGATAGATCAGAGCTGCTGACAGCATCGCTATGCACAGGTCATAAACCCTCACCTTCCCTGTTTGACCCCACATCAATTTGGCTCTTTCCAATATGAATGCAAATAACAATGCATTTTTGGTGACATGTTTATGGTTATCTCTGTATCTTCCATCGCTTCGCCTGCTGCTCCTAAATGTGCTGATGTTACGGAACTAATGGGATTCAAAAAGCTAACCTATTGCTCACTCGTGGTCAGCTCTGGACCACCCTCCCCTCCAACACCTCCCCAAAATGTAAACACAAGCATCCACACATGCCCTCTCTCACACAGACACACATACGTACACCTACATGTCCTCTACCCTAGTCACTTGTGTATGCATTGAGCTGATAAGTACTGCGGTTCATTTTCCCCATGGCAAAGCACAGTAAAAAAACTGGGGAGTAATAATTGCTTTGGGGGGGGCGAGACGATGATGGCTAAATATGCTTGATTGCCTCCTAAGCTTTGGTGCTGTGTAATGAAATATGGCTGCTGCAGACAGGGGCTCCCGTGTGATAGCTTTCTTGTCACTTTCTCACAAATCCGGCCTAATTGAATATTCCTCACCACATCAAAACGGCAGGCACCCTAATATTCCTCTGTTCTACAATTTAATTTGTGGATTCATTAGCATGAACAGGGTGTATAGGGAGAACCCAGATAACACGGAGCAAAACACACTGTTGATGAAGTTGGGTTATATCATATCCTCACCTGGGTGAGTCTGTTCCCCTGTCATTTACACATTAGGACCCCAAAGCTCTAAATAAGTGATTTAATATTAATGTAAGTAATGAGCCTTTAATGCAACTAAATATCATTGGTTTCTGTTTACATAAAAACTCAGTCAACTACATTCACACAGAAAATTGACTCGAAAATTAACTTGAATGAGAAGTTTTGCGCAGATACTACTGTAGTCACGACATTCATTGCTAATCATCTCATATGACTGCCCTACAATAACGTTTTAAAAGATAATGAGTCAAATTAAAGCTCACAGAGTGTAGCAAAAAATATAAAAATAGATAAATAAATTAAAATAAACATGTTTATCCCCCAACTCCTTTTTGGTGTAACCACCCAAAGCACATCTCTCCCTCTTGGTTAAATAAGTAGCTAATCATTTACAAGAATATTAGTCCACAGGCTTGTATGGGCACAGCAGCATCTGCTAATGCATTTAGCAAGAAAATAGCCTGGGAAAATCTTCCCAGCACATTAAATGCACCACCGTTTTTTTTCTCTTTTGCTGGCAGAATAACTCACAAGCCTAATTTGTTGTGCTACTTAAAGGAAAATGTAATTACACTTGTTTTCATTATCATTCACAAAGCCAATCGATAACTGTGGTTAAGTCATTCTCTGCTGCACATGCAATTTTCTGTTCTTTCAACTGGAATTTGGTTCCAAAACAAGTATTTGTGTGTCTTTACTATATTTTTTTTGTACACAACAATGTTAAGTAAAATAACAAATTCAATTAACATTACAATTTGTGTTTTTATAATGCAAATACACTACATTTCATGTTTATTGAGTATTCTGTGTTGTTAAAAGATAGTTACAAACAGGATGTGATAAATGCACAGAAATGCTCAGTATATACTCCACACAGGCAGACTGAATAAGCTATTCATCCTCGTCCTGCTCCTGTCTGTCTCTCTCATTTATGCAGTTCTCTTTCCTGAGACGTCAACCACAGGATGAGGCCTGCGGCAGGTAAGAAACTGAAAAGAATAGCTGATGAGCTGAGAACAGTAATGTCCTGACCTCTGTTTTGCATCATTTCCCATTTGCTTAAATTTCATGTGACACATCAAGGGTGCCGGTTTTCCCATTTATCACCAAAGTATTCGAGCTGATCATGTGTCTGTGTATCCGTCTTTGTTTAAAAAGAGGAATTGCCCGATTTGAGTGCTGAGGCAGGCCATAGAATATGTCAGCTGATATCAAATTCAGTGCTAAAATGAATCTCCACTCCAGCTGGACCCCCTCAACTCCTCCCCATCTCCTGACCTGTGACAGGGCAGGAGGGAGGTGAGTGGGGGGGTGCAGACTATATCTGGCAACCTAAACCTTTTTAAAGTGACTGAGAGAGTGAGAGAGACTGACTGGCACTGATGGGACCAGACTAGGACTGCGAGATGCTGTGCTGCACTGCGCCCGGGCCTCACAAGCCTGATTGATAGAGTGTGATGAGACTGTCACTGAGCAAGGAGAGCAGCAGAGAGATAGGCTAGATGGAGGGAGGGAAGTGGGCTGACCAGGGTAGGGAGATAGAGAGAAATAAATTTGAGAACATGTGAAGGATGAAGTGAGGGAATGAAGTGGCTGGATGGAATGTGTTTCGGACACATGAAGGATTGAGGGGTGGAGGGGGGGTATGGGGTAGGCATGGAAAGGTGAGTCAGATACTGGAAGTCTGAAGGGCTTCACTTATATGCAAGAGCAGTTTGGTATAGACTGATTCTGTTGATGTGATAAGTTTGAGAAATGCATCATGGAATCTACAAATAATATAAAATGTGTGATGTATTCAAAATACAAAGTTAGGTTACATAATGTCTCATGTACCACATAGAAGAGTCATGCAAATAGCTTTCTTTTTGTGCTGTGGTTTTGATTAATGGCTTATATCTCTGACATTCCTACCATTATGGAGCCCCTGAAGTTATTTTCTATGATTTGTGAGCCCAAAATTATATTTAAAAAATAATAATATATAATAATAAAACATTTGTAGGACTTTGGAGGCACTATATGGCTCCACGAAATATAGGGAATTTTATCATTTGTGTTTATTGCATTGGAAATCACAAAATATGAACTATTTTCTGCTTGATATAGTCTCTGTGAAGACAATTCAGAGTAACAAGAACACATTGCTTTTGCATGCTTTATAGGATCATTTATTATGGTGTAAACATTACAAAGAAAATCACATTCTCAGGCACTGTCACTGAAGTTTCTATCTCATGATTACATGCGCATAATATACATCTACTGAGTTTCAGGTAGTACACTAATATTGGAATGAGCAGAATGAGCTCACCGACAACATATTTCAGTATCAGCTCTTTTAGTAAAATATCTGCAAGTCGGAACTAAAGCATGATCAAGCGTCAAAAGTGACTTAAATAATAGGCCACAACACTTTCATGTCATTCACATTAACTGAAACTTTTTTGCCAGTGATTAATTATTAGTTTCCTCCAAAACATGCTCAAAAGAAACTAGTTGCAAATAAACATCATCTTACAGAGACAGGTTGATGGGTATGACATTTCTAGCACTGGAAAAAAAGCAACAGTTGTCAAAGTCATTAAAAAATCTAAAAATGACATGATGTATGTTGATATGTAAATAATATCTTGAGCTTTTGATATGCAAAAACCATATCTCCTTTAATTTGTGATGTCCATGTGAATGCTATAAATAGCTTACTTGCTTGTTTATCAGACCTGCTTTGGACACAATATTAGATCTTGTGGACACATGGCATCTTGGCAGTGAATGGAATACAGGCTGAGCTAAAGCCCTCTTCTGGGAATTCCACAGTTAGTGATTTCAGACTCAATAAAGGCACCATGTTTTACTTTTATCCTTGCCTGAGGAAAGAAGGCTGACTCACCAGAACACCAAAGTTATTATTAGCGCCTCACATGTGCGGAGAAAAGCTATGTGTATTTGCGTGTGTGCGTGAAAGACAGAGAATGAGAGAGGCTGAGCTGCGGCAACAGTCAGTCCGTGCATGCAGGAGCAGCATGAGGGGCTCTTATCTGCTGCTTGCCAAGCCCTGACCAGGGCCCTGACTCCTGCACGCCCTCCCTCCTTCTGTCCCTCTACAGTGGGGTTTCCCACTAGTCTGCTATAGGCATGGCAGCCAGGTAAAATGAGCAATTCCCATTCAGGGACAGGGGCGCCTCGTAGACTCTCCCTGTGAAATGGCTGCTCACTTTGGCAGATCAATGCACTCTCTTTCCCTCTAGCACTGCCACTGAGTGATAGCCAGGAAGAAAACGAAGGGGAAAAATGAGTATGGGAAAAGAGAAGGGAGAGAGGGGGGGTTTGTACGCGTGTTTGTTTGTGTACAGTATGTGTGTGTGCAGAGGGAGTAGGGTGTTAGCAGGCCATTTAATGATATTTGCCATGGCTGCTCTGAGTGAGTGCTGTTGGAGGAAAATGGGAGATGCTTTGCATAAACTCAGAAGACATGCAATATTGCTGTTGCCTCTTTAGGAAGTAAAAGTGCCGTTCTCAGTCCCACCGGATATGAGAATATTCTGCCGCTGAACTGGAAATTTTGCCAATATGAATGATATTAGTGGCAATCATATTAAAATGCTTAGTTGGGACAAAATGAATTCCATATCTCTACAGGGATGAGACTCGTATGTAAGGCACTTATTGCATAGGCCCAGGTTTGACATGTAGGTTCAAGGGCAAAACTAAGAGGAATAAAAAGTATATAATCCGGCCTAATTTCATACGAGATAATAATACAAAGTTAAATAACTTATTGGATTCTTTTTATGTATGTATTTGGATTAGTGCATGTTCTTTGTAAATGTAATATAATAAATCTATATTGTGTTGGAGATGGTGTAAGGCCAACCAATTGACGCCATAGATAAAATGACACCATAGCATATGTATATTTTTATAAAATGCATCTCAAGGACATCTTGCTCGCATTCCACACCATTATCATTATTATTAAAGAAAATTCATCTTCTATTCCATATTGTAGAGGTCCCCTCAAATCCCTTCTTTCTGGACATTAAATTTGAATATTACAGAGGTGCAAGCTCACAAATCTCCTGAGTAACTATCCATTCTTATATTTCTATTATGAAAATCATTGCTGTAGAAAATCTAAAAAATCTAATGGTAGCATTATTTCTGAACACTCACACACTCTCTGACCATACCATACCATGCACATGCATGAACCTTGACCACAGATGACTTCAACAATGCATTTCCTTGATTGGTTATCGGTTACATCAAGCATGCCCGCCTGCAAAAGATTCATGGTCAAATCTATTATTTAAAACTCAAAACTTGCTCATAAATCTATCGTTTCCATAATTAACTCTCACAAAAATGTTCTAGTTCATTAGATTAATTCATCATGACCTTTAAACAACTTATGTGAACTGCCCATCTGTAAATCACTGCTAAACAAATACATCAGCTTTGTATGTGCTATAGTAATATACTAGCTGCACAACTGGTAACATACAGGCTTTATTGCTTGTGATCACTGAATTATATATATGTTTTTAAGCTTAGTACACTACAGATACAATACAGACTATTAATACTTGACCTAGTGTCTATGTCCATGGTTAATAATCTTTACCAAGAGAAATAGCACCATCCTGATATCAAATAACTTTTGTTAATTGGGATATTAAATTAGGCTGAAAATGAATGTACAGATGGTGTGGTGTTACAATTAACAATATAGAAGCCATTATATAGTGAATACAGTCACTTTTCCACTGTTTCTCACAAAGACTGCACAAGTCTGGATTAATCTTACTGCTATTTAAGTTGCTTCTCAACAATATGCTTTTATACATCTCTTGGACTACTGTCATCTTTAAATATGAGGACCCAACCTTGTTTCTAAACTACAGGCCAATCATTTTTCATAAAATAATTCTCACTCATCCCCATATTGAACATCTCAATAGTAAATATATGGACAAATTGAATTTTGATTTGACTTTTGATAAGTTAAAATTGATCAAGACTCTTCTGTGTCTTTGTTTATAGCTGAACAACAACAAAGTATACTGGGTCCAGAAATCATGCTCTTATCTCTATTTGCATTACAGTGATGGCACAGTATTTTCTAACCCTAACCCCATATATTGATGTATATAAGTCTGAACTTTCTTGTATGACTGGCACCAATTTGATCTTTTAACCATCAATGTAAAATCCAATATCTTAATATGAATCTCGACCATCACATTTCATCTTTAGCCCATGATCACATCAGCAACAAAGTAAATCTATGTCCTATTTTCACTGACTTTGACATGAATTTTATTTTCATATGAACAACAAGTATTTTAAGGGCTGTATGTAACTGCTCCCTAAAACTGCATTTACCTGCAGATCATATGGGCCACGTTTAGCTCACAAAAGGTCCCCCGTGTCCCTGTAAGAAGAGCAAACAGCTGTGCACCTCAGTGGAAGGGATGATTAAAATTTATAAGAAAATGAAATCACCTTACTCCCTCTTGTAAATCATGAAGGAATGATAGTCTCTGAGCAATCCAGACCACTTCCGATTCATTAAAGACCGCTTGCCAAATCTGTGCAAACTTAAAATGACATTCTGAACCGACTGAAATAGCAATGCCTTCATGAATTAGCAAATGAATTAAGCGTCCTGTTTGAACAAGGAAGTACAGAAGCACTTCACCTGAGAAATTGTATTCTTTGTACAATATAAGAACCCTTTTACAGCCTTGTCATAATTGCAGCCAGAGTCTTAATCATTTAGTCCAACGCATACTCTAATGTGTAGACATGAAATACGTTTTTACAGTTTTACTATTTAATTTTACAGGCTCATAAAACATTTCCCAATGAATTCAAGTGGAAAGCTTTCTGACTTACAGATAGATCCAAATGAATGACTCACTCAATCTCCTCTGCTTTTGACAGAATATTTGGACTCACTGATGCTGACTTCATATTGGGCTTCTTACATTTTAGTGACATATGTGGCAGATAAATTGACTTAGCCTTTATTGCTACTGTTCAGAAAGCCCCCTCATTAAATGGCTCCATAGCTACAAGTTGGATTTTCCTAAACTTTTTATTTTGCTATTCTCTTTGTTCTAAATGGTAATTTGTCATATTTTTCTCCCTATTCTCAGTGCCCTGGTGTTTTCTCAAGTTTCAACATCAGTGAAGACTGAGTTGAAAGTATAGTCAGACCTATGCAGACATGACAGCAAAAAAAAGTGCACTTGATTACATGGTTGAAAGAAAGGACGAGGAGACAGAGGAGAAAGAATAATAAAATTAAAAAAAAAAGAAAAGCCTCTCAGCTTCAATCACACTGAACGTCTTGAAGTAAGAAAGTCCCGTTTGTGTGCGGTCTTGGCAGAGGCAGGTGCAGGGGGGTGAAACTTGATCATCAGCTGTCAAGGCAGTAATGAACAGTGTTTACTAGTAAAACCATGCGCTGCCACAATTCAGGGTGTGAAATGTCAAAGTGTCCATTTTCCCCAAGCTAGTCAGAGGCAGCACTGTCAGGGTTTGGGCTGTAAACAATAGGAAAAGAGTGGCAAGACAGCAGCAAGGAGCTTTCTCCGTTTCACCCATTACAGTCAAAGTAAGAGGGAAAGAGTGTTAGAATGTCAAGCCTAGAAAAATAGAGATGCTTGCAAAGAGTAGCAAAAGTGGATTGCAAGTGGATTCCATTTGGCAGACACATAATGATAGCTGTTAAACAAAACCGGGGGACGGAAAGCAGGAGAGGCTGAGAGAGAGAGAGAGAGAGAGAGAGAGAGAGAGAGAGAGAGAGAGAGAGAGAGAGAGAGAGAGAGAGAGAGAGAGAGAGAGAGAGAGAGAGAGAGAGAGAGAGAGAGAGAGAGAGATGCACAAAGACAGACAGAGGATACCAGACAGACAGGCAGAGAGACACCTGCTGTTGCATCACCTGCTGTAATAATAGTGTTGACATTCAAATAGAAAGCCCTGACAATAGGAGCTGGCTGAGGCAGCACTCAGTATGCAAATAAAAAAGAACACATC
The DNA here is from genome assembly GCF_027409825.1 of Scomber japonicus. NCBI lineage: Eukaryota > Metazoa > Chordata > Actinopteri > Scombriformes > Scombridae > Scomber > Scomber japonicus. Next base: position 12,510,628 of record NC_070599.1, on the reverse strand, counting down.
AGGAAATTTAAGCTAGCATCAGGACTTTTCATAGCACACATTGAAAACCACTTGACCCCTCACTTCCCACAAGTGCTTATGTATTGTGTGTGCCCATGTGTTCGTGTGCAAGCAAGTGAGCACAGTGGACACATTAAATGAGCTGATTTACCACTGAAGTCAATTTATTCCATACTAACTGTGCATCTAAGGCTATGAAGAGAAGTCTACAGCTATTGTGTTTCTGTTTATACTGCATTTACATGCAGTAAGCGTGTACTGGAGGTAATTATTTCTTTGCTTTCCAATGCCAATAATTAAATCTGTGCTGTAATGTATAGGGTTTGTTTTACTTGACTGGCATTCCAATTCCACTCACACTCTTTCATTCTTGCTGTCACACTATCTTGGATACCCAGGTTAAACATAATTCAAAAACGGAAAGGATCATTAGTTGGCAAATTCATTCTTGACTCTCTCTTTCATGCACCCCACATGGCCCCAAAGGGCCTATCAATCAAAATCAGATTCAGCTGATATCACATTCACCATTGCACATATTTTATTCCCTTTTAAGTGCTCAGCAGTCTTTTGTATCAATGTAGACCTATGGTGATTGGAGTTGAAACTTTTCATGTTTGAACTCAGTGGGGTTTCAAGGACTGCATATATCAGCAGATCCTTGCTGATGCAGAGGTCAATACCTATTATAGTAAAAGCAATACTCAATATGCTGCGCTCACAATACAGGCCAGGATGTGGTCTTCAAAAGCTGTGACCCTTTCCTTCAACAATTTGATGACATATTTGATGGTTTTAAAAACACTGTGATTGTTTGTCCGTCAGATTTTTTTCTACATTATATGAAGTCAAAATAAAATGGACAGACATCAAGCAACAAGCTACAGTACGTGTCTTGACTATAGAGAAAGTAGACCCTATGATTCCATAATCTATTAGGTGCTTACAATCAATTCTCTTTGGAAAGGCTTGGGTATGGAGCATAGACCTGCCAAATCACTACCAGCATTTTCAATCACTGCTAAAAACTCACCTTTATTGACCTATCTTTTATGCAATTCTCTTTAACTAATTGTTCTCGACTTCTGTATTGTGGTACCCTCAAGCCAACATTATATTCATCTAATGCCAAAGAACACTTTCCTTCCCCATACTTCTAACAAGCTTCAGTTTATAGCACTTGAGGAAATTAATTTTCCTAAAACACAAACACTGTCTTTTTAATACAATACAAGCACTAAGTTCATGTTGAAAATATAAATCTTAACTGTGGGATGTTTGATGTCTTGTTTCAAAGAGCTCACAATAATTTTATATCCAAATCAAATTCAGAGACTAATCAAATAGTATGGATGTGTCTTCCTGGGTTAAAGATAAATCTGTCATATAAAATAGTTTTTATTATTGTAAGGAAAGCTTTGATTTCTCTCAAAAGTACTTCCTAGTATTTGACTTTGATAGCTAACGCAGCCCATTTTTGCCATAGATGTAGGTCTCTGGTTGGTAAATTGCTGCAAACAGACAACAATGATCCCGAAAAACAAATGACAAATGAGAAAGAGAAAAGGCTATAATCCAGAGCCCTGTGGCACTCCATTATGTCATATCATGAAAATGATCTGTACTCTCTCAGTATAAATACTTACATTAATAATCAAAATAAATAATGGTTTCAAACACTTAACATTGCACCACTGAGTCCAAATTGGTCCACATTGATCTATTCTGTGAGACATTATGGGTCAAAATAGTCATATCAGTTAGTTCCCTAATTAACAAAAAAACATGTATGAATTCTGGGTTTAGCTAAATTGTCCAATACCAGAATTCTGTCTTGAAACATGGTTGATATGTTAATATTATCATAGAAAATGAGTTGCAATTATTGCCATTGTCCTCGTCACTTGTTCAATCTTAGTCATACATAGAGGGGGAAAAACATTACAAAGGAGAATACTGAATAATTTGATTTGAATATCCGAAGGTATTCAAAAAAGGGAAAAGAATAGAAATGCTCTGATTTATACAAGAGAGCTGAGGAGCACAGACAAGCTTGAGCGACTTTTAAGTTTTCTATGGGAAATGAGATTTGGAATATGACAGAGCTCCTAATATCCTTACGCACAGCTTCCCAGCATGTATGCTAATGCCCTGTCCTGACCACTAATACACAACAGGAAAAGTGGGCTAAATAAAAATGGAGGAGGAAGCTGTGAAATATAATTCTGAATGCCTATAACTGCTACAGTATCAGCCGTCTTGGATCTGTACTTCTTCATTCGGATGTTCTCATTTGTATCCACACCTGTGTCATTCACAGCCTTACGTCTTTACCTAATTTCATGGTCTACAGGTTTGGATGGATGGCTCTGCTGCAACTTGTACACTGAGGGGAGGAGAGAGAGTACCATTAGTGTGTGCATGCGCATCTGTGTGAGTGTGTGCTCACACAATAACACAATTGTGGAAGAGCGAATGAAAGAGAGAGAGAGAGAGATAGAGGGAGAGAGAGAGAGCGAGAGAGAGAGAGAGAGAGAGAGAGAGAGAGAGAGAGAGAGAGAGAGAGAGAGAGAGAAAGAGAGAGAAAGAGAGAGAGAGAGAGAGAGAGGGATGTGTGCTGCTACAATAGCATAGAGAATTGTAGTCACTGCCAGATATTAACCTTTTAACCTTGCACTTTCCTGTTAACAAAAATACATTAAACTCCTGCTGGATAGTTGACAGTGAATTGGGGTTTTACAGTCTTATATTGAGCATGACTGGCTGATCAGAGGTGAACCTATTTAGTGGTATGCGTTTCATTTACTGTAAACCTCAGCAAAAAAAACACATATGTTCAATTGAGGTGATTTAATACAGACATGGACATCATGAACTGCTAATGCCATACATGATTTGAATTGTATATGAATCACACTGAACTTGTAAAGCTAGACCCTGAAATCAACGATAAAAGAGACGATTAGATAACTGACATTTCTCAACCAACTGAATGTCATTCCTTCAAAAGAGCTTTGCATAGCATAATTTTTTTTTTTTTTGTAAATGTAATTGCTTGGCATATTCTTAAGCAAAGTGTCAGCAATGCCCTTTTAGTTTGCTGAAGTATCTAGTGGTATAACGGCTTATTTAGCCAAGCCAGGCATGACAACAATTACACTGGAGAGAAATCGATTCCAACAGAGGACTCTGTTGGGACAAACAATAAAATGATCAAAGAGAGTGGATGTTCTGCTTTTTATCCTAGTCAAAATATGTAATTCTTGAAGCTATTAAAAAGTATTCTCCAGCATGACATTAATGCACGGATACAAAGGCAAGCATAAAAATGAGCAAGAAAATGCAACAAAGAAGTGAAGATGAAAAGACAACGGATTCCACAATTTTGTAGCAAGAACAGAGGAGCCATTAAGTCCTATCTCATTCCTCTACTGCAAATGTTCTTCTTTTTTTTTCTCAAGTCAACAACAGTTTAGCACAGACAGAATTGAATATTGCACGCATTAATTGATACAGTTGGTGACATTTAGTTTAAAGAATCTGTGGCTCACAGTGCAGGCTAATGTCCAGCGTCAGAGCTCCTTGTTATTTTGCATTTACTTTTTTGCACATCTTTGATTCAGATACTCTTGCAAGAAAACTTTAGTGTGAAAAAGTTCCAAAATAGTCATAACATAACAGCCAGACTAGTTGTTTTGAAACCTCACTTTGCAATTTACTTCTGTTTTTTCCCCCTTTTACATAAGTAACGGGTTGTGTAAGAGGCTCAGTTCACCTCCATGAAGGAACATTTAAGTTTTTCAGCCTGCAGTGAGCCTCATTATGTACAGGCAATAAATGGTATGCTATGTAGGGCAGAAATATCCCTTGACAGTCATTTTGTCTCTTCATGTACGCATTCTGTACATTATGCACACTTATAATATACAAATGTATGATTAATTAATAGGTTACTATTGTCTGGCATGGGGTTGTAAAATACCAACACTGTTGTATTTTATCCGTCACCTTGCCTTTGAGGCATTTCATTTTCTATGTTGTCATTATACATGTGAGTTTTGAAGTTCAGAAGAAAAAAAGAACACAGGGAGTCACACAGTTTGCACTAAGCTCATTTTAATTACTGTAGTATCTCAATTGTGCTCCAATGGTACAGTCCTCACTGAAATGTACAGTACTGTGCAAGATATTAAAACCATAATGAATATGCTAATTACCCTTTTTTGTATTCAGAATCCTACAATGGTTTCATATTCTAATGACAATAGCACTATTTTATGTAAGCTATAATAAGTACATGTAATTAATGTTACTCTTACAATGTGTGTGTTTGAGTGTGTCATAATACAGTAGACCATTGTGCTGAACTAAGCTACAGATCTACAGTATTGTTGTAATCAATAAACCATAACTTTAACTCATAAATTACCACATATGGAGTGTTTCTAGCCAGTTCATTTTTAGATTGTCTGCTGCCTGGTGCCAGTCGTTGTCAATCTTCATTGCTGTTTCCAGACGCTAGTCTGTCGAAGATAGATCCTTCATATGTCAGAACCACATAGACCATTTCCTGGAGTCCGCTGTGACTGTCAGGCTCCACAGACCATGAAAGCCGTATATGTGATGCCCGAAATTACCTCATCGCAGAATGCCACAGACTCCCACATTAGCATTTGCACAACTATCCCTTGAAGAGACACTAAGGGACCTTTTGGCAGTTCTATGCCAACAAATAAAAGTCAGAACTATTTCACATTCTACAGCAGAAATATAAAATAAATCAATTTTACAGTATGTGGGTAGAAATTGAGTTGAGTATGAATTATCAGGTTAATGGTGTCCAGGACATTCAGTAGGTTAAATCATAGATTTTGCTATGAAATATGATTTGTTTTTGGCATTTTAATAAGTCAGTACGGTACCCACAAAATATGGAATCAAAAACACTATAAATCTGTGTGAACTTTTTGGAATGTGCTCTATAATGTCAGCACTCAGTCTTCTAATCTGTCTCCTGTCTTAACAAGGGGTGTCTGAGGCAAGCGTGGGGAAGAAACCCAACTCTCTCTGGTACAATTATAGAAGTGCACTGCAGTCACTTAGCCCGCTAATACACGGTGTGATATTAATTACTGTTTGTAAACAATGCACTTTGCAGAGATTATTGCATGCACTCGGCGTCCTCCATTTGTGTTTGGTAATTCTCACAAGTGATTAAGTGGTGAAGCTAGGACAGCTGTTCAAGATGAGTTCATTGGCATGTTTAATTAATTGCACTTGAGATAATTATTCAATCATTACTTTGATTAATTTTCTGCGTCCCAGATAATGCATCAAACGTCTGCTTGATGTCAATAGTTTTCAAAGCGTGAGTACAACAAGGCTAACCATTTTTGGAGCTTGATTCAGGACTTTAAACTCTGCTTTGTGGAGGAATTAATGCCCATGATAGGAATTCATTATTATGACTGCATGGTTGATTTTAACAATACTAATGCACATTGAACACGTATACCACTACAAAACGTTCAACACCTGTCAAGGGTTGCATTTTTGCCTGTGTTTCCAATACATCAACAACACCCTGTCACTGCTCACTTCAATGTTTTGAGTCAATTCAGTTCACATTATGTTTGAAACATGCTTATTCTTCTCCCCCTCAGATATGCAGGGTAGTGGCAACATCCAACTGAAGGAAAGCCAGGCAAATCGTTTGTGAGAGATCTTGTCAAACAGATTAATTCCCACCCTGGGCCTCGGGGTTCTGGACCGTTTTTCTGTCATGCTGCTTTGCCAGGCTCCCTCTTGATAATACCCCAAAGATAAAATTAATTGTGCAGGGAGATGTGGGATGGGGAGTATCTAAAAGGACCTTGAGCAACACATGAAGCTCTCTTTTTCTCTCCGCTCCTTTGCATGTGAAAACACAGAAACAATCAAACCGTCAGAAGCATGACACATTGCACCAACGATCACTAACTTTGTTAGGAAGTTTCTGGAAGTGCGACGTTCTGAGAGAGATGTGAAGGGACACAATCAACCCTCATGAAATTTCCTTGTCTAAGAATGTCTATGCTCAAATTACCATCAAAGTGGAATTCCTCCCTTCATCAGCAATTTACAAAGACGGTTGGCACACCGATATTTGTCTACAAGTTTCAAGCTGCACATCTGCGGGTTGGGGAACATGCTGTTCTTCTATTCTTTGACTCTGACAATCAGAGTTTGAATTAACTAAAGATGTGACAGCCGTATCAAATTCAGCACTGACATCAGTCCACTGAGGAATCTCAATACAACAAGACACAGTGTACAGCCATGCTAGCAGTTCTGAGGTGCAGCAGTGCTTTAAGCTAAATGTTAATGTCAGTATCCTAACATACTTATAAAAACTATTCTAACATGCTGGCGTTTATCATGTATTGTTTACCATGGTAACATAGTTTAGCCTGTCAACACACTAGCATTTGGAATTCAGCACAAAATACAAAGTACAGTTGAGGCTAATATTTGTTTTTTTGGTCCTAAATCAAACTATTGCGCAAACTATGTCACTATATTAAAAGTCAGGGGTTCACCAAAGGGATTACGCTGCATCCTGAGGGGTATGTGTACAACAAATTTTATGAAATTCAAGCCAATTAAGAGACATTTCACTAAAAATTACAAACGTCAACCTCATGGTGCATAGGTAAGTTCGAGGAATGACAAAAACCAGGGACAATGCAAATGTCCAAAATTGTCCAATGTGCAAAATTTCATAACAATCCATCCAATAATTTTTGGAATATTTACATTTGGACCTATGTGGTAGACCAACCAAACTATCCATAGAGCCACACCACTACAATGGCCTTTTCTTATCAAATACTGCCTATTTAGCCTCACTATACAATATAGCAGTCAAATGCAGTCACACTGTTAGTGAGGAAGACCTTTCCCACAACCTCCTGTCACAGCTAACAGCTCGGAACATTAGCTAACAAGTGCTAGTTCCTGCTGTGACAGTATGCAAGCACATAATGTCTCAGTCTTTCATCACCACTGGCTTTCAAAAGCCACCCTAAGACCAATTTAACCAAGAAATATTCCATAGAGGCCAAAACAGAATAGCATGTAGATTGTGGCAGCAGTACTTCGTTTTTCAAAAGCCCCTTGGCACGAGTTGCCCCGTCACCTCTTCTGGCAGATGGTGCAAATGAGCCTTTATATGCTGCTGCTAGTCACAGCAGACAGGCAACCAATGTGCAGTCACAGTCACAAGAGATCCATGTTTGCAGGGTTGGAAAGCTGAAACAAAAGTGTCGGCTTTTAGTACTGTCATAGTCAAAACACATCAGCGACTCCTTTAGAACTGGATAACGTTTTTATTACCACTAGTGCTTAAATCAGTGTTTTGTTGGCCATCGTCTTTTTTTGTGTGTGACAAATATAGACAAGAGTGACTTGGCTGTTGTCAATATTTTTATATTTTGCTATAGCACCCTCTGAGACATTGATGCTGTCAAGATGTATAGTGCTGTATGAATAAGATATGAGATCATTGAATTGTTTGTTGGTGCAGAATGCACATTCGGTCCTTTGTGAGAAGATCTTCCGTGTAGTCGAAATGTAGTCCAAGAATGTGTCTGGTTACAGCAAAACAGTCCTTGTTAAGAATATTATGTTTGGCAGTTTCCCTAGATATGCATTTAGATCTCATTTTAGTAAGCTTTCCTCACACAAACACAATGGTACCATCACACAACCCTAAATAGACACAAGCAGTCCCTGGGCAGTCCACATCCAACAGTTGTGAGATCAAGTAGTTGCTGCTGTCACAGTGTGACATCATCAACCGGGCTGGCAGTGTCCCAGTGGTGTCCTCCTTTGGAGCCAGAGATATCCTTCAACAGAGCTCATCCTGTGACGCTGCTGTGTCACTCAGGGGCCCAGACAGGCAGCACAGCAAGGATGACAGCCAGGAATGAGAGCTCAAGAGCAGGTAGAGACTATTGACAAGACCCTTGGGAGCAATTATGAGTGAAGCCCAGGGGCTTGCTCAAAGGAACCTACGGCTTGTTTAAGTCTAAAAAAACACAGGGATAACAGTTCTTGCTAGTTAACTAGTCACAAAAGTAAATTTGAAGCTCGACTGGTGACAGATTAATCATATTAACTCCACGGGGCATGTCAAACATCTGAGTTTAGCTTCAAAGTAAATTAAACTATTTGATTTTTCTGTCAGTAGAATCTTGTTACTCGTCATCTGTGAATCTGTGAAACGGGAAATGTAAAGCAGTGATTAACAGGCTGACCTATTGTGAGCATTTTCACTCTTCAGCATTTGTAGTTCTAAGCCTATAAAAAAATCCAAGAGGAATAAATTCAAATGCTACTGTTGACACTCAGTACATCACTCTCCATAAAATACCTGCAAATGATCAAGGCAGACAGATAATGGCCTGGAAGACGACTCGGCTTGCTGCCCTGTGACAGACATTTCCAATTAAAAAGGGTAAATAACTTGAGATTCATCTATTTCAGCCTGTCCCAAGATTTATCAGTGCATCATGCTTTAAATCCGTTCACCCCTGAAATGGTAATATCACACTTTCGGGTTTCCCAGGGAAAGAAAAATGTCATATAGTTCCAATGTCCTTACATACCTATTTCAATCTCCCTACACTGTCTATGTTAGAGCTTTCATGAAGCAACCCAAGCGTGGCAGGAAGTTAGTGATATTAATACACCAACACGATATGAACAGTGAATGACTCTGCAAGACTGTTGACTTTTTGTAAGACTTTAGCAGCAACCTAAGCTGTAGTAACAAGGTATACCTTTGTCCACAGGTCTGGGAACAGCTTAATGTTTTATGAACAATTGTTATAGTATAAGGGTTGAAAGTATTGTTAAAAATGTAGTATTACAAAAAGTTATATGGGCATTTATCAACAGATTATACTCTTATTGTAAAAATATGTAAATGTTTTAAAAGTCAAACTGAAGACATTCAGGGATAGCAAAAGCAGAGAGATTTGGCCTAACAGCAATCACCCCCCTCCATCAGGTGAAACTGAAAAAGAAAAGAAAAAAAGTCTTTCTGTTGCAAATGACTAGTTACTAATATTTACAGTAGAAAGCTGTCGAGCCATTTATTAAAACAGGACAACATTAAATGCAATATGTTTTAAGCTTTTGTCAAGGGTTAGGGTTTCAATGACTATTTTCAACATGTAACACGATACAGGATATTAAAATAATCGCATACATCACAGTGTTTGTGTGGGTTTAAAGGTAAATACAACTGCAACCATCAGTAGCACTTGATATAGCAGCAGTTCTTTACAGGAACTTAACGCAGAGCCTTTTACTTTCCCAAGTTTGGCAAAATTGCTTTTCCCAACCATGACCTAAATCTGGCACAGCTGGTTGCAGGGACTCATGCTGCAGGTGTGATGAATGAGCTGCCTGTGGCCAAAAGCTAAAGCTTGCCCACGTGCTAATAACTGGAGCTGATTCGCAGTCCAAGTCTCCATCCAAAAAACCCAACCAAATTCAGTCCTCTTGTGTCAGAATACATCCAAGCGCACCCATACTCTGCTGCAATCAGCCTGCCATGACTGGTTACAGGGGCTACTGTAGTTTAACACTTACATTGCCTTTGTCGATTAACTTCAGCCAACATTAACAGAATGCCGCATCATGATAGTGGGGACCATCCACACACAAAAAAAGTCTCCCTTTTTTGTAAATAAAGTGACATGACTCATTAATGTGATGAATGACCATGCAATTCCCCAGGACGTCAGCATCAAACCTCCCCCCAACCCCCTTCAGGCGTCCCTCTTGTGGGCCATTCCGGGTGAAAGCCGAACATTTAAACGTGTGCCTCTAAGTGCTGAGGCAAGCAGGTCCGCCGGCCAAATATAGCTCTTTTCAGCTGTTGAAGCTCCCAAGGACCCATTTCACTGTTAACATCAAATCATTAAATTCACCCCATACTCAGTCACTTAGTGTTACAGAGAGATAGATAGAAAGACAAAGAGAGAGGATAAAGTTTAAGAAAAAAAGAAAGGTCATTGTCAGCTGGAAAGGCTAAATAGGCCACATTATTGGGTTGGAAGTAAATGGAATCAAAACTGACATTTCTGTCTGGTCTCAATTCCATATTGTAGACCACAAAATGCAAATGACTAAGTGCAATTTAGTTCATAAAGGATGGAATCAATAACATATGCTGTGGCTAATATGCTACTGTCAATGCATAAGGCTTATTCTACATCTTCAGCCACGTCTGAAAATCTCAGATAGCATCAGACCTTGAATTTGTACTGGTACACATTTAGATAATAAGCTTGGAATCCACACTTTCTGGCAGATTTATGAATGGCTCCTACAAGTTTGCTCATTCTGTACTTAAGCTTTTGTGACCGAGTATTGTATAAATGGTAAAATGCGTATGTGTGTATGTAAGTATTAATTTCTGTATAACGAGATTCATAAGGGCAAACTACCCACAGCAGATGGTGTACTTTAGATTGTTGGTCGCTCTGGGTAAAGGTAACCTTGATGTACACAAATATCTGCAGAGTTAAGACATTGTACTATTTCATTCCACCTCAAGCAATTACAGTCTTCAGCTGTTTCTCACAGTACACTGAGTATATTCAGTATTTAAGGAGAACTCCTGCATCTGATGCATGCCACCCCAGGGTACAAAACAACTAACTGTCCACAATTATCTCCCTTCTTAAACAGGAAGTGTGTATGCAATTTAAAATGCTCATCAGAGTGGTGTACACCAACAACCAGGAAAATCATCAGTCTTTACAGTTACGCAATGCAAATATGCACTTTTGGTACTGCCATGCATGCTTGATCCATTGAGTGTATTTTTCCATGATGTTAAATGTTCACAGGTCCACACAAATCACTTGATGTAGAACATTTAAATATGTTAGCACCATTGTATCTATGCATAACACTCTGCAGAAGTACTGATTACATTATTTGCAATTATGTCCAAACAGAGGCTGTTCATACAGTAGAATCTAATATAACCCGACCACTTTAAAAACACTTACAGAGGTGTTCTACCCTCCCATCCACTGGGTGACTGGACTTGGTTTCTATGGTAACCAAAGTATAACACAAGCCAATAAAAAGAGGAAACGGCTCCTGAGCTCACTGGATAAGCAGCACGAAACAAAATTAATGTAAATCTACTAAAACTAATAAAGGTGTTCTTCGACTGGAGAAAAACATTCATTCAACACACAGCACACAGTTTTTGTTGAAGTCATTTGGGAACATACAATAGCAGTGGGTGGTGGCACAGTGGTCTGTAGTGGGATGTGATTTTCCCACTTTTATGATTTTGAGCTCTGTAATGTTCAAGGCAAGTAGAGAGATAGCAGGTGGAGGGCATCACATTTAAACTAGTCTCAGTTGGGTACAATATGACCTGACGGGTGCACTGCGAGCTTAGAGTTGCTCAGAAACAGCATATTTTGCTTCTAGGAAGATGAAATAAACGAATTTATCAGGTTCCCTCATTTGTACTCAGACTTACAACCACTGGCAATCAATCAACAAACCAATCACCTTGATACACATAGAGCAATTCCTTCTTTAAATGTAGAATCTATTTATAAATGCCTTTGTGCTGGGAGGGTTAGGGTTAGGGTTAGGGTAATTTTACACGGTGATTATTGCAATTTTAAGATGACTGATTTGATGACCTGTCAGCTCTTGAATAGTGTAGCTTTCCAACACAATGATTGACTAAAAGATTATAGGAAAAAAAACCTGCACTTATTAATAAGCAGCATGTGGTACAATGTGTGTTGCTTATTAATTGGTAAATCCAGTGAAACAGAGTGCCAAATTCCCAGTCTGTAAACCATTTAGTTTCCCACTGCTATGCTCATGCAGTCAGCCTTCTGTAAAGACTGGTCTTTCTTTACCAACACAAAATACATGCTACTTTGTTTCTAATGTTTCTAATGTGTCTGTAAATGTGAGCATGTGAGTGTGTGTACTGTGAAGTTTGAAGAAGAAAAAGTTCAGGCACCAGTCAGATGCCTACCTCGAAGCGCTGGCTGTTTTTGGCATACATACACGTACATGGCGTGAAGAGAACAGAAAACAAATGTGTCCCTCCTTATGGTAGGTCAGACTACAAGGCAGTGCAGAGTCCAGATTTTTCAGGGAGTTTATTACAGGGCTAAATCAAAAGCTGAATTTCAACACAGTGGCATATGAAGCCTTTGCCTCAAGGGCCTGATTTCCTCGTTCTCTGGTGTTTTAACAATGAGGCTGTACTTGACAGTCCAACTGAGGCAGTCCTGTTTAAGTGGCCCTTGAGTTCACACTGTTTTGTGTACCAAAGTTAACAGCGCCACAGAGGATCAACTCTGAACTCATATGTTACTAATAAAAGCCTATGAGACAGATAAAAAAATAACAAAACCGCAAAAATAAAGCTGAAGCTCATCTTTGTCAATATATGGATTACTCACTCTGCAACAACACATGACTGGATATTCATAAGCTATCTAAAATGATGCTTTTCTTGGGGTTCTTTAACCCATGTTCACCAATTCATCTCCACCTCTGAAGACTCTTGGCCGTCTCTGTCTCTCTCTCAGCATAAACATAACTATAACAATAAACACAAACAAACAAATACATCTGTCACACACTGCAACTGGACCCATTATCCAGTAAATATGTTATACTAAGTCAAGGACAAAAATCCATTTCTGATGCATACACAGGCACATTTAAAAAAAAAAAAAAAAAAACAACAATTTCAGTGAACATTTTATAGCAAACACATTTGCCATAAATGCTATTTTCCCAATCCTTTAAAATTGACTTAAATTCCCCCATCATAATCAGCTCTGACAATTTCAGGTCCATCTGTACATTATTGCAGGAAGAAGGGGCAGCACATTAGAAAGCTTTTTGCCTAGTTGTGTTCTGACTAGGGACTAACATCCCGTGAGAGCTAAGGGCATATTGATTTTGTTTTTTCTACATATACACAGATAAGGAGAGAACACACAATTTATATAATATATATACAGTATAACAGCCAACCAATGCAAAAGTCTGCAGACATACAGAGATGGCCACATAGCAGCAGCATACAGAGTGATGTACAAGATTGCCACAGTCAGTGATAAGACATAAAGCACAGTGGTATACAGTATGCTACTTTCTTGACACTGGTCAGGTGTATTCACAAAGAGCAGATCATTGTATATATATGCATTTAAGTTTCAGCTTGGAAACAAGGTTTTCAATGTATGATTTCAATAAAAAGTTCTGATCAATAATAATAAATACTTAGGTTGTGATAATTTCAATTTCAAACTAGATATCAGGAAGATTAGATGGGACCTATTTATCATTTGAAAATAACATGAATTCGGACATGGCTGCATTTAACACCAATATAAGTTGAGTCAAAAGGGACTGATGAACATAAAATGCAGACTAAAATTCAAGGGTCCTGTACTACTGAAGGAGATAAGCAATAGATAATTGTTTAATCTGCATAGAAATGAAATGCAGCATTTGATAAATCATCACAAATAATATTTACATATATGGAAAGCAGCAGTGGTCCTAGCATGAAACCTTGGGGGGACACCTCTTGATACAGGAAAGAAGATGATGATTGTGTTCTAGCTGACTTAATGAAGTAATTTGAAAACCAACTTTCAGCATGTCAAATAAGCCAAATATTAAAAGTAATGTAAAGTCTATTGACCATGTCAAAAGTCAAAAGAACTGTTTTTTTTCTTTTTTTTTGCAATCCAGTTAATCAAAAATGTCATTTACCACTTTAATGGCAGCCATTATTGTGCTGTGTTGTTTTCTAAAACCTGATTGATGTTGTCATATAATCTGTGCCTAAAAATGCTTTAAGTCATTTACTAACAAACTTTTCAAGGATTTAGCTAAAACACATAATTTAGTGATCCCTTCCTTTTAATAAAAGAAGAATACATTAGGAATCTCATTATTGGAAAGCTTAAGATTAAAAATATGAGTCAGAGGTTTTGCTATAAAGTCTGCAGCTAACTTGAGAAAGTAAGGATCAAACTTGCCAGGACCTGCAGATTTGCAAGAATCCAGTTGCTTAAGGCTCTATGGACCTCTGTCACATCAAGAGAAGTAAGATTGAATGGTTGAACAATATAATTAATCGGGGGTGGTGAAGAGTGAACCCTCTGCTCATTAGGCCTTTTAGATATGGATGTAAAGAATCAAATAAAGAAGTTGAAGAAACAAAATATTCATGAAAGCATTTAAGAATAGCTGATTTATCACTTAGAGTACATGAGTCTTTTATAATGCAGGCTGGCAACTTGTTCGTGGTTACACTCCCACATGAAGATTTCATGAGTTTACAAAATGTATTACGATCATTTAAATTACTACTAGTTGTAGAAAGGTAAGGCTCAGATTTAGCCTTTTTGATGAGACAGGTAAAGCCATTATCGAGCTGTCTAAAAATCAACTAAGCAACAGCCAACACCTCTTTGTTTTAGCTTAGGGGCAAACCAACAATTGTTTCAGCCTTTCACTCTAAATTTCTGGAAGGGAATATGTGTATTTATAATATTAGCAAAAGCATCATGTAAGTATTTCCAAGCCAGTTCAAAATGATTAATGAAAGATATCTTGTTCCCGTCAAGTCTCAAAAATCATGAAGAAAAGCTTACTCCCGGAAATGCCTAAAATCTTATTTATGAACAATTCATGGTCTTGATTGTGGGGGCTTAGCTTGTCCGACAGTAGCTTTAGCACAATGATGCTCATATCATCCCCGAAAATACCAATATCCTAATATTTATGAGAAGGATTTGTGAAAAATAAATCAAGAAGAGAGGAATTCTCTGGGCATTTAAAATTTGGCTCCTAGCTCCTAAAAGATTTAAAATCACAGTTTGTGTCTTTTCAAAGGAATAAAAGATGAGCACATTATGGTCTCTACAACTTGCAACTCATGCACCTCATGTAGATACAGTACAGTCAATAAAAGCAAAAGAGGTGCTAATGGAAACATACTGATGGGCATGTGGTAAGGAGCAGGAATATTGACCATATCCAGATCAGTGCAGTTCTAATCCAATCCAAGTTTTTTGTCTTCCTAAATCAGATGATGACTTTGTGTGATGTCTCACATAAACAAGAGATCAAGCCCACTGAAGCAATTCTTGGATAAATGAATTAAAATCAGGACCTGTAGGGGTCTAAAACGATTTTTCACCAGTATCAGAGGAAATAAAATAGCAATTTCCTTTTCCGTGAGAAATTTCCGCTCATCAAAATCAAGCAGTGTTTCAGCATTCCCGCTCCAAGCAAACAGGCTCCATCGTGTACCATAGCTATAGTGACTGCCACACCCCTCCATATGGTACTATCCTGTGCATACACTGTGTAAAAGCCATCAGTTCATGAAGCTCAACATCATAATATTCTTATTCAAGTAACATTAGATATCTGAACTAGACGTGAACATTTCAATTTTACACATGACTCATATAGCCATACATCACTTTACATCCCAGAGACAGATATCAACCCAACATATCAAAGGCTACAAAAAGACTGTTTTTATATTGTGCTATATTTTCTGGCTGTTTGCCCTGTGGATAAAATGAACATGGTTGTTCAGCTATGTTTACACTCACTTTTTCTTATTAAAAGGCTTTCTGTTTATCTTTAAAGCCGTACCTTTACTGGTGCATTGCTACATTCATTACCATGTAATGCTACCGACTGTTAATCACTGATAGTGCAAAAACTATTGACAGCATGTGGTATTGACAAAAATGGGGACATACTCCAAGCCACAAGGTTTAAATTTGAGAATTGTACTGTAACTGCATGTTTTTATTGTACATGAATTTGTCCCAGGAGAAAAACTAAAACAAAACAAGCTATTCAATAATGAACAATGTCCATTGTCCTAGCAAGACTTTTCGATGTAGAGAATGATGGACAAAATCATCCTCTAACTTTTTTTTTTCTCATTATTTGTTTATTGATGTGCAAAAAAACATAGGCAAACATAACACACTGTTTATGTATGTACATAAATACATGTCCCTCCCTCCCTCCCATCTTCCCTCCCTACCCATCCTCTAACTTTTGATGGTCTTAAAAGTGTTACTTTAGTTTGGCTTCTGTATGCACCTGTATATTGTATTTCTGCTCCCTCCCAAAGAGCTGCAGACGGGATGATCCTCTTAGCGCTTTACCAATCTGGGACACTATTCCCACTACTTACTTTTGCCAATTTGCTCCCGGGAGCCTCTGAGTCCTTGTCTTCATTAAGGGAGTTCCTCATTGATCAATCACTGTCAGAGGAGCTTCACTGTAATTGCACTGTGGCCTAATCATGACTGACGTCTCATCCCCCCCGCTCTGTCACAGGTCTCAGGAGAGAGAATGTTCCATGACTTTCACACCTTCGACCTCAAGGTAGGCCTCTCTCAGTATTTTACTCTTCTTTCTGTGGTTTATCTTTAGAGATGTATGGTCTTATAATGGATATTATTACTCATTACTGAATATTGGTGGAGGTCATGGTGACAGGCAAGTTAAGATAAGTGATGTGAGATGGATATTTTGAACAGTTCAGAGCCTTGATGTCATTACTACTTCATATATTTGTCTGATATTCTGAAAATCAACTTGTCATCATGACACGTAAGCATAAACAGTATAGAATACAATTACTTTTAGGCTATTAACTCTGAAGTGTTTATGTATATATAACTGTGTATGACCAAACAATACAAAAAAGCTTTACAATACATCACAGCTACAGTACAAAAGGGCTCCAGCTGCAGCGTAGCAGTTGTTGGTGCAAGTCCATAATATTCATGAATCATGTGACATTTTCATCATAAATGATTGATATTTATTGTAGGACTCACACTCAGTTTTTCATATTCAGTGAATATGCCTTTACATCTTCCAAATGTATTACAGCAAATGTAAAACAGACCACAAGTCACAAATGCAACAAATTAGCAGCTGTTGACATCTTTACTGAGTCACGTACAGTATCTAGCAAACAAGTTCAGTAAGTACAGTAGCCTATATAACAAATCAAACGTGTTATTTTACTGCCAGTGTTAAAACTAATGCTGCTGTAGTGTTAATGGATGCATATCCTACTATATATATACATATATATCTCCTAAGTAATTGTAATACAATACAGACACATACTTCAAAATGCAAACATACAGCTCAGGTGGCAGGTTGATTTTGTTTAACCACTTTTGCTGAGAAACTGTAGCAAACAAGTTCATGTCAGTCTTTTTTTGCAGTGAGAGAAACCAATGCATTTCCACCTTAAAATCTCCACGTCTCTGTTTCCCTTAACTTAAAAGATTATGTGCAACCAAACATAACACATAAAGAATTGTATGTCTAAATGACCAGCAATGTATAGTTTTATGCAAACCTGTGACTGGTGTGTATGTCCATGATAAATAATGCTAATTTAAAATATTTACAGTGATTAAGGTATTATGTTTTGGAACTTCAAGTTATCAAAATGTCCTGAAATTGACATATATGGACTCAAACCACTACAACTAACTGACTGACCAAACAATGAACAATGAAGTACACAGCATTTTGGGTACTTGTCCAAACTTGCATAAACCAACAGTGTGGTAACACTTTTAATTTTACAAAAGTGACAAATGTAAAATGTTGTCAGGTTTTTTGCAAGTACAATCCACAACATGTTAGTCTAGTATTTTGCAGACCTGTCCAAGTGACCATACACAGTTATACAGCCAAGGTTTGATCCTCTCCTAGATATAAAGAGTTTTACCCCAGAGCTCAAAATATTTGCCATATCCTATATACGCTATCAAATTTTGATATGTGAACTAGTGGTCTCACTTGACTTGTGAAACATTGGAAGCCTGACAGTTACTGAGGTCACACAGTGAAATGGGAGTGATTCAGGGAGTTTAGAACATTTATTACTTTATGACTATTTTGAAAAGCTTTTTTAAAGCTATAAATTACAAAAAATGTGTTTTTTTAAACAGAACGGTTATATCCATTGATTTCCTTGTCAAACTGTATGGCTCACATCCTTCCTTGGCAGCTGATCGTAGAGCGCAAGGCAGTGGAGGTGACAGTGTTTTTCATGGCCCCTGCTTTGGCTATGTATAGAGGAATAACATTAAAACAACCCAGCTCACAGTCAGTTCCCAACTGCAGCACATAGTCAGATAGACAAGTGAGTTTGTCGTCAGCTCCTTAATCTATGGTGTCACACCGACACACGCTTCTTTTTAGAATGAATTTGAAAAGATGCAAAATGATGTAAAAAAAGGATCAAGAGCGATTTTCCGGATCGAAATTGATATCTCTGCCATGATATTAAACCCACTGGGATGCAAAAGTTCAGAAAACTTGATATGATTTTGTAAAATGATTTGAGAGCCTCCTATTTTTGTCACCGAAAAAGGTTTCACATTAGTTTGATATCACAGATTAGTTTCAGTCCTCTTGTGTGTTTGCATTAGTACAAGGTTATTCATGCTTACAAAGTGATTGGACTGAATGCCCACTAGACCTGCAGTACTGTGCATGCGTAAACACTAACATTCAGCTACCAACACATAGTCATATTGCCTTATTTTCTAATTATTTTGATTTTTAAATTGCAGTTAGTGACTCATGTAGTGTTTTATGCGTGTACGTACATGACATGATCTGTCATAACCGAGAGAGGGCACGGACACAATTGCAAATACCCCCTCCCGATATGCTAATGCTTTATCCACTGCCGTATTTCATGCAAATGCCTTTCATCGTGTATTTTCAAATGTCATTTATATGACAGCTGTAGCACAAGCATCCATAATGTTTTGACTAGAGGGAAAATTGCAACACGGATCTCAGTCATTGTGAATTCTACCCACAGTGAGAATAAGAGAAGGTCAGGAATGCTGAACTCTCCCTCCTACAGAACATGATTGTTTTATTAAACTTTGAAAACATGTTGATGATTAATGCGGCTGGTAATACATAAACAGGATAAAATGAAAATTGCTTTTCCCTGACAAAATAATGCAGCATTTTCAGCTTCTGCATCTGGTTGGGATAATTCACTGTTATTTTATACATTTCACAAATGGCAGGGGTAAGGAGTTGGTCAAGTAGGAAAGTTACTATATCTGCATGTAGTTTAAGAATCTGTAGACTATACTTACTGCAAACAATGTGCAAATAATAACCCTAATGAGACAAGTGTTTGTTTTTCCATCTGAATTCTCAAAATTGCCACAATTCTGTAAGTATCACAACTGAAGTAAAAAAGAAAGTGTGGTTTTTCCCCTACCAGTCTATGAGACTGCAGGGACCTCTACATTTACCCAACCTGCTTTGTCATTGTCTGCGAAACTGTTCAGGACCATGTTCTAGGGGGAAAGTTTTAAATTTAAAATGTAATCAGCACAATCACCACAAGCAATCAGTTCCTCTTCATTTCACCTGATCGAGCCCCCTGCTAAAACGACTCTCTTAAATAGAGCATCTTATCAGGCCTGGATTAAGCTTTGACTTTGATTAACATCTGTAGTCGGAGTTTAGAATGTCAAAGTTCAAGTTTGATAGAAAAAGAAGAAGACATTGCAAGAGCATCGGGGGTGTTATTAAGAAGCATAATTATTGTTTTAAAAAAGAGTTCTGTAATAATCATGGTGCTTTCAGCTTTAAGTCATGAAATTTGAAATTGAAATACAACTAAAATTGCATAAAACAACATATGAAGCATCTACAATTCTTTCCTCCACAAGCTTCTGGTCTGTACTGTATAAATATGAGCCATAGCATCTTTTAAAACACATAAAAAGTTAAAACTCCCAACTCGTAATAATGATTGACATCAAAGTTCTCATGTTCTTTGTAAAGCTGTGAGAGAGCAAAATGAAAACAATTTCTGTTTGTAGCGGTTGTAGAAAGCGCAATACCATGACTGGAAACTGATGGCTTTCAGAGACAACATACTGTGACACAAACAGGTGCAGTTGCAGGTGCCCGTGCCACCTGCACAGCCGCTGCAGAGAGAAGATGGCGAGTTAAGCCAAATCACATAGAACAGTGGAGGCGGTGACAACCACAAAAATCACAGTCTTTTTTTATTAAATAAGGTTTTTACAGCATCAGTGGCAAACCTGCCATGAAATTAATTTTCCATTTACCAGAGACTTACATTTATAAGCAGTTTGTAATTTAAGACCAGCAACCCATTCACTTTGTTTGTCCACACTGCTGCAACAGGACATGAATTTAATTGTCTATTTTCTATCGGCAGCAGGAGTTCTACCATTTTTTGATAGCATTGTTTAATGAATGAATCACCGAGTGCTAAATATTGTTTTCCTATTTTATGGGTAATTGTTTTGAGATAAACAGTGTTGATACAGCGTGGCAAGGCAATCAACAGCTTTAAGAAAAGGCGTGATGATTCAAGTGATTTGCGGATAATTTAAATATATCAAACCACTGTATCTGCAGTTAACCAAAGTTTATGATGAAATCCATAACAAGCAGTAATGACTGACCAACTATGAACATTTTATGAATTCCAATGTCACTGCAGCTGAGCTCATTTGGGAAAAGGCAGACCAAGCACACAGAGGCCACATCCAGACATAATAAACTGTCGCCCTGTTCACAGAGGCGTAGAGAGGTGAGAACACCTCCCCAGTACATCCTCAGACACATCTGTGCCCATGCCTCCAAAATGATGTTTCTTTTGCGCGTGAAATAGGTCAGCCGTGAATGCTCAGCTCCTTCCATCTCAAAAAATCTTTTAACACACATAATTAGGTGTAACTATGTGGATTTATCGAATGTGATTGTTTGTTTCTAGTTTTCTGAGATTTATATTGTTAGTGCTGTACAATTTACACAATAAAGAATGGCAGGTCATTCTCAAAGATTTCATTTTTCTATAAAACTTAAATTTTAGAGGCAGTTTCATCGATGCCAACTTGGCCCACAATTAGACACTGCCAACTTGGCCCTCATTTAAGCACTGAATCATTCAGATTGCACCACAGTGATTGCTTAATTAAATGCTCAGCTGTGTAATGACTTTGCTTGAAAGAGAATTAAATGTCTAAAACGCTGCAGAATCCGCGTTGAGTTGAATAGAAATCAATGGGACATAGTGCTGGAACCCAAGGTGTTTTCCGACTTGTTTAGGGTGAGTGTTTTGTATTGATGCTGTCTCTCAGTCAGTGAGTCAAACGCTCATTCCTCTTGGTCCAAAGCATTGATTAGGGGCTACAAACAATGTGCTTACTTTGTGCTTTCTGGACGGTAGTTTACAACGCCTTATAAGTCAGCAGTGTATGTAACACCATTTATGTTAAAAGGTAACACGACTAAAAGCCTCATTTATTATTGGCAGCAAATACACAGTCCTCCTTTCATGAAGTCAAATTTGAAAACCGTCTTTTACTAATTCAGTACACATCCTCCTGCCCATATGATCCTCTTTATATGAGTGTATCTGTACAATTCACAAGTGATTTGAATTTACAATGTATATTATCCCTTGTTGACCATTAAATAGCAGTGAAGCACAGCTATATTTTTCCCTCAAAATAACTTTCAGACTCCAAATTTATCAGTCTCCCAGCATATTTTCAGTGTTTTACCATGAAAGCCTAAAGGCAAACACTGAAACCCAACCCACATGGAAATAGTTCTTGAAAGGAGAGCAGCCAACTAATCTCACAAACATTTGATTGAACCAAAGACCTTTAGAAACCGCCAAAGCTGGGAAGGGCATACAACTCCTAAAATGACAACCGATTATCAAACTGCCTCTGGCTAGAGACACTGTAATCCCCCAGATGTTGCAGTCTATGAAATATGAGAGTCTGAATTAGATCTCTCAAACAATGTCAGCTTGTCTGCATTTGTAAACCCTCAGCATTTAAGTCACAAAATTAAGTTGACCCCCGTCAGAAAGCTTAAGGACACGTAACAAAGCCCCCAGCAGTCATATTACTTCATCTGCTTTCGTCTCATCTCCTCTGTGTAATAAGTTCCCACTCTAGCAAGACCACTGGGGCTAATAAGGGTTTTATCTGCTTTTGATATTAGATATTAACACCTCATCAAAGTTAAGCCAGCGGTAGGCTCTCGTCCTCACTCCAAATTTACATTAACAATGTCTCTGAAAGAAATCTTATCAAATTCAAATTAAAGGAGAGTTGAATAGCTAGAAGGATACTGCTACCCATCACTCAAGGAACATGTAATTTGGTTCAGCTGCAAAGAATACAAGCGGGCTTTGTAAATCACTGAGATCATAGTTTTCGTGCAGCACCATTAATACTTTTTTGCTCCTCACAAGCCAAGCCGAGTCAAAACAGAGCACATTTGTAGCATATGAATGATGAATTTTTAGCTGCTGGGCACGGAAATAGGTCTGAGTGACACAATCAGGATTTGCCGTTTTGAAAACTATTAATAGTACCTCCAGTCAGCCAGTCTTTGTGATCTTTACCGGAGGGGAAACACATTTGTGGCATGTGTGCTGCTGTTTTGCTGCTTTCATCAGATACTGAGTGCAGGTCGTAACCCCCGTGCTAAGTTTTAATCATCAATGAACTTGAATACACCTGAATAACTTAAAAGACAACAAACGGTAGTAGTGCTTAACAGTGTGTAAAACCTCAAATTTCCACATTATTCTTTAATATGTTATCATTAAGACCATGTATGGGGTTGTACTTAAGCTGATAAAGAATAGCATGATGTTGTTGTAAGTGTCTTGGTTATTTTAGAAGTCTTATTTCTTCAGAAAATTCTCAAGGTAAATCCTGTATCTAGAGCGAGAGTGCAAAGGTTTCAGAATTCTTATCATCCCTTGTGGCATCCTTTGTCAGGTTGTATGAAAAAAAAAGAAATATTAACTGGAAGATATAGCTTGGAGAGATAGAAAATAAATTACTTCAGTGTGGCAAGGAAAAGAAGATTGTGAGATTTATCAAGTCAAGATGGAAATGCCTGCTACGTCTGTGCCCCTTCCTTGAAAAATTAAAGAGAAATCAAATGCCTTAGAGTACATAGCGATTGTGATGTAAAGGTGTGTGTGTGTGTGTGCGCGCGCCTGCATACTTGTTTACTCAGTAATTTATTGTTGAAATGTTATTGCTCAATATCAGCTATTTCATTTCTGGTGTGATATGCCAAAAGATACAAGTCTCCCTTTGACAGAAATGCTTATGCATGGACACAACTTAACACTCTCTCTATACTGTTAGGATTTTATGGTATGTGTTTAAATCCTTTTAGAGAATTCAGCTAAAAGAACACTCTCCACAATTAGCCGAGCTGTACTCTCCAGTCTTTTTACCACTCAACAGATTTTCAGTGAAACAGCTTGACTGGCAAAATCTATAATTGTACAGATAAGTGAACATGTTAGCTAGATAAAGGTTAAACTATCAGGGATATGTTCTCCATTCGTCTAAGGCCAATTTTACACATTCAGCTCAAGCAATAGTGGGTGGGGAAGGGGTGAAAAAAAAAAAAAAAGGCAAGTCAATATTGATTGATCTGGAGCCTTAGCAATTACCTCCATGTGCAGAAGACCATGTTAAGGTCAGTATTATCTTAGCTCATTTTATGGGTCAGTGCTCTGGCTTTAGCTGAAATAAATTAATGGGGTAAACACTTTACCTCACCTTGATGAAATTTACAGCAAGTGTAAAAGCTTTGCATAGAGAGAGAAGGTACAGTGCCAGAGAGTGACCCTTAATATTTTGCTGAACCCTCATGAAATTTAGGTGATAAAATTCAGCCTATAAATAATATTGAATTATCTGCTTTAAAACTGAAAGAGGATAATAATATACTGTATAAATGTAATGAACCTATTAAATAAGCCCATTTAGTTTTTAAAGTGTCTTTCAGAATTGTGTCATGATTCAAAAAATAACCACACACATATTTCTGCAATACCTCTACACATATGCTATTATACAGCAAATACTTCTAACATCATATATTCTGTATGTACTTCTTTTTTGCAGCATTGTGCTCGATGTCGTCAATGTAATCAATTACATAAATTACTCACTGACTGTCTCACTGTTCACATTCATACCTTATGATTGCTTCTGTTCCGGTACATGCTGAAACCAAAAAACCTGAATACAGCTGTCAAAAGTGTTGGAATTATTTAAGCAGAGACTTTATAAAATGGTGCTTTTCACACTTTGTAAAACTGAAATGACCTGCTATAGCAGCACAACTGCTATGCACGAGCATCTTAAAAGAAAACATCTTGGGGCTGCCTGACCTCTGAGAAGGCAGCAGTGCAAGTTTTTGGACTATTACATTGAGTTTTATCTGATTGTTGGTTGGTAGCCAGTGCCTGGGAGTCCTCGTTGCATTTTTATCTGTTGTGATTCAGACAAGAACTCAACAAGACTCCCAAGAGTAGATGCTAATGGATAGTATGGCAATGCCACTTTCCAGCACATTTGCAAGTTGGAAGCAGTTTGCTCATGCATACATAGACCTATAAAACTAAATTATGTAGATTTCCATTAACATTATGCTGTACGTCAGTATAAGCAACCTTTTGCAGATAAATAATACAAGTGCATTGGTTATTCTGATTCCGATTAATGGTAAACAACACCTTTCCTAATTAGCCATACACTGCATAAATCTTAAATAACTTTTAGGATGAATAGCATCATTAAGTAAAAGTAAAAGTTTGAAATTGTTCCTTCATGCATAGATTTCATGTTAAAAAAATGCCACAGATTTTATTTTGTGCGTTTTTTTGTGTCTCAGGAAGAGGCAAAGCTACATGTTTTTCTCCATAAAAAAAATGTCACTGCATGCAAGCCCCACATGGCCACTGGACTCTTTGATAGCATTCTCAACATGATTGTCAAGGATATGAGACCCCCTTTCTATTGTGAAGAGTCAGGGCTTCCGTGTGATGGTCAATACATTTTAGCCAGGGTACACACTTCCCTCCAGGGCCCACTTCACTAAGCTGATGGAGAGAAAATAGGAGATTCTTGAGAGAGAGAGAGTGAAAGCTTCACTCAAAGAGGTCAAAACAAAATTCACTCTGACCACAGATGCATGGACAAGAATTGCCACTAGGACATCATCTGCTACTTTATTAATGAAGAGCTCTGACCTCAGAGCCACTTGAAGAGCAATATATCTGAATATAATGCTGCTTTCATAGTAGAAAAAAATAGCTGAGAAATATGGCATATCTATTACTAAAGTAGTGGTTGTAGATTACAAAACAACTAGTGATCTTGCTGCTCTAAGGATGTTGGAAGAGTGGCATGGGTTTACTTCTGTCAGGTACCCTGGCCATACACTACAGTTGGTTGTCAACCATGCTCTGAAGGAGGCCCAGATCAAAAGGCATTCAGGGATGCCTTGCAGAATATTTCAAGAAGAGTGAGCTGGCCAGCTCCAAGCTGAAAGCAAAGCAGCAACAAAAGAAGCTCATTCTACAATTCTACATGATCGGCCGCCTGCTGAACAGAGGTGGCCTGTGACAGCAAGCCGTTCAGACTCTGAAGTCACACAGCAAGGGAAGAGCTTCCTGGATCTGAAAGGTGATCAGTGGAACCTTCTTGAGGAACTGGAACAAGTGCTAAAGCCCTTTGAGTGTGCCACTGTCTACCAGAGTGGAGAGGCTTGTGTTTGTTCACTGTTCCTGATCTACCTTTGCTGGTGAATGGCTTCCAAATGTCCATACATAGCACATCATTTGAGACAATGCCTGTCAAAGCTCCATGCTCCATGCTGCTGCAGCACATGAGATGACTTAAATATGGGTGTTGGAGACCACAGTCAGAGGTGATGCACAACATGTATGCAATGCAGCTGACTTGACCCAAGATTTCACAAACTAAAGTTCCTGCCTGCAGAGGAGATCTGAAAAGTTCAAGTCAAAGTTCAAGCTCTTGTACTACAAGCAAAAACAAGGGATAGGGAGGAAACACAGCAACATCACAGTGCCAAACCAACAGTTTCAGAGAGGAGGCCAGTGTATCTGCTGGACTTTGCTTGACTCAGATTCAGATGAGCACAGCAGCAGGGATGAAGACAATGTTCAAGATGATAACACTAAAAGTGAAACGGAGAGGAATGAGGTATTTTGGAGAACGGCCTAACCCATAGACGAGAATCCATTGAAATGCTGGATTAAAGGTTTGCTTCCTACCTTGGTCGCCCTGTCAAAGTCATACTTGTCTGTCTCTGCAACATCAACCCTATCAAAAATCTTCTCTGTCTCAGCTGCAAGGAACATTGTGACTAAGAAAAGAGCAAGTGTGACTTCAGAGTACGTAGGCATAATTCGATTCCTCCACTGTAATGCTAATTAAACTCTCACTTTCCCTTTAGTATTGAGAAAGGTTCAATAATGAGATGAGTGATGATTGAACATTTTTTTCATTAGATTATCAACCTTGTTTAAACATTTAATTGAACTGATCAACATTTCAGTCACTAATACGTGTCCTAAAAATAGTTTTTGCACCTTTTATAGTAAGTTGACTGATTAATTCATGGTAGTTATTTTTTTATGTTGGTCATTTTTTTTAATTTGAAAGAAAATGCTTGAATAAAAGGTTGAAAATTAATGGTAGCATTCTGGTTATTATTTATCGGTAACTTAACCAAAGGATTAATCGACTAATCAGAAAATACAACCATCATTTCAAACTAAGCTAACAGCGCCAAGCAATCCACTGTAAAGAACAACAATTGCTATACTGCATCCAGCCATAACAGCAGGGTCCTCAACTTTACATGTTATTTCTTGACACCTGAACGTGTTTCACTAGAGGGAACGGGGGAGTGTTATTAGTCAACCAAAACATTCATCAGCTTTCGGGTGTATTGGCATTCTTCTGTGGCCTTCAGGCTTCAGGCAAACAACTCTGTTATGTTCTTAAGACCAAAATAAATTCAATTTCCAATGCAGTGATCTCCTTAATGAAAAGTCAATGTCCCTCACTCATTGGCAAGCTCCCACGGGAACAGTCAGAAAGATGAATTTATCAGCGGGCCAGAGACTGCGCCCTAGGGGACACCACCCCTTATGATCAAACAGAATGCTACAGAGTGTGTCCAACCAGTCCTCCGTTATTACCCAGCTTGTGCTTTTAATGTGAGTCGACGAAGGAGGGATGACAGTATTGATCTAATGAAAGTGCTATTTATATTCTCACAAATCCTCTCACCAGTGATTACAAAAGCACTCCACTATGGCGGTCAGCCTGTTCTCAATTTGTTAACTGTAGAGAGGGAAAGTCTGTCTGCCTCATATACATGCAGTGTTATCTTACCATACCTATTCTGCTGCGTTTCCCATCAGACGGCATGTATCTGTGTCAAAATTTGCTGCCACAATATATCAGGTGTTAAATTAAGTCTCGATCTAAGCTAATATCTAAAAGTAGACACTATCTAAACATTGCAAATGTTTTTTTTTTTACACATTTGCAGTGTTTGCTCGGTTATTTCTGTATAATGTCACAGGAAGTACTGCATTGTTGCTGCATTTCTGTGAACACTTCAGAGGTTTTTGATTAATAACACTATGTCTTGTCAGCAGCTAACCTTCTGATAAGGGGGACATGGGCTTGTTGTCACGGCATATGGGTAACACTGCTATAGATAAGCTGTAATCCCCACTAGGCTCCATGTAATGCATAGCAAAAGTGATGGGAGCACATAACATACACATGTGCAAACATCAGCCACACAAAATCACAGTGTGCTGCAATTACACACAGCAGAGAGCAGAACATGCAACACCGTAGGTTGCTTACAACGCAGACGTAATTCATGCTCATCATATTCATTACTCCATAAGCGTAGCTCTTGTGTAGCTTTCATTCACATGATCCAGAATAGTAAGTCATGTATAGTTTAACATGCATGAACATATTACACCGTGGCTATGCACTCATGAATAACACACTGACAAATTGATAATTATCAACCTCATTTGTTTAACCATGGATGTACACCTAGCTGAAAATATGCCCATGTGAACATCGCCAGTGACTCCATACTGTCTACATGATGAGTTTCAGTATGATGTCAATCTAAAAAAAGCCAAATGTCTGATATAGGGAATGGGATGACCAAATGTGTCAGAGAGAAGCTAAACTCATACAGTAAGTATCGAGTCAGAAGGGGAGGTTAGTACTCTAAGGCAGCAGGCATCTAGCATTTACGGGTATTCAATGTTTTTGTGTGGTTTGCATTGCTGATTAGCCATGTTGTTATAACCGTTATTAATATTAACCATGTAAATTGATTTATGGTAATGTGTTGCAGTAAATGTGTTTACATTGATATGATATACACAATATAACTATGAGAAGCATTTCTTATTTACTACAGAATGGGTTACTGTTGCTGTGAAGACTCTTAACATCTTAACCATTTAAATGCCAGTTATAACAGGTTTTAATGGGTATATTGTATCTATATCAGGATCTATCAGCAATAGTCAATATTCAGTAGCAAGTAATAGTATGCACTGGTTTAACAATCAAAAGTACTGCTACTCTGCACTTGTAAGCAGTGACACTGTACAGTATATGTATCAAAAGTGATTCCACTTTTCATTTGAAAAAAACTAATTAACTTTTCTTTAAATAACTGATTAATAATGTATGATGTTTATTTTTAGCAAATATGCCCCAAATTCTCTTGTTCTGGATCCTAAAATGTACATACTTGTGGCTTTTGTTCCTCTAATATCATTATAATCTGGGCTTTGAATTGTTGAACATAATAAAATAGCAAAAACTCCACAAGCAATTATACTAATGTTTGCTATACTTTTTATAGACCAAATTAGCAAATGATTAATCAAGAAAAGAATTGACAGATTAATCCATAATGAAAATCATCATTAGCTGCAGCCCTAGTTTTGTGCATTTTTCATAAAGAGTACAAATTGGTCATATAATATTTTTGCAGACCACTGTCAATATACATTATGTAAATCAGAATGTACTGACTACCTATTACCACAATAGCTGGTACTTAATTTACCCTATTTAATTTGACTATTGTCATGTGGTACGAATCTTTACATTTCTTGAGAAAATGCACACTATGCATTCTGAAAGGGATCTAATTTATTGGATCCTTCACAGATAGTGGATCTCTGTTCATCTCAGTCTCCACTGTGCAAGTCTCTCGCTCTAATGTGGCTGTACTGCCCATAAACAGACATTGAGTGATTAGCGCTGCTCCGCCATTGACATCATTTGCATTTTAATAGACCATAATTACAACTCGGGGAAAATAAATTGCAGTTTGAAGAATGTTTGAATTACTCTAACTCTCTGGCTCTCCTTGTGAGATAGCAGTGAGCATATGCAGGAGCTGCCTGGATGGTTAATATCAGGTTCAGAAATGTACGGAGAAGCTGGTAACGGAAGGAGTAGAAGAAGACAAAGCGGGCTGTGCTAATGTCATTAATTACATAAATCAAAGTTTCTGATACGGACCATTTCCTGTAATTTAGGTCTGAAACCCACTGTAAGGGGAGTTGCAGTATGTTTTACAAAGATTTATAAGAAAAGTTGAATGCATTCACTGAAAAAGAACATGCAAGGGAAGGCGTAGGGTCTTGCCTTGAGGATACTTCATGGTACAAATAGCTGTTAATGTACAAACATTGACTATTTCTGGGATCAAATATGTGCCCTTTCAGATACAGGATGTGTCTCTAATCACTAGCGCACCCTTCCACCTTCTTTTTTGTTGGCGTCTCATTAATGTTTGTGATAATTGCAGTTTGCCCATTTAATATCTCCTGGTCTGTCTTATCGCCACACCTCACCTGCTGAGATGTGACATCTTCGTAGGATTTGCCGAGGGATGTCTAACCCTGGCAGCTAAAGCCCATGTGACCCTGTAAGCAAGAGTGACAACACAATAATACTCCCCGCGCCTAATCTTTCATTGGTGGATTATCAGATTAGAGGCCCCAGTTGTTTGTGGGCTCGGTGACTATCGAAAAAGTTGATCTGTCAAGTTTATCTTACACTTGTCGTATCAAGGCGGTGTTGGACCATACAGTTGGCTGCGGATGGAAGATAAGGCAGACATAGCTGAATGGAACTTCCAGAAAATGAGAAACAAGGCTTTTCTTTTTACTCTGACGATATACTTTATCTAGTTTAAGAAATGGACCCCACCAAAAGCATTGCAGGTCTTTTTGATTCACTTGATTTCTTTGACCTCTTTGGTGTGACAGAGCTGCCCTTTTTTCATTTTGAAAGGAGATATCTGAAATCATCCACCAGTTTAAGACCCAGGTTAGTGGTGTGGAATCACAAGTTTCAAAGAGGGCATAATCCATCCTCTTTCAAGCTGCCCCTTTGTGCCATTTCAAAGACCTGAACCCATATAGGTTTCCTATCAATCTGTTGTTTTGACAAAGTAACACAATGGATGGAGTCTATTGAGCCTTTGGATGTGGTTCACTAATTCAGGCTAACTGGTTCCTTACCTTTCAAAGCAGTGACTCTGAAGGTCGTGGACTCTTCAAACATAACTGTCAGACGATATCTGTGAATAACAGTCAGAGGAGATCATTATCTTTATAAATCTGGTCTTATCGGATTTGCAAGCCAAGGTGTAAATGTTTTGACATCACCCCTGGTAAGGTGGTAGGCTGAATTTCCAATTACTCAAAATACATCCATAATATAAGCAGACTGATAAAAAAAAGAAGAAGAAACATCTCAATAATAACATATCAATGTTCAAGGATAAATAAATATAGTAGTGTCAAAATATTTATTTAATTTTTTGGCATTTTGGTATAATTACCATTCCAAAAAGGCGTTAAAATTGGTTTTTTGAAAGCCAAATGCCACAAGTCAGGAGTAGGCAGCAGGCCATGTTTAATGTATTACATGACAAGGGGGTGAACATTAAGTGCTATATTAACCTTTTCAAATTTGAAATTGAGGGGAAATTAAGTTTATAAATCTGTATAACTTCATACCAGACTATAAGTGGCTTGTTAACCAAGGGTCTATTTGTATGAGTAAAGAGCATGTCAGTCTAAAAACAACTGATAATGTTGGCAGTAGAGGCAGTGACACATGTTTTATAGCTTTTAGTAGAAAACAGTTGAATTTACAGGGTGTTTTGCGGCTTACTCCGACAGAATCCTCTGTCAGCTAACCTCTGCCAACTACATTCTGCTTTCACTGTATTTTGTGGATCACATTCATCAAACAGTGGCTTAACTGTTTGGGGATGCATGTCATCACAGTTGTGAATCATCTAAAGCCCCTTTGAGTGTTGGGGCACTGGATGGTGCCAAACAGCCTTAGTTTGAATTTATATGTATAAGCACTAGCCTTATATTTTAGAATGGTAACAGCAGAACACCCTCCTAAAGGGATAATAATAATTTTCCTCAGTCCCATTCCCATCTTATTTATGGAACAGCACACTGGTTTGTCACAACCAGGCAGTGTGATTATTCACCTTGCGAGCAGATTTTTTTCTAGCAAATACCACAGCTATAAAAAAAAGAAAAAAACATATTTCATTCCAGGGGTTTGATGAGAATGTGCTGAATCCCATTATCCAAAATGTTGGGAATTCTGTGCAACAAGGATATGGCTTCCCTGATTACATTATGCCTCTGAGCTGTGTTTAGCCAAATGCGCATGACTTGCAAGGGCAATGTACAAAAGACTGCTCCTAGTGTGTCATATTAAGAAAAAAAGGATAGAATAAGGCACATATAATAAAAAGTACCCTTTCATCAAGATTATTCACATGCAGATGAAATCCTACAAGTTGAATTTGTCCATCACAGGAAATTAAAACTCAGTAAGGTCATGTCTCTCTGGTTACTAGTGTGTCTGGAGGTTCATAACATGTCTTGGCCGATTACAGTGTTTTAGATATTAAATATAATTCTAGAAGCTAAGACAAAAGGACCAGTTTTTTAGTACAACACGGTGAAAAACATATAAATGCTCCAATATTTAAATTTAAAACATGCATCAAAACCTAAGTAATAATTTTATATCATCAGCTAAATATTTTACTATTTCAAAAGCAGAGAATATTCTGTTTTTGAGAACAAAAAATCATTTGTTGACACTAAAACAAAGGGACTTCAACCACAACAAGAGGCAGTCTGTAGCACAGATGTCCACCACATGGAGTGGACGCAACTCATTTGTTGCACTTTGCAGTTATTTATTTATATCCTCAGTCTGATATAGGGAAACATCTGTCACCTTTGCCTAAGTGCCTGCTTGCATGATCCACAGACTACAATACAGAATAAAACGCCCCCATATTGTTTGGCTCTCCAGTGCTGAGCTCAGGTGCAGAATCCTGTTAGGCATTTGGAATACCCTGCTGTTGCAATAGAGGCAGGCAAGACCGAAACACCTGGAGACCCTGTGTGTGCCACCAGAATTAGCAGTCATTGCCAAGCTATCGCATGGCTCTGCTTTGTTTTTCAGTGACATCATACCTTTCTCTTTTATTGGAGTATTGAAATTAAGATTGTGGCATATCACTCTTTAACCAATTAATCCAAATGTTTAACATTTAAGCAAGCTGCCTGCTAGACTGGAAAAGCTTGTTTCTTATGTGAAATAAAGCCAACAAATGTCATTTTTAGAACAAATACGACAAGACTAGTACATTTTAGACTGCATGGTCAATGCTGTAAAAGGTCTTAATTACTCCTGTGCCCCTTTTTATAGTCCTTTTTCTAATGGCAGTCAGCCCACCCCCAAAGTAAATTAATTACATGGGCATGGTGCCACAGTTGTGGAACAAAATCTGACACATTTGTCTGAAGTATTTGAAGTGTCACCCAAGATAAAGGATGTCGGAGAGGTTCTAATTCCCAGCTCAAAATAGCACCAATAGCCATCTGTATGCTCATTTCTACAGCCCTCACTAAATGAACACACTCAACATGGGCCCAAGAATTCCTCCACACAATCATGCATGACAACATCAAAGCTTTTCTTCTTCTATTGCTTCTCCTCTTAATTTTTCCCCTCCTCAGCCCCTCTTAACTGAGATCTGGAGCTAAAAGCAGTGGTACCAGTGTCAATATTATCTTAGGGGTTAGAGCAAACACTGAAATTCCTAGCTCTCTCTTGTTAATAGTTTCAGCCACAGCTGATAGATGTGTCCGAGAAGGATTTCATCCCTGCACAGGTGCAAATTTAACAAGTGAACCTGCATGCACATGGATTACCAGGAAAGGTTTGTTGCCTGAACTGTGAATATGTGGCCTTCACACAGTCCTTAGTAATAGATTGTTCAGCATTCTTCAGGATCTTCCCTTAATTGCCTGTCTTTGTTCCTAGCTCAACATATTGACAACCATAAATCTCTAAAATGTCGGACAAGCCAAATCCCCAGATTTCCATGAGCGGGATGTTTCAATGATGAGCTGGATCTGTCATTGGGGAGCCACTCAGCACCCACCAACAGATTGAGCAGGCAGCCAAGATGGATCTGTCGACACTTCATTCTGCATATCTCTATTTAATGATATTATATTTCATTTCCCGAGCAAAGAAAACACCATTACCCAAAGCAGTGAGTCGTAACGAGCCATTCTGCAACAGATTCCAGACCTCCTTGGTGGTACAGTAATTGAATTACAATCGCATATGACACAAAGTTTACAAATGATTGTATTTGTTTCCATTTGTTCCTTATATGTTACATACTAAGTTCAACTTTGTACACAGTTAAAACAAATGGATGCATATTACTGTGTGGTAATATTTCCTTTTAAATATGACCATAGTTTGATTTCAAGGGAGATCTAAGAATTTCAGCAGCTGCTATATTCCAGGTAGAGCCTGAATATGAACAGAAATGACAATGCCACTGATATGGGTAAAATTAGGCCAGCAGTCTATATTTTATTATATTTTCCCTCCAACTTTGTACATCAGCAGACAGGAGGAAATGGGTGGCCAACTGGCAAAGAGGTCACAAGAAATAGTCCTTGGGCAGCATTTAGGTTGATTTCTGACCATCCCTATGCCCAGACACATATTGATAATTGCCTAAAATTCATTTCTCTGGTAGCTTTGGTGAAGTGCTTTGAGAGCCATTGGGGTTTTGCAAAGTGTGCCCAGTTGTTTTGATCACAGATTGAAAAGCAGTTATCATTTCAATGGGAGCAATATGCTCATAGGAGAAAGGACAAAGAGGTCAGCAAAAGTGGAGTAAGTGCTCCCTCAGGCACAAACACAAGGCCATTCAAAAGGCCCCACAGAGAGACCAGGGGAAATTGATTTCAGCTTTATGCCTGGTCAAATATATAACTGTGCTTGCGGGTGACCCAATGGTGGACCTGTCCACTCAAATTAGGAAACCATTTGGAAGATATGGCAACATGTGAATGGCCAATCACACTCTATGAATATTGTACCACAATAAAATTATTTCACACATCAAAACATCTTGAGGTCATCCAGTGCTCCTGATTTGTGAGTGATGATCTTTTTGTTGGGGTAGGCCCTCATCTGCTAAAGTAGTTTCCAATAAGTGCACTGTATTTTCTCCACAGGCAAAACTGTAAAATGTTTCTGGGACACTGTTATTGGCAGAAATTACATAAAGACATAAAAGCTTTCGCTACTAGGTGCGTGCATTTTGACATAGGCGGAATTGGCACATATTTCCCCATTGATAATGGAGAGAGAGAGTGCTTTCAGCTCCACTGAGAAAAACTGAAAAGCCCCCCCCCCCCCCCATCACCGATCACCCATCATCATCCATGATGATGAGGCAAAAGGGGTGAGGGTTGGAAGTTGGAACATCTATCATCTGTCTGATAGATCTGACACCGACTGAGTTGACATGTTTTGAATGGATATTTATTTATTCACTAGCAAAGAGAGAGCCTTTCACATCGTCTTGAAGTTGATGTTAATGGTTTAATTAAAGTCTCAGCTCAAATTTCCACGCAATCTTTGCTCTAGTGCATCAGTGCACCTTAAGTGAGCTAGGAGACAGTTTGAATTCTATTGGGTTCAGAAAGTATATTAACATGGCTCACATATGATTTGTCATGCTGTTCTTCTTCTTTCTAGTACAAGTGATTGTAGCAGTAAAAGAAAACAGCCATGACTTTGTTCATGGCTTATATACAGTAGTACGCCCTTTCTAAGAACATGCCTGAAAACACGAATAGTAGTCAAGCACTAGAAGCTGAGAGAACATATTATATTTTGAGCCATAACTTTCAGTGTGTTCAGTTCAAAAATGGGTCAGGGCCTGGACAATGTTACTGGAAAGAAACAATGTTCAGCTGTTTTAAAATCTAATTTTTAATGCTGTAAGCACAAAAAATATAACCACCAGTTCCACAGTAATGTAATGCAGCAGAAATCTCAATATGAAAAAAAGTCTATCAATACAAGTGGAAGTAAATGGAAACAAATGTGTGTGTGTGCGGGTGTGTTTTGTACTGTGGGTGATTTGAGTGATTTGAGCCTTTATTGCAATGATTTAATCATTATGGAGCCAATTTCTTCTGCAATTCCTTCAATTCCCATCATGCACACATGCACATACTATCCCTGCTCTGCAAGATCACTTTACAGCCAGTGTGGAGCTCTGTGGGAGCTGTGTTTATAGCCACGCACTGTATACATACATGATTTATGTGTGTTCTGTTTGCTTTGCTTTAAGTTGCTGCTGCTTTAGTCCAAAAAAAAATGTCCACATTTCCAACCCACAAGAACACTGTTTATACAACAAGCTACAGTATATGAAGCAGGACAGGAGCATTGGTTCGGAAAAGAGGGTTGTACCAATCATTGCTATGTTGCTTCAACACCACGAACCTCGGGGCTTTGCTGGCTGCCAAGCTGTAGTCACCTACAGAGCTGTGTGCTTATTTTCTCTGCCCTCTTTCTTGACCATATGGAGCGCAAGGGTCACAGGGACACTGTGTATCACAGATTTGTCTCTGTGTGTGAGAGAGTGCGTATACATGTGCGTGTGTGTATGTATTGCCTGTTTACGAAATGAGCCAAATCTGCTCACTAGTGTCTGTGGATTTGGCAGCGGGGTGCATTGATTTTGTCAGCATTTGCATTTTCCTGCCAGCCAAGAATACTTTTATTAGCTCTACCAATATAGATGCAGAAAACAGTTCATAGTCTTTTCTCATTCTGCTGTGTTGGACCTTACACAATGCTTGTGTTCTTTTCTCAGTTTATGCAGGAATTCCTTTCCTTATTAAATTTAAAACAAAGAATTGCCAAGCCAGTGTGGGCTGTTTCCAACCCATTGCACAACTGTAAGGAAAACCCCAGATGATAAATGAAAATGCCAAAGGTCAGAGACACTCTATAGGTGCAAGATGATGAAGTGTCTTATATTCTATCACCAGCTGATCTGGGGTCAGCTTGTCAGAGCTGACATGGCGACATAGTAGCAACCTCTCATTTAATCACCATATTAATTCACCCATCACAAAGCCCTAATGACACCACCGCTGGCCGATTAATCTCAGAATTTGATTTAGCAAGTGTCTATTCATCATAACTGACTGTTTCAGTATGCAATCAATAAGGCCCTTTTAGCACTTTGGACACCTAGACCTCAAGAGGTACACAGTCATGGTGTGAAAAGTGTTGTGATAAAGTAAATGGTTGGCCAGGCCGAAGGGCCAACCCATCAATCATGTACCGATGCGAACATCAACAGCACTTTTTCCTCAGGTTCTCATAAAAGCATCTTTGGACAAGAAGCAAAGGGTAGAGCACAGTACTCGTCAATACTCACATCATCACATGAACAGTCAACATGTGTCTATCACTTTGTAATTTAATGAAGTCATCCTCTTTCCACGGTAAAATCTATAAGTACATAAATCATGTCTTCTCCTACTTTACTCCATAGCTGAGAAACATGTAGACATACAGCTTCCTAGCCTGCAGCTACCAATTTACTTGTGTACAGTTGTTTATATTCCTGTATCTTGGAATAAGCTGCGTTGCCAGTGCACCTTGTCTGTATCCCTGCATGCTTGCGCTTGGACACACTCTCGCCCATATACACACACGGCATCAAGCCGCCGGGCGAAGGCAGCTCTGCTCACTCAAGGGGAAAGAGAACAGCTGTGCTTGTGACAGCTGGAGCAGTCATGACATCCCTTCACCAAATATCAGGGATGGCTTAGGACGCAGTGGCGTATCAGCCGAGAGGGGTCCATTTACAACCTGGACGAGACGCCGAGGCTTTAGCCTGCGACCAGGCTGAAACGACAGAGCTTAGTTTTTCCTCCTCGCATTTCCAGTGATAATGTGAGAAGTAATGAGTTTCTCCTTGGTCTACAGCCCATATAATAGTCCCCCATTTGCTTCAAAACAAGCCCAATGGAGCAAATTAGATAATGTTGTGCCTGTGAAAAATGAGCTGAATACTAATGTTTATTTTCAGAGGTCCATTTTTGATGATTTCTCATCAGATTCTTACCAGAATCGTGTTTTATTTCTTGCAATTTCTAATCTTATCCAAACCAACAGGGTGGTAATTCACCCAGGGTAAAATAAACATCTGCCCTTTAATATAAAATGCATACTTAGAATTGAGTCTGTTTCACGAACATCAGTAGCATGTCAATCATTTTTGCCTTCCCCTGGAGATACATTAAGAATGCAAAATGTTATCACACGTAAACACTTTTTCTAATCATCCCCGAGTTTGGGTTTTGTTTGAAATATTAAAAATGATGGATGTCTAAAATGTGTTAGAACCAGTCCTAATTGTGGAGGCAGCATTAAAAAAAGAAATCAGTGTACTATGCAAATGAGCATAATCACCTTCAGCCCCTTAAGCACCAGACCGATTTTAATTACACCTTAATTTCATGTATAAATACCCCCAATTCAGACGAGCTGCTGCAGTAAGCCCCAGCAGAATAGACTGAGTGGGAGGACTGTATAGGTACAGATAATTACAACTCACTGTTATGGACTCCTGATTATATGAGGTGGTGGCCAACATACTGTCACCAAATACCACTGAATGAACTTCATCAGGGTGATAGATTGGAGTATATCACAGCTATGACAGTGGTGTCCTGTGAACTGAACAGTTCTTCATACATGACCACAGACAACGCCCTTTTCTTTTCTTTTTTTCTTTTTTCTTGACAGTTCAGCCTAATTTTTATATAGGATGAAAAAATACTAGTAAAGCCAAAAGTACATGATTATATAAGATGTTTAAAGTTCTTACAGTTTTGACATTAACTGCTTATATGTTACAGAAGGGAAGAGCATGGAAGAACTGTACTTTCCCATATCAGAGACATCTGTGTGTTTTTTTTTTAGGAGTGAAGTAATTTACAAACCAAAGACTTGTGGTCATGTTTATGGGTACATTTGTTCTTCCAATTAAGTGAGATTTGTCTACAAAAAAGTTTCCAGGCTTTAATTAACTTGATAACATCAACTGCTTTTACAGATGCAACCACATATTTGCTTTTGCAAACAAACACTTGAGAAATAAATGATAGATACAAAACTGCCTGTGAAATAAGGCCAGAGAACAGCAAAGCCGCAGTCCATTCCATCTTGAGGAAATATTAAAGTTGAATGACTTGGTTTGCTCTATAAATAGAGGCTTTTTCTCCTGCAGGGACTGAAGATTGAGCATTGTTGAAAACACCGGAGGAGCATATGCTTAGGCACAGCTTGTTGCGGCCTCAGATGTTCCTTAACAGTTGATTTCCTCAAGTTGCATTTCCTTTTTCACCGCGTTATTGTGCTAATTATTTTTCGGCACGTTCCACTTGGGTGGCTCATGGCTCGGACCACACAAACTCAACCCTGTTTTTTCTTAACCCAGAAGCACCCGACACAAGGGCCCCTGAATATCAGCCATGCTGGGTGACACATTGGTTCCTCAGCACTATGAAATGTTTTGAAATGCTTATAAGAGCTGATGGAGCGTTTTCTTGCCTTTTGCTTTTGCAGTCAAATAAGATTTGTGCAGAGTAAATGTCCTGCCGAGTTGCTCCCACAGTGTTGATATTGAGTTAAATTTAT
Organism: Scomber japonicus; assembly: GCF_027409825.1. NCBI lineage: Eukaryota > Metazoa > Chordata > Actinopteri > Scombriformes > Scombridae > Scomber > Scomber japonicus. Next base: position 12,471,455 of record NC_070599.1, on the reverse strand, counting down.
ATATCAAAATCTAATCATTGTTTATATGGTGATTTGTAATCTACTGTATACGCCACCTCACTCCATGCTGGAAGGCTCAGAAAATATGAACCAAGTACTTCCATTATTCACAAAGTGCACAGTGATGCCCGTAGTAATCATGGCAGACAACAGCATGCGCTGACATGAAGCCAGAACGGCAAAAAGAAGTGCGTCATTGTATTGCTTGTCACGCTGAATTTTCTGGCGATACATTTTTCACATTCGCCTCAAACACTCAAATATGAGGCCGGGAATTTTTGCTGTCTACCACGATGTGAAATGGATCCTTACTTTGTGTGCACACCTGTATACCAATGTTACAGTTAGAGTCTGAACTGGTATTCATTTTCTGCTTGGAGTAACTACTACATTTAGACCCCACTGTAAAATCTCATGACTTCAGCGTCCCAGGTATAATCTTTTCTGAAATGCCATGATGGAAATTCAGAATAAATCTGTCACTCTGTGATGTTTCTGATCTTTTTTTTTTCTTCTTTGCTCTTATGAACAAAATGATGAAATAAAATCAACCCTGTGGGTGTTTTATTCTTTAAAAAAAAAAAAAAAAAAGACAAGAAAAAACAATAACAACAAATGAGCCAATGCATATTTCACTTTTTTTTAGGAGAAAGGAAAGTGCTGGCTGTTCTATAATTTCAGAATTGCCTAGTGAGGTCAGGGGTTCCATGCTTGAGTGCCCACATTTGCATCTTTGACTCGCTCAGGCCCAGTGAGGAAGAATGAGCTGTTGCATCTCCTGTGATGTGCAAAAGTGAGAATGTACAACAGCATTCACTGAACTACATGTGCTCCACTGATCTCAGCGTGAAACTATTTCACCACAGCAGGGTATGCCTGCTCTCACAAAAACTATACAAATGCAAAACCACATGAAAATGGGGCCAGGCTTTCATGGGAGCACATGAACAAGTACATCAACTGATAGTCATGCAAAATTTTGCCGCCCATTCTATTTAATTTTATTTCGTACATGTAGTCTTCCCATGCCTTGTTTGCTCTTTATTTAAAGTTCTTTGTGTGGCACATATCTGCACTGGTCTCCTTATCGTCACTGTTTTCCATTCCCCAATTATCATGCAGGATCATAACAACAGTAACCAAAGGCGTTTGCAGTGACTGGGCTATATGACCCTTGTTTGTCATTCCAAAGCTACTACTCTCTCAGACCGTGCAGGCAAGGTGAAATCTGCATCCATTTCTCATATTTACATGTGAACTAATGATTCCCCTGTGGGCTGACTGTGGCCTTCCAAATACACTACGTGGTGCAACTGAGGGTGATGTATAGTACTAGTGGGCAACTGAAGCTGGTGACTAACTCAGTATGATGCATTGTTTCACAGCCTAATTGCAGCTCCCAGCTGAATAGGCCATAAGCCAACAGAGACCTACTGACCTTGGTGAGAGTAAAAAAAAAGGGCCCCATGCCTCTACATGACCCATTTTGTCACTGAGAAAATCTTTGCTAGATATTAAACAACTCTGAAAGGCTGTTGTGAACGGCTGTATTTGCCATCAGTTAGTACATGGGCAGGAGGGATGTTAGAAAAGCTTCTTGTATAATGCATTGAGAAAGAATTTAACATCTGTCACAAAGCCTGGGAAGTGCGGTGAAGTTTTACAGTAAGTTGTATTTACTGGTGTTTTTATATGGCAGCGTTTCTAAGTATATAGGAAGTGAAGAGCATCAAACAGCCTCTGTACCAACTGTTTGATTTCAGGATGCAACATAAAAGTAACCACATGTCTGTTTGCCTAACTGAACAAATACTGCTACATACTGTCATGTCCAAATATATTAGACACACCTGGAGGAAATGTGTTTTGGTGGTTGGATGCCTCACAAAGATATTGATGAAAAATAACACACTATCTCCCAAAGAAGCAGATGCTGCCCTCTTTGTTCTCTATCACCCGTCTTCTAACCCTGTCGATGCAAACAGCTGTTCCTTTGCTGTGCACTCGAACAGCCGTGTAAAGGCAGGAAACAGATAATTGAAAATGTCAATCTCATTAATTATCATGGTGAAAGTTGAAGAAGGAGCTTTCATTCGGGAAATAAATGGCTCATTCTGATAGACCTGAGTGCTGAGACCTGAGTGCTTAGCAAGCAAAGTCACATTCCATACAAAACTCTATTTCAACACTTTAAGCGATCTCAAAAGGTTAAAGCACCTATAATCAGTATTTTTATATTAATCATGGGTCAAATTACTATGAGTAATGTCAAAGTGGTCACTCATAGTGACAGACCCACAGAAAATTATCACCTGACTCTGCAGTTCCTCTCAGCTTCATGGAACATTTTAGCCTCTTTCAACGCATTGTTTCGGCCTCACAACCCACAGCTTTTGGCTCTCACTCTCATAGCAACCTGTATGCTACCTACAGTACCAATCACAAAACAGCAGACTGACAAAGGAAGGAATTCCACTGAAAATAAAGCTATGAGAGAAAATTGTATTCACTTCCACTAGGTTGCCAGAAACATGAATTCAAATGAATGCTTATGTTCTGCTGGATGTGTACATTGCAACTGTTTCCTAAACAGTTCACTATATCAACATAAAAGGTATTAGTGTTGTGTTCACATCCTGTTTCTGCTGCCACCAATTGGCCATAAAACAATTAACACAGATTTTACTAAATTTTGCTGCAAAAGTACAAGAAAAGTCATTGGAAGGCACAGTGGCGTAAAAGACAGACAGACAGACCAACGTCAGTTGCTCTATATCGACACAATACAGGAGAAGTTACTGTATGATTTAAAAACTTGAAGGAAATATACTGTTTCAGCTCAGGGACTTACAGTATTGAGTATATACTGTATCTTTTCCATACAACTCACTGATAACAAAACTTATTGAAAGTTTCTCAGCAACTCAAACCTACAGTATAGGCCCACTCTTTATAAGCGAGAAAAATTTTATAGAAATTCTGTGACTAAGCACTGCAGATTACAGTCGGTTTTAAACCACTCTTCCTGGTCCATTTCGAGAGGTGCCGGGCCAGTGTTGTACCTGTAACACATACTACTACAACTCCTAATTGATTTTACAAGGCAGCTTAGGCTCTAATTGCTGATTTGCCTGGGGAGATTCTTGATCCAAATGGCTTAGCAACTTCTTTTGTGGTATGCTGTTAGGAGATTTTCATTCATGGGAGAGTAGATACGACGGGGATTGAATGAATGCGTCAAGAAACAAGTTGTGTTCTGCATTTAGAGCAAAGGCAGATATCAGCACAGTGACATGAGCAAACAAATGCATCCCATGTAACTAGTGCTCATTCCATATCCAATTTGAAACTTATCTTCTTTTTTGGGTGGCTCAGCAAATACTGTTGGCATTTGGAGTATGATGATGATGATGATAACCAATTACATTATTTTGGTTGCAAGATCAGGAGAGCAGGAAATCACTGCTGTGTGGTTAATAAATGCAAAACTGCTTTCAACATGTTTAAGGATTAGATTTTGCAAACTAGTTGAGACAGATTTTTTACGTGGTTCATGCGAGGAAAAAAATAAATGTTTTGGATATATATATATATATATATATATATATATATATATATATATATATACACATCAACAAGTTTGACACCAAATGTAGGGCAGAATAATTGGATTACAATATAAAAAAGTGATTAAAATCAGCACACTCTGAAATCTAATATATATGTAGAGTTTTTTTTTCTTTCTGTTCATAAGTCCTCCAGTATGTCCTTGGTACACAGTACATCTGTTAAATTTGTCATCTCTCTTCCTTTTAATTTTGAATAAAGTTTCAGTTCAAACACATCGATAAATTCCCTTAATGGTCATCAGCACAGAGATAGTAAATACATCAATCAGCATTAATCGGTGCAGCAGGAAATCACATTCAAATTCACATTACTGAATGACCATTAAGCTAATGCAGTTCATTTTAATGCAACTACAAGGAAGGAATCACATGTTACTGCAGTGGCCAAGGGCAGTTTATTCATCTGGCTCCAAACACTGTAGCTGCTCCGTTGACAATGAGTGGAATACTGACTTTGTGAACCGAGGCATTTGCCATTTTCCCTTTTATGCTCTGTGAGCTCTGCATAAAGGTCCAGAGTTGTCAGCATTACTGGAATGTAAAACTTATCTTCGTGTAAGACTTAAACAAATATGTAGTGTTGCACTGCTTAAGTCTGTCCTATTAGCTGTATAGAGGAGGTTCAGCTTTTCTAGTTATGTGACATTATACTGCCAGTAAAAAAACAACAACCAAGGGTGTAGAGGGAGTATTATAATAATACTAGTAGTAATACCAATTTGATATTGTCAATAGATCAGATTTCTGTGTGAAATATGAAAGTGGCCACTTAGAGACAAACTCAAATAATAATCCAACTATACAGTTCCACTCAGCTCGATGAAGCGTTTCATTCTTTTTCAGCTGATTGTTTTAGCTTTACAGCTTTACTGTTTTGATTCACTGTCACTGCTCATATCAATCCAGCTTTCAGTGACAGCAGGCAGCTGTTTTCAGCAAAAAAGTTCTCATAAACTGATTTTGGTTGCTTTACCCCAGCACCAAACAACAGAAAGACAAAGCCAATATCTGCTGAACATAGAGGAACATTCATCATCTTAACAGCAGCTTTGCTATCATGTTGACCATTAAACTTAATAAGATTCCATTACCCACAAGTGGCAAATATAATTAATTAATGCTGCTTTAAAATAATTAAATTCTACATGTTTTTATCCAGCTCAAATATAGCAGTGTCCAGATGCAAAGAAGGCCATTTTCTTTTGATAGCTCATAGTTTTGCCTTGTTAGTTCTGATTTGTTGCACTGATACATGAATTTCTCCATGTGCATTTTTATTAGCAATTGTCTCTCAAGCAGCTATTTTTATGCACAACACCAGCTCAGGCTCAGAATGAATGGCAACATTAAGGTAATTTCCCGGCAAATAACATTTTCCCTGTTATCATCTTTTTGTCATTGGTTATAGTCTGAGCAGTTCTTTTGGAAAATATTTTCCCCTCTATAAAAGGTACTGACTGAAAATATTGGGTTTATATGAAAGGTATATTGAGACCTATTGGCCCATTCAGACAAAATATTAAACTAAAGGTCATTTTAATTGACTGTTCTGTTGTTCTGTTTTCTCCCTTTAATAAAACATACTTTAAATGAAAAACAGGCTTGAATTGTGAATTTTAATAAATGCCACTAGGACCTTAAACATGAATCCAAATATAATCAACCACATTACAGAAAACAGAAAACCAAGGATTCAGTTTTTTAAGGACAAAAGGTCCATCGTAAATCTCTGAGGTGCAGCGTGTCTCTGATCAGCTCACACAGCCTGTGTTGTTTTGGCCATCATTTCCAAATCTGCTTCTAAAACACCCGAGAACTAAACAGTATGGGGATATGATGGGCGTAATCTGACAGAATATATGCAGTTTCATAAGACTAGCCAGGCAGAAAATAGATTGGAGGTTGTGATTTGGCGGAGTTAGGATAGGAGTGGCGGGGGTTACAGAGAAATAATGTGTCACTCACAATGCAGAGACTGCTGCCTCTGCGACCGAGGCTGAGGCATGACCCACAGGCTCTTTCTCATGATAAAACCTGAACATCTGTACCTTTCACCTTCAGTTTCAAATGTTCCCAAGGAAAAGCAACAAAAAGGGATATATACTGGGAAGAATGGTACCTTCAGACAGCATTTTTAATTGTTTTTTTTTTTTGCCTTTACCGGTAAAAATAGTGGTGCTGTGATGTAGGCTTAGTCTTTCTGTATGTGCCCTGACAGAAGTGCAAGGTAATTATTGAAACATATGGATGGCTGGGCCCTCTCTTAACCCTCTCACTAATGATGCTTGGCTATTACAGAAGGGCAAGAGAAGGACACTTCTACCATTAACTGATATATCCCACCAGAGATCCATTACACATGTTGGCTAAAGAGAAGCAGTTTGAGCTTTAGAGAGAAGTTGAAAGAAAATATATGACGCACATGGCATTATTCATGTTCAAAAGTATTAGTAAAGTAGTAGTAAAAATTAGAAGAAGAAAATGGACCTTGACCCCTATGCTACAAATACAAACTAATAGGTAGCAACGAAAATAGGGAAGCGTTCAGAACCATGAGTTCAGCACTGTGATCAAATCTTGTCTCTCTTCAAACTGATGTTTTTAGTGTAATTTCTTCACTCTCGCCAACATTTATTTATTATAATTGACTTGACTTGGATGGGTAGATGAGTGCAGTTGTGTCCACTGTTTATATTCAAAGAGAAATCTCAACACATGTACACATTTCTCCAACATTTCAAACATACAAAACAATAACTACTGTATATTTCGCTGCGTGTTGTTATGAACGAAGTGAAGCAACCACTGATGGAAAAAAAAAAAATTGAAAGGTTGCTCTCTGAGGCTGATGGCACTCTGGGTTTGCACATAAAATTACAACAATTGCTTAATCTTTGCTACATCAAAGCCTTTCCATTGGCAGTAGATTCAATTTAACTCTAGCCGACCCACTTCAACTCCATTAACTTCCTTTGCTGAATGGGATCAGGGAAGATGCTTCCCCATAATGCCTGCTTGCTTCGGGCAATTTTTCAGCTTGGAAGCTACAGCCCCCTCTCATGTTAATGGACCCAAAAATCACCCTTCCCAGTTCATGCAAAACATGCATACATCCCTCAGGTACATCACAGTGTGACCCAGCCAACTGGAGCTTTTGTTCATGTGGACTTGTGGCTATGGGCAAAAGTGATGCTGCTACACAATGGACTAAAAGCTTTGGCGGACAGCAAGAGCCTACAACACAATGGCTGTAGTCGTTCCAGAAGTTGAAAATAGCTTCACTCCTTCAGCGAAATGCAGCACTTACACAATTCAGCTAAAAAGCCCGTTCGCTAAATAGACCTCAACAGCAGCTGTTTAGAAGTCTTAAGTATTTGCATTAGACCATCAACATATAAAATAATTATGATAAACATGCAACATTTTAAAATGCTAAAGACAAAATATAACTCTCACTAAGGTTATTATAAAACTATATTTTTGTTGTTGGACGTCTTGCCACAACCCTACTGTGCTGCTGATTTTATCTTCAGGCAGTGTTGATAGAGTCCAGGCATCCAGCTGAGTGGGTGAACTTCAGGAAAATGAAGGCTAGCAAGTACTTTGTTCAGTCATTTTAACTGATCATTTTTTTTACACTAGTGCCTTTGGACCACCTCAACACCCCCAAACTGGCACACAGCACATATCTTTGATTGGCCCATAACACCACAACAGTTTTCATATCCATCTCTCCCTGTTGTTAATTGAGACAGGAGAAAGGCTTCTGCCATTCCATTCTTCCCCTAAACGACTATTGGACACTGGAGACCAGATGGTCTGTCTGCAAATGTCACTGGTGGCCAGTTGTTACATTTGACAATGTGGGCTGATCTGGCAAGTATCAGTACAATTTTGCTGCCTTCAATAAGGAGCAACTGGGAAAATAGCACTTGGATTGATTTCATCCCTCATTCGGTGCACAGCAAATATTTTTGACAAAGACATATGGTGAAGAGAAGTGCACAGCAGCAGGCTGCCCAGCCTCAAGCCTGAGCTGTTTTCACTTGATTGTTTCAGGCACCATGCACATTTAAACAAGCAATGTATGCAGTGTTTGCATGCATGCATGCAGGCAGGCGGGCAGGCACACTGCTTTAGCAAAAACACATGAGGCAAGTGATGAATCTGCAGAACCGCAGATATTCCCCCCACACAGAAATCTCCCAAGAGCCTTTCCCTTTTCTTCCCAAAGCATCATAAATGTTTATAAATATAATTTAACACACAAGCTTCATATTGTTGTTGTAAATCATTTTCATCGGCCTACATTAAACCAAACTATTTGTCTCTAAAACCACAACATTGCATGCCAGATGTTGGCTGTAACATGTCAGGAGGGAAGTAGCAATGCTGGCTTGAAACTCCACCTCTGTCACCCCGTCTTCAGCTGAACCAATCTTTGAGAAATAGAGTCTTTCACCTTCAGTCCATTTGGAATTGGGGGAACCAACCTGACGTTCAAAGTTGCTTGCTGAAGCAGAGTCCCTGTCTGGGCTTTGGCAGCTGGACTGATAGCCAGCCCTGTGGAATGGCAGCTGTTGAAGGGCTTTTTAAATTGCACCCAGGTTGATGGGTGGCTGTCAGGAGGGCAATGGACAGAGAATTTCGAAAGGGGGGAGAAAAAAAGGACAGATCAAGGAGGGAAAGGCGGGGAAGGGAGTGTGGAGCTCCTGACACTGAGGTGTACAGAAAAAATAAATATCTCAAATCCTGAAAAAAAAACGTGCAGGAATATAAACTGAAGGAAGCAGAAAAGGCAATGATAGGGGAGTGTGATTGGGGGAGAGGCATTGGTAAGGTAAGGGGGGTGGGGGGCTGCTGACATTAGTGTTGGAATAAATGGAGCGCTAAGGCCTGTCAACACCAGGGTTATTTAGGTAGGCAACACATCATCACTGTTCATCAGGTTTGATATACCCGGTCTATGTTTACATACAGCAGGATAATATCACTTTCTTTGCTAACTTGATCGCCTGTCACAGATACAAATGGAAATGTCAAACGTCAAAAGTGATCTCATTCTACTTCTCTTGCGCCCATCAAATCTTGCCTCTTGCCTAACCCCCCTCTAATAATTACAATTGCTAAGGCATGTTTCCGCTGAATTGCGAACACACAATGGTGTTTCTGATCAAGCCATGTGGAAATGCAGCGTTTTGTCATTTACAGTAGAGTGGAATAACGTGGAGTCTCATATAATGTGACTCTTTCAGCCTCACTGGCTAATCTTGCCTTGCCGCTGCTGCGCAACAGATGGTGTTTTAAGAAGGTCATCATTCCTATTTCCCCAGTTGTTAGTTGCTTCTTTCATTATTTGGAGATATTAAAAACTATCTAGAACCTTTTTTAAAGTGTTGTCAAACTGCCTCTGGAGAGACACAGTGCTTCCTTAAATATATTCAACTCTGTGGAGTTCTCTCTAAAGTGTGCACTGAGCAACAAATAATTTTAATACACTATCCAATTAGCGTTGTTAAGTATATCATCTTACAGCATACTGTAGAATGACAAGTAGTAATGTCTGCCATCCTAACAACTTTTTATACTATAAAGCTACAAGAGGTTTGAGCACCATTAAATTTGACTCCTTCTAGACAAGCCTGTCTATTTTAGGGAAGGCTCCTTGCTGTCTACAACCATTCTCAGTTTCTTAAAGGCTCAAGCACAAGCATTTTCGGTTGGAATTTATTCTCTGCATCTCCACATAACATCACAGTATTCCACTTAAAATAAACACATTGATTTTTTTCTGTTTGCAACCCCAACCAACTGGCCCTGTGAGGTTCTGATAGTACCATAGTGGGGCTACATTCACGGCCAATTATTAGTCATAAATCTACAAAGAGCAGTAAGACCTCTGACAGGTGGCTCTCTAATTGCCTGCTGATTGTTAAAGTGAACCTATTAATCATTCAAGAAACCTTTTTAGTGGATATATGGATGGATGGATCAGATTTTTTTTTTCTCTTTACATACTTTCTGTTGTGTTTTAGTTTGTCTGATTGTCTCCCTCTCAAATTATGCTTGCACTAGATTTTTTTAAGCTCAAATATATCAGATTTACAAAAATGTCCGTTTTCACACATAACAAGCCGACTTGTAGACCAATATTAGGTTCACGTAATTACAACTACAGTTAAAAAGATGATTTTATATTTCAAAATGTAAAGGATTTGTCATATTCTAGCAAATGACTGTATGCTTTTATTGCATTCATTGAAACCAGGCACAGCACCCATAAGCCTGTGCCTAGAACAGCTCGTGATTATACGCCAGTGAAATGGCAGCCTACTGTATCAAACTGTAGCCATTTAGTCTCAGTAACTCCATGATATAGCTTGCATATAAACTAGGAATAAATTCCCCTTCAGCATTTTGACAGCAGCTATTCAGATACTTAGCCCTCATACTCTGCAGTCATATTCCTCTGCCAGAATCAATTGCGCTGGCAACCATTGCCAAGCCTGAATTTTATCTCCCAGCTGGAGAAAAAAAGGGGGGGGGGAAGAGAACAGAGCATGGAGATATACTGTTTATCAGTCACACGACTAATTCTCTCTCCCATCTCTCTCGATTCCCCTTTTGAAAGTGAACTTGGTATTAATCTACAAGACCTTGAGCGCCTTATGCACACACATCAGCAGTGACGTACTACCCTTTTTTTTTTTGTTTTTTTGTTTTTTTGGGGTGAATCTCTGACCTTTTGAGTACCGCCCACATTTTAATTAGTACTAAACCAAAAAGCTGCTCAGTGCCCCTCTAACTCCCATTCCCCCTTTGTTCTAACAACTCCTTTTCTGTGCCCCAATGAAATTCATGGGAGATTTACCACATTCAAGCAGTGATTGAATATCAGTGGTGAAGAAGGGTTTGTTGAAACGGGTTGGAAAATTACAAGGGCTTAAGTGTCAGACACATATGCCTGCCAAATGTAATCAGTGGGTAATAAATGTTTGCCCTTTACACTATAAAAAGCAACAGCAGTGCTGAATTAGAGCGCAGCTCAGGGCAGCAGATCACGAGGCTGTTGTAACTGTGATTAACATTATTTTCAACACCAAAACACAGTGCTATCTTCACCCTTGCCTCTTGACTTCTGTCCCTTAAATGATATCAACTTTATATCTTAACAGCTTTTATGATGGTATGACTGAACTGTAATCCAATGTTGTTTCGTTTCTTTTCTTGTTGTCCTGTAGCTCTTGAACTGTTGGGAAGGTTGCTTGAGTGCTGAAAGGTAAGCCCTGACATATATTGTATCCATTGTGCACACACTTCATACAGTCGTCAACAAAGATAGCTCATGGTGTTTTAAACTGGGTTTCAGTATCTGCAAAATCTCACGACTGTGGTAGTGCTGGTTGCAGCAGAACAGAGCCTGAGAGGGTTTGGTGTGAAGGCCTCTTGCTCTTTTCTCCCCACTGTTTAATTAGCATGGTCTCAGAGACTGGGGTGCCGCTTTAGCAATCACGATTCCTGCCCAGCCAATAAGAACTAGTGTTCAACCACCTCTGACAGAGATAAATGGCATGCCGCAACATCTCAGCCTCGCCCATCACCACTATCCATGCAACAGAACATTGTGGGAAGGGGAGCGCCATGCGAGTCACTTGATAATGACATAGATCTCTCTGGGTGCTTATATGTACAGTTCATTTCCAAATGAACCTCGTATATATGTGTTTGCGCTGTATGCATTGTTGTGTGTTCAACATCTTGACATGATTCAATAGGTGCATTGTGGATTTTCAGAAATGTAAAATTACACCCTGTTATCAGCCTCAGCCACAAACTGGGGCTGCAATATAGACTGCCCTATATTTCCAAATTTAGATGCCATTCATTTTCTCCATGTCAACTAAATGAGATTCTTGCATTTGTTTTTTTGTCAATCGGTAGAGAATTTATGATGTATTTAAGTAGAGTAAACGCGCCAATCACAAAAGACTGTGAGGTTGATGCATTACATTGTGCAACCTCATCAGAGAAAGCATTTTGGAGCTGAACATTTGATTAAAAGAGAGCATTTTTGTGTGAAAATGGCTGTAAACAGGGCCATCTTTGAAATAAGGAAATTGCTGTTCATCTGTGCAGAAGACAAAATTAACAGACAGCGTCCACTGAATACATTATCCGCAACATTTTGCATTACCTAGTCTCCTGAGCCAGATGCTACATCTCATCCAAGCATTTCCTTATCGGCCCAGAACCATCCTGTCATGTGGGCACAGATTTGAAACTGATTTTTTTATTCCCTGCATCAGAGACCTAATTGTATATGAATAAAAGCACTATCATTCCAACATAATTTGGCCCAATGATTTTAAAGGGACTGTGAGTTAAACAGGGATATGAGCTTTCTCGTCTGATAGTATTAGTGATTTTCTTTTTCTTTAAAGTGATCACATAGTGTCCAGGTTGGTAAATAATATGCCGGTTTATGCCACTTTGAGCTGCTGATGTGCAAAAACTGTTTGATGAATCATAAGGATAAGTTTAAGATTACAGCACAGATTAGTGTAAAATGGAAACAAAGCCATCTTGTAGACATAAGTCACACAACAGACTTGCAACATAGAGTGGAGTGTTATCCCACATACCAAAACTGATATTCCATACACTGGTCCAATTTGACCAAATAAAAAAGCTATTTTAGACATTCAGTGGTGTCATAAGCCACTGGTGAACTTTCCAGTAAAACACAACATGACTACAAACCACCTGGAGGCACGTGCTTGGTCCAGAGAGCACTGACCTCATCTTCACTCCAAGCAAGGAAATATAAGCCTGCAAACTGCTCAGTTACTGTAGGACTACATGATTTCCTTTTATGGTGCAATCTTGAACTTGATAGATGTTGCCATTAAATATATTATCTTTACCTGATTAGTAAATCTAATTAGATGAATATAAATATTTGACTGTTATTATCTTTAATCTGTATTACAATTTGTGACTCATGGTATTTTCTACATGAACTAAAAAGTGTTTGGAAATTGAATTTATTTTCAGAAAGTAAATGATTACCTGTTTATGTATTTATATGATAGAAACCTGCTCCTCACAACAGGACATAAACTGTACTTTGTAGTTCCAGTAAAGTCTGTACCCAAAATCTGAGAACAATAATATTTTACTTATTAAAGTATAACAGCTAAAACAATGCCATCAATTCTAGTTTTAAATTTAAACTTGTTTTAATGCTATCATAATCTCACATTAAAGTATATAGTCTACTAAAAATATGGGTTTTTTATGAATTAAGATTTTTAAAGAGTTTTTCCACCTATCATGACACCTTCTTATGACTAACATACACTTCACTTATGGGGTGGTTTCAGCAGTAATTGCTGGAGCCTTTTCCCTTGTCTCCTGTTTCAGTGGATCATGGTAAGGGAACAGTCTGTAGCAGTGGGGGCATAATTAGTGATAGGCCTTGGACATGTCATACTCTGTTAGTCAGCCTCGCTTTAATTCCTTTGTCTCCTCTCTGCTTCAAGCATTTATTCAGGCTATGTGCATGTAAGTATATTTGCACAGGCGTTACCGTCTGTGTGCATACATAGTACTATATCTAGTAAAAAAAAATATATTTGGCCCTATTTTACACTGTTATGGTAAAACTGGGAAAATATTTTAGTAAATGTGCACATTTTTCTTTTCTGTCTTCAGTCCTAAGATACCTTTGTGAGTGCCCCTTCGATTTCCTGTAGACAAAAGGAAAACAAATCTTTCAATTTTGGCTTCGTCTTGCAAGCTGAGGCTTCAATATTCATCTGGCTTGTGATGCTCATTTTGGCTATAATTAGAGGGAACCTTTCTGAGTTTTCTACATGCCTTTTTAAACAGTTCCCTGTAGCTACAAAATTCATAAAAAAAGGTTTTGTTTGATGCCAAAAGGTAGTCTCTTGATTACTGTCAAAGGACACTTTTTGGCATGATGACTGAGTGTTTGTGTGTGCGTGTGTGTGTGTATGTGTGTGTGTGGAGATGTAGAAGGGTTTCTCAACCTAGGCTGTTGATGTGAGGGCGGATGAAAGCCGCTTTGAGGATACAGTATACGGCTAGGAGGAAAAAGCTCTTCCTCCAACACCTTCCTTTGCTTTTTCTATAATTTTCCCTCTCTCCTTCATTTCCCTCCTTTTTACCCTCTCTCACTCTCCTGCCACTCTACCCCTGCTATCTCCTCCTGCCTGCCTCTCCCCTCCCTCTGTTGTTTCCCTATCCAATTTTCCCTATACATCCTGCCCACTCTTTTTTCTGTAGCCTCTTTCCCTGCAATAGCTGTCTTCATGTCTGCACTCATCTGTAACTGTTCTTCTCTCTGTCCTCCCTCTATTACTTTTTCATTGGCTGACCCCTCTTTTCCCCCTGTGAGGCTGGCAGTGAAGGACACTGCCCATAGCATGTTGATTAGTCTGAGAAACACCCTGGAAATCAAGGATTACACAGACATGAATTTAAGCCCACATACATTCAAATTATCTGGTACAAAATTCACTTCTCACTCAACTATAGTTTGTATAGTTAGTAGTGTTGTAGTGCTGTTTCCTTAAATCTGCAACTAATTTCAAGATGTAAATTTATAAATGTAGAGCAAGGGGTTCAGGTGTGTGCCCAGAGCCATTTTCCTGAATATTCCTTCAGCCATAGCACATGGCCCCTCTGTAGATAGACACTATTGTACCTCTGTTTTTGTCATCACGCTATATTAGCTTCATAAAGCAAAAAAAAAAAAACATAGCATGTTTGGGAATGAACCTCAGACTTTAAACCAGACTTTTACAGCTCTGCTTGACTTGTATATTTCTAAGATAAACTCCTGAGTGGACCCCATGTACCATATTTATTCAGCATGAAGTAGCTGGTGTAATTAGAATAGAACAGTGAGTTATTTTGTTTAATATAACCCTACCATAAAAATACAGCTTCACAAGCAAAGTTTGTAATTTTTATAAATGGGCACTTTTACATGCCTTGCATTGCAGCAGGTGGTTAAATGATATTCCCATGCAGATGTTTTTGCACATTTATCAGAACACTTGTTATTACTGAGGATAAACATAAATGCTATGTCGTAAAGATTGCATCAGACCTTTATTCTTTCCATTAGCCCTCATCAGAAAACAGATTTTGGACTTTGACTTATTTTGAATTGAGATACACATCAAAGTCCAGCAGTTGCACAACGCTTTCTTGTTCCAGACTATCTTAAGTAGGACTCATTTTCTATGTATTCTGGGTAAATGGGACTGCTTTCAAACCAACAAATATGGCTGACCGAGATAAAGCTCCACACTGCTTAGCTCTGTTTTCTCGAGCAAGAAAAAATAAATAAATCTTTTGACTGGAAGAATTTAACTGTTACAAGGACATTTTTGAATTGAGTATTAAATGAAGAAATAGCAACACAATACACCATTCTAAGTGGTTACTGTGCTCTCTAAAATCCTCCTCTTGTTATTGCTTCTTCAGAAATGTGTGAGCAAATGACAAATTATGTCTTTTTTGTGTTGGTTGTCAGCAGGTGTGATTGAATCTTCACACTGACACACACAAGCACAAAAACAAATTCATCTCCACACTATTCAAGAACTAAGTTTTAAGGCTTGAAGGGCCATTTGTATATTGTGTGCTGCCATACCTTTGTGCCACGAGTACCTGTTATTTCCACAGATACATTCAAATACCACATTGGGCCATTAAAATCAATCAATAATCATTCTGTAATAAAGTATTCTCAAGAGATTTTGCAACTGACGGAAAGCTTAACTGTTCTGCATCATGTCCTGCATTCACAGTAAAGCTTGCATCTCTTCCAAGTGTCCCCGTGTCAGCTCATACCTCTAGTGTTATTTGCCCGATTGTAATTCACTGTCTGCTATTTGAAGAGCCTAGGCCGCTTGTTCGCTATTGATTTTATTTACATGGATTCTATATTTTACTCTGTGCAAATCAGAGCAATTGTTTCCAAGTGCATGCATGAATCAATGCTTCCCTTGAGCCTGCACTGGCGACTGCATGCAGCTCAATACCTCCAATTTATGTTTTAATTACGATGATCTACTAAGTGTTGGGAGCTTGGCCCTGCTCTCACAATCTGCATCAACAAGCCAGGCATTGTACACTCAATTTTACTGTCTGTAGGCAGCCAGTGGTTTTGACTCATTCATCAAATTGCCAAGTCTCAACTGTGCTGATTTGTAGTGACGATGGTAGAGAACATTGCGCCTTCTGTTGAGACGGTTAGAGTTGACTGAATACTGAAAGGACATGTGTACAATGAGAAATTGGCAAAACGAACTTGAAAGTATTGCAGTTATTATATGTTGAGCTTAGGACAGCCACACACAAAATAGAAGGTAGTGGTTTATTTTATGATTTGCTATCAATTGTTGTTCAGACAGAGTATAAAACCAACGGCAGCACAGTTCTGAAAGCACTGTTTGGCAGTGTAGCTCCAGACTGCATTTCATACCCCTCCATATTTGTTCTGCACTGTTTTTGTTTTTCAGAGCAATATATCATTTGATCACATGCAATTAGAAATGACTGCTCAACTCAGTGTGCTATA